>NW_018408919.1:2166395-2256234 GCF_002113885.1 Mizuhopecten yessoensis
CCGCATCTTATCAACCCCATTAGACACACTGAGTCCTTAGAATTATCTTTAGTTGTTCAATAATGAAAATTAGATGCAAAGAGACCACAAATATATAGGCACCACGTTACATCCGAGCACGCAAGTTCAAGGCAATGACACGCTTGCTAGGGTACATGAGAGAACGCGGTCGTTATTGGGAGGGACCGCTGTTTTTAAGCACGGGACTATAATTTTCTTTGCTTTATAATTACTGACTAGTACTGATCGTTGTGACGATATCGGCGATTGCATAACACGCCTTCACTGTCCATGTTCACATCTAGCGCATTCCGCAGAGATTTTTGAACATTTTATACCTTAAAATATTCTATGTGTTCGGTATCGATACGGCCTTATCATACGAAACAAAACTTTTCATCACTTACAACCATTTAAGTGCTTGTTTCCTAACGACAACGAGACACACACGTAATGATATCACCTCCCCTGCCAACACTATTAAGCAACCATCTTTCTTTTAAATACTTTAAACATTGGACGGTTAACTTCCTCTTAGTAAAGGCGGAGAAGATTTATTGACTTTAAAAGTAATTTGTTCTTGATTATAGCAATTTATTGAGATTTTTCTTTAAATATCGACTTATTTCGCGCGAAACCGGAAGCGGAAGTAGTTAAGGTAAGCTGAGCAGACGACATGTCGTCGCCTTGACTAATGCGGGTTCGCACTGACTGACGTTCAACTTCTACACTACAGGGACACCAAAACTTAATTATAAATCAAGAACTGTTTGGTTTTATTTTAAAATGTTTGAAGAATATGCCAGCGTTTCTGAAGGTCAGATGTGGAGTAAAACTGGAAGACCCATTGAAGATCCCATTTTGGTTTTGTTCTCTTTCAGAAGAGGTTAAGTTGGCAGTTTGATCATGATTGATCACGGAATAATCAGCCTCTGTAGAAAGAAACATGGCAAGTGAAGAGTGAATAGGGGTCGGGGACATCTAATGAATATCTCTACTGATGTTAGCCTTTTCATTGGGGTTCATAAAACACCCATGTGCCGTGCGATGCCTCGGTGTGGCCGATGAGGATTTAATAAAGCTATAATTATATAAGGGAACGGGTGGCTAAGGGTCGCGGCTCGGGTGTGCTCACGAAGCCCTAACAAACACAGATACACAAGCGAGACCCATTACTCTCGCATTTATCAGAATTAGAATCACAGTCATGAGTTCTGTCCTTGCATTACTTAAAATAAGCCCTCAAATATCCTACGGCTGATAACTAAATCTGACCAAATTTAGACCGGGTCGTGCAAACATATAAAAATGGCTGCCACAGATGTGACTGCTATTGTTTCGGAAAGCTCCCGGATTTATTGAGATTTTATGTGGATAACCCAACCAGGTGTTGGATAAATCTAGGAACATTCCGAACGGCCATTAATACACAGACTGGCACGTCCCGTACGATATAAGACAGTCCCACTCTCTACAACTTTTCTTTCCTTCTTTTTATATGTTGTATTGATTTTTTGGCTAAACTCGGTTATTTAGAAACAAAATCCGTTTATACCGATGAACAAAAATGTATTTGCATGCTCACTCTTAATGGGAACAGACAGATGGGTATGATATACCGACAAGGAGAGACCGCGCATTTTCGAGATCTGCGGGACATAAAAATGGCTATCTATGCAGAACTGGGCTGCCGGGAAGGGCGATTTCAGTGTGATTACAGACATCGAGACACTGGGAACATTACCGAGAAATAAACCTCAATTATCGGAAACACTTGTTATCCAAACCGAATTTGGGAATGCAAAAAAGAGGGGGAATAAATCATAAATCTCTCCCGGAATACACGCTGCTCCGGGCGAATATTCCGTTCGGAAACAGTCCTAACCAGGTTAGATGATATTTACTCACAGATAATAGCCGGGCTCAATAATGAATGTCCATTTTAGTCCAGCGATTTGCTTTGTTGCTATCAATAATTGAAAGCACAAAGCATGTAACATGATTGCTAAACACAAATTAAACACGACTTTCATTTTTCCACATTAAAATTGGTGTAACCAAAGGGAGGTAACTTGGTGTTATTAACTCTCCTAAATTTGTTAGTGCTACGAGTTTTCGTGATGAACTCCTGTTATTTAATTTTCTGTATACATAGACGCGAAACAGCGAAAGTTAATAGATTTCAAGTAATTCCTAAATATAGAATTTCTACATCTTAATTGAAGGTTTTTACTTTACATCAAAATCTGTTGAAATTTTAGGGGGATTTATCCCATTTTAAGCTCGGAGAATGGAAACCATTTAGAAAGTATCATTTTAAATTTATTGCTGTCCATATTCTTATTTATAAAATACACGCATGTCAAAGACACGAGCAGAAACAGTCTCCATCACAAATCTGTACCTTTAACGATCGCGCTAAATTGCAGTTCATGGGATATTTCCTCGCCTAAAAGTTCATGAAGATATAAAAAGCAATCACATGTATAGTCGTTGACAATTATAATTTTGACAATTATTTGTTTTTGTTTGGCTACATTTTGACCTCGGTCAGTTGTAGTAACTGACTGGTAAATTGAGGCCTGTCAGCGCACGTGATGGGTGACCACTACCCGCATGGTCACTCCAGCCCCTCCCACCGAACCCTCCCGCCATTTTGACCAGCATACGTTGACAACTTAATAACAGAGCTAATGATTGTGGGAGCCGGCTAAACACTGGACATTAGGGTCTCCCGGAGTCCGGTCCGGGAGATCCCTTTGTCGGCCCTTTCCCAGGCCGAGGTCAAAGGGATACACATCTACGGGGGACAACTGTTAGGGGCGGGTCAGAAAGAACAAGATTTGGTGTAAAGATTGATCACTTTTAGTCGTAAATCAAATATGTTTTGTGCTGTCCGGTTATTTAAATTACCTCTACGGCGGCAAGGAACGAGGAACAACCGCCATCTCCTCCTCCTCCTCCTCCTCCTCCTCCTCCTTTCCTCCTCCTCCTGCGTGATCTATTCCCATTACTGCAATGACAATGCCAGTAATTGTTTTACACATGTTTAAACACACCGCATACAGATATTACACAATGGCGTCCTTAAGTTTCAATCGCATATAGAATGACAAAGACATGTTCGGGTTTGATTAAAACTGACACCGTGGCAGTTAGATCATGTTGCATATGTACTTAAAATTACAATACAATTTTGACTCTCAATTTGTCTTCGTTTTCAAAATTAATTTAAATCAATAAACCTTCTGAACGTCTTCATTCCGATTGATCACGTTACAATCAATTACCCGACACAATTGGAAACGGAACGAAACGAACTTTAAACAAAAAAAACATTTCCATGCAAATTTTCTTATGCTTCATCCATGAGTTTCTGAACAGTGTGTTTATTTATTGATATTCTTTTAAAAGTATAATTTTCTTATTCAATTTGTATTTATTCATTCTCATTAACGATAATAAATATACAAATCTACGCTGTCTATGTGTACTGGTGACGTATCGATTCGAAGCCAATCCTCTTCATTGTATACGATAAAAAACCCACATAATTTTGTCAATCAAAATGTTGTTGCCTATCGTTTTCGTTTTTTCCAAGCTTTTAATTTACATTAACCTTTTTATCAAAAAAAGAAGTAACGTTTTATTTTCGTATAAAACTACAGTTTTTATTTTCGGATTTTATTCGAAAACGATTCATTTACATTAACCAGTTTTCAAAAACTATTATGCTTTTATTTACGTATTTTGTTTATAGGTTTTCGTTAAAGTAATAAATTTCATATCAAACGTCGTTTGAATGTTTGTACATTGAAAAATTAAGCTGAATAAATTTTCTCAACTCACTGACACGAAAGAACGGCTAAAAACATTATTCTTAAACTTTGCCGCTTGGAGCACTGCCGTTATATGACTTGCGTTTTCTTCCTTTTCCCCCATAAATGGCGGTATTTCGCTGTCAAAAGGATAATTTTGGGTGGTGTAAAATCATCATGCTCTTCTTGCTTTGATCGAACCGTTAAAAAGTTGCCCATCAAAATTTGCCGCTTTAATTATAAATAGCACAAAGCTAAAATTCAACCTATAAACGATTAAAACCCGCACTATGTATTATAGAAAGTTACTAATAAAAAGTCTATCCCCTACCACGGGCCTAGCGCCAACTTCCATAAAACTACAGAAAACCTGCACACATCCGCCATTGAATACCCATAAAAATAACAGCATTATCCATCAAAACGCAAAGACACCAGGCAAAAACCCGGACTTTCATTGGCTCCGGCGGTTAGTCTCTCCCCGGAACCCTATAGACCAAGTTATCGCCCATAAATACTCAAAGAACGGAAATGGATAATGACATTCGTTTTACGTAATGAAGTTCTGTAAAGTACATATTTTTTAAAGAAATTGTAACTTGTTTACCACGCTGATAGACTGTATTAGTAGTAATTTCCATTCGGTCCTTGTGTAACATGGAAGGGTCGATCAATATCAATCGACTTTCGTTCCATTCGCATCACGGTAATCCAAACAAAATAGCGATGTACTTGAGTAAAATTTGATCACAGTGCCTTGGGTGCTGTAACTTCCTTGTAGAGCGATTTTTATGTGTTGAGAAGCGGCGCGGGTAAGGGGAAATAACTCGAACGGTCTTCATGACTAAAGATGACTCGCACCGTGGCATTGATTTTTGTACAAGAAATTTTGTTTACGAAATAATGAATTAAAATTCTGTCAACAGGCACTGTTGTTTGGCAGACATCTTTTCAGTTTGAGAATTAATAAAATATGTAATTATAAAATATAAATAGGTACAAAATGATAATTGAAAAACCCATCCATTCTAAATATAATTCCAATAAATCCCCACGGGTTGTCCTGAGTATTACCTAATTTCAACCTGACACACTCGGGACCGCCAGTTGATCGTCTTTATCCGTTAAACTTGCACGCCCGTTCAAATATTACACCACTAGCGAAATTGTCAAATTCTGTAAAAAAAAAACAAAGCTCCGCCTCGGATCGAACCCACAACCGTCGTCCTACGTTTCTATGTCTCTGTTCTTCCAAACGACAGTTCATAGCCCCTTTCCTACCTCAAGACCCAGCCCCATCCCCATTACCCACGGTCCGGCCTCCTCTACCCCTGCTTCTGTCTTATCTTTGAACTCAGTGTTGAGTTTATACGTCATGAGAATTTCGACTTTGAATCTGTGATTTCATAATATTCATGTTTAATATAAGCCCTCGTCAGCATATGAAACATGATCATTTGGTATGAAATCACCGCTCTTAGAAGCTGAATGTTTACATCAAATTTCACTTTATTCGGCTAGCATACATGTATACGCATGTTATCAACCATAGGTAGTATATCGAAATGTAATGTGTGCGTATCTCAAAATTATCCCTGTATCATTCTAAATATAGTTTCTTTAACATATTGAACAATTAACAACAAAAACATTGTACGAAAATTGAAGGAATGTAATTGTAGAAAGTGCAAAACAAAAATTACTCTCATTATTATTTGACGTATATACAAATGAAGCCTTTGTTTTTACTTTTTACCTCGATCCAAAAATAAAATATAAAAAAGACGTTTTTACATGCAAGTTACATTTACATGCGTGAGCGTAATTCTGGATTTTTATCAATATGATCATTAAATACAACAGAAAACAAAAGTTCCCTTAAGGTATCTTCTTGAGAAACGTTCATCATATATTCATTTTGTAGTTTGGCTTCCAGGTGTATTATCTATACCTGTACTATGTTATATTTCTCATGACTGAATGTTTTCGATGCAATTTATTTTTTGATTGTTTATTTTATTAAAGTTTCGGATAGCAATGAATTAATAACTTTGTTATGTTTGTGAATACCTTAGTGTACGGTAGAGGTAATCAGTATTTATGTAGATTAATGAATCAATCTGACCTATTTGGGTCGGTGTTTATATGCAGATCAGCTCGGTATTAGTATCGGATTTCGACATATACACGTATTACCATACCCTATCCCGGCTATGAAATTGTCAACCTCTTATCGTCAGCCAAGTATCAACCATCCGGTGTTTTATTTTAATAATTTTCCCCCAAAGCTATTAATCTGATGTTATCAACTAGAAGTCTATTATCCTAGATAGGAATTAACATATGTTATAACCGGTGAAATATCGTATAGGCCCTAACAACAAATATTAACATTTTATCGTGAAAATTCATCTTTTTTATTCTTGTGTATATCATTCCCCCTATAGTGTAAACTTATCTGAATTGTAGATGAAGGTAACTTGATATAGCGCTTGGTTCATTTGCAGCCCCATGGCAGTGGCATCCACATCTACGTGTGGACAGTAATATCTACGCCTTTTGTCGTTTGTCTATAACGATTTTCCTCCCCCGGTATTATGCATTATGCCTCGTTCCGGATATCGGAGCTGGTGTTATAGGAAATGATATGTAGGTAACATAGGGGCCCTTGTTTTACCTGGACACCATCAAATCGATATTCATTGATTGATTGATTGACTGATTGATCGATTCTCCTCACCTATTATATTAAGGATCCCCGTAACACTACAGATGTACCAACAACTGTAGTTATGCATTGGAAACTGTTTATTTCAGACAGGACTATAATTTTGATAAACGATTTCTGAAAAGAACACCATAGTTTCTGTGACTAAATGAGAAAAAAAATAAAGTTGAAATAAACAAATACATGTATAATCGACAACAGTATTCTAAACTTCACATTGTTACATAAAACGACTGAGCTACCTACAATGTCATCCAAAACGAAATTAATGGGAGATCACTCTACGCATGCGAAAAATCACAGTGCACCAGCACATGGATCCTTTAAGTATAAATTCGAGCTTACTGAGCAGTGAGGGGCAAGGGGGTCCATCTTTTCTCTTAATATTTTTTCAAATTTTCTTTTCTTCTGCTTTCTTTGATTGCAAAGAAATAACAACAGATTTCCCAATAAAATTATCAAAACAACATTCAAACAAATAATAAACATAACAGAATTGCAATTAAGTCATCGATAATGACATAAATTTGACACAGTACAATTACGACAGGTAGGTCACATATTAAACTTTCGGAGCAGCATACACTTGTGTATATGATACATTCTATTTTGAAAACACATCTAACGATATGGTCCAAGATGCTGTCAATTGGGAATCTTCGGCACTTTCCATAATTTACGGAAAGTGTCGACGATTCCAGATCGATGACCTGTACCACGGACTTAGTTTCCGTGCCTGTACGGACTACTCGTCATAACTCGGCAGATTCTGTGCCCACTCGTTACATCACGGCAGATTCCGTCCCTACCTCAAAAGATTCCGTACCCTACCGGAAGCAGCCGAAGTTAACCGATTGCTGATGTACAAAGTGTACGAACACTGTCTCTGACAAGTGTCGCAGCTCCGGCCGCTACACCGCTGCGGTCTCATATATGCTAAAATAAACATCTGAATTTGCAAAAACAGTCATTTACAATAACGTAATGTCATGTCGTCTTATCGTTTGATACAGGTATAAATCGTTTGGATATTGATACCGAAATGCAAACACACTCCATCATGGCTAGCGATAACGTTATGACACCTACAAACATTTACTAATATTGGAAATTGAAAGTGTTGTGAAATGTTTCCCTGAGATTATATAGATTTCTACTTTATAAAATGAATCCGGCCGATATCTCCGGATCTGTTGACGGATCAGCGTGGTAATGTCCTCCCACGGTCCGGAAAGATTTGTCCGCCCGTCAACTTTAAATTTACAAACAGCCGGATCAAAAGATGTCGGTTGCAGCGGTGTACATAACCCACTTTCAGATTCTAGGATAACGACACAAGAATGATGAAACCGTGAAAAGCACAATGTTCCTTGGAGTCTTAACCGTGACGTTACTACATTTTACAACAGTCGCAAAACAAAAACCACACGAGCCTTTCAAAGGATGTCTTGAAAAGCACCTTTCCTTTCCATGATCACAAGCAATCAGAAAACTGCTCGGGTCTTTCCGTAATACCAATGTCTTGCCGTCAGAAGCTCTGAACGAGATTTTTTTTTTTTTTTTTTTTTCAATTGATATAAAAAGTAAATTTCCAGAAACAACCAATGATTTTACCACAGGGATCTGCAAACTTGTTGCAATTGGTATATTTGAATCTGTCCTGATGTGTAGCGAGTGATATTAGATGTGTTAGGGGGTTATACTCCACTTTCGGTAAGCATTAAAAACACCCCCCCCCCCCCCCCCCCTCTACAATGGTCATACGACTTTTCCTTAACAAGATATAGTGTTTAAAGGCTTTGACCCATTTTAACCATGTGACCTTGCAAGTACGACAATGCCATTCATTTTCACAAATTTAATAGCCCTTTATCCCAGAGAGATACAGACTAACTATCGAGACCTTTTAAGCCTCTTGGTTGTTCAAAACAATGTTTTGTCATATTTGACCCGTAATCTTAAAAGTATTCAATGTAATAATTTGCATTGAACAAATCTGATAGTCCTTAATTCAAGCAGGAAACTGGTCAAAAATTGCTGTATAAACTTTTCAGTTTGAGCCGTGTAATCTTGAAAGAGGATCAAGGTCATTCATATGGACAAACTCAATAGTCCTTTAATCTAGAAAGCCACTGGCCGAATTTCAGAGCCAAGACCATCTTCGTTGTTCAGAAGAGTTTTAATGAAAAACGTTGAGGGCGGACGGACGAACTACTCGAGCAGGTTCCTCTAACACATGTAATTACGACCTCGCAGTAAAGCGACATAGGCAGTGTTAGCGCTGCATGTGTCATACATGTTGCCCGTTTCAATTTAAAGGGGATTCCTTTTTGTTTTGATCAACGTCCTTTGAAAACATTCTTACCGTCAGACCACGTCCTTTGATTAAGAGAACACCTGTGTTAAGAATGTTCCCCATTTGAATGCTTTCTGGACTGCCTGAGGGTGGTCGCTTAACACAGGTTGACTGTACAACGAAGTTCGACAATTAAGGGAGTCAACCTGTACCCGTACATAAACACATGACTTCCGCTCTGTGGAGATTAAACTTCCGGTACATGTTGAAAGATTTCCATTAATTTCATGTAATTAATGAAAAGCTTTTAGAATGGGCAAAGAAAAACACGATTTTTCACACTCACACATGTGTAGCGGGGTTCGGCGACCAGGTACATGTAGCTCAATCGGTTAGAGCGTCCGTCTAGAGTTCGGAGGGTTACGGGTTCGAACCCTGGTCTGTCCGTTGCATTTCTCTTTCCCTTTTACGCATGTATGAAAAGGGGACACATTAAACGGGATCCCTTTGCGTTATTATTTAACGGAATTATTGGGGGAAAGTGGATGGAGTCTTTTGAAATACATTGCTTCAAAATACTATGGAGTAAATGCCAACCCTGAAAGACATCCTATAGATATGAACATTAGGCCAATGTAAAAATTTGTCTTATTCCCGTGAATTTGGTAACTAAACGGAAATGGTCTTACGATTAGAAAGATTCTTCGTGGGATTAAAATACATGGTATGTTTATCTATTTAAAACACCATTGTCAATGACAGTAACACCGCTTTGCTGTGTCATTATGACTCATCCCGAGTCTCATTTGCTCATTTTCGATGACCTTTTGCCCGGACAAATGACCACGCTTTAAGTCGTAACACCTGTGATACGGACGATCTAATTCGCCTGAGCCATCCGTACTGATTATAAAGATACCTTCACGTGCCACTGACCATCGGTCGGTTAGTTCAGACGTATATAACAAAGTTTGGATAAGTTATATTAAATTACAAGACGTCCACTTCCGTATAACCAATACATAATAGTATAAAAGCGACGGCTGGTCAGTTATAAGTGATGCTGGGTTATGTCCAGTATTGGCCAGTCTTATGATGGTAATCATTTTACTGCACCAAAATATCCCTTTTGACCAATCAATTATAATATTAGCAATAACGGTAGTTTGGGTGGCGTAGTGGATAGCGCACTCGTCTTTCACCAAGACGGCTGGAATTCCATTGGGTCACCTGCCCGACTACATGGGTTTTCTTCGGGTACTCTGGTTTTCTCCGACATTAAAACTCCAGCGCGCTAAGATCTGGGCTAACAGGAGTGACTAATGTAACTTTTAAAATTTGTTTCAAACAATTAAACTGTTTGATAATGGCATTCGGCGTATCACAATACAACGTTTGGTTTATTATTTACGCAGCATAAGTAAAATTTTAAAGAAAACAAATAAAGCAAATATGCCAAAGAGTCATCACCATGGCAAATAGAAACTAAATGTAGACAGGTACAGACAATACCAGGAACAGAGGAGACACCGAAACATCATGACCTTCCATACATTAAACACAGTCCATAGATGATAACTGTCGCAAAATACAGTGTATCAGTTGACCTTGCCCCGTGTATCTGTTGGGCCCAAATGTGTCATCGAACCCTGTATATGTGGGGCCCCGATGTGTCATCGAACCCTGTATATGTAGGGCCCCGGTGTGTCCTCAAACCCTGTATATGTGGGACCTGGTGTGTCCTCAAACCCTGTATATATGGGATCCCGGTGTGTCCTCAAACCCTGTATATGTGGGGCCCCGATGTGTCCTCAAACCCTGTATATGTAGGGCCCGATGTGTCCTCAAACCCTGTATATGTGGGGCCCCGATGTGTCCTCAAACCCTGTATATGTGGAACTTGGTGTGTCCTCAAATCTTTTCTCTGTGGTGTTGCAATGTGTCATCGACCCTACGCCTGTATATGTGGGGCCCCAATGTGTCATCAAACTCTGTATATGTGGAGCCTTGTGTGTCCTCAAATCCTGTCTCTGTGGGGCCCCAATGTGTCATCAAACTCTGTATATGTGGAGCCTGGTGTGTCCTCAAATGCTGTCTCTGTGGGGCCCCAATGTGTCATCAAACTCTGTTTATGTGGAGCCTGGTGTGTCCTCAAATTCTGTCTCTGTGGGGCCCCAATGTGTCATCGAACTCTAGGCCTGTATATGTGGGCCCCAATGTGTCACCAAACCATGTATATATGGGATCCCGGTGTGTCCTCAAACCCTGTATATGTGGGAGCCCGGTCTGTCCTCACCCCATTGTATCTAGCGAGCCCCAGTCTGTCCTCATCCCTTAAATGTGGGACCCCAGTCTGTCCTCAACCCTTGTTATGTGGGACCCCGGTCTGTCCTCACCCCCTGTATATGTAGAACCCCAGTCTGTTATCATCCCCTGTATATGAGGCACCCCGGTCTGTCCTAGCCACCTGTATATGAGGGACCCCGGTCTGTCCTCACCCCCTGTATATGAGGCACCCCGGTCTGTCCTAGTCACCTGTATATGAGGGACTCCGGTCTGTCCTCACCCCCTGTATATGAGGGACTCCGGTCTGTTCTCACCCCCTGTATATGAGGGACCCCGGTCTGTCCTAGCCACCTGTATATGAGGGACCCCGGTCTGTCCTAGTCACCTGTATATGAGGGACCCCGGTCTGTCCTAGTCACCTGTATATGAGGGACTCCGGTCTGTCCTCACCCCCTGTATATGAGGGACCCCGGTCTGTCCTAGCCACCTGTATATGAGGGACCCCGGTCTGTCCTCGCCCCCTGTATATGAGGGACTCCGGTCTGTCCTTACCCCCTGTATATGAGGGACCCCGGTCTGTCCTAGCCACCTGGATATGTTGATCTCCAGTCTGTCCTTAAAATTTAGAAGCCAATCGGCGTCGAGGTCACAAAAGTTAGAGAAAATGGCATGCGCAGGCTCTGTTAAGATTTCCGATCGTCAGCCTGACCAGCTTTAAAACTGGACTCGGGTGTCAAACATGATAATATTAGGCCATAAACTATCATACAATTTTATACAAGTAAGTTTGTTTCCTATATTGAATAGCGGACATGCCGTGTGTTTTGCGCTACCCACTAGGGATTTAGCGTGTCATCCCGTGAACAGCACAGTGTCCGACCAACTGAAATTCGACCATTTTTCGATGTTTCGTGAAGTCTACCGAAAATTATACTGCATGATAGATGTATAATGTATATGGCAAATCACACATCAAATTAAAGAAACAATATTTTCCTGTCGATCTCACCCCTGTAGGTGGCGGATTGGGAAAAGAATTCACCTGCTGTGACCCACTGCATGTATCGTAGGAGGCGACTAATGTGCGACCCCCTGCAAAATTGGGGATTTGCT
Organism: Mizuhopecten yessoensis; assembly: GCF_002113885.1. Taxonomy (NCBI): domain Eukaryota; kingdom Metazoa; phylum Mollusca; class Bivalvia; order Pectinida; family Pectinidae; genus Mizuhopecten; species Mizuhopecten yessoensis. The sequence continues at coordinate 2,178,637 of NW_018408919.1, forward strand.
TTAGTGTCCTCTTTTTAGGGACACAAAAGCGACCAAAATAAATCTGCTGCGCCCATTGCAATATGTGGGATCTTTATCTTTCTTTTTACTTCTAACTACCTTTTATTTCCTAGCGCCTTGCTTGGCAACACCTCACTTTTGGTTTGATGGTTGAGTGTTCTCCCAGGTGAGGAAGGTAATGGGTTCTGTCCCCAGGCCGGGACATACCAAAGTCCTTAAATATGATAGTTGTTATTCCCTGCTTAACGTTCAGCATTTAGGGGAATGGCAACAACTGGTTCACTCGTTGTCAGTATAATGTGACCGGGCGGAGTACTGTGCTGGATGCCTTCGGCATGGTATTTCAGTGAGGTAGCACTATAAAGTCGGCATCAGATCCGCGCTATCACAAGGAGGCAGGCACACCAACATACCCTGTCTCCTGCATACACAACACAAGCACGCATACACTACACACATGGAGTCACGTCCTTAAATGATCTTAACTGTTAATAAGACGTTAAACAAAATAAAATAAATAAAATAAAATAAATAAATCCTGTCGATCTAGACTGCTCCCGGCGTCATACTTTGTGGAACTGGGTCATTTTACTAGGGGGACGGAGTTAGCACCCTTGATTATATTATAGGTGTATTGACAAACGATGCTAGTATCTGTGGTACATGTATATGTTAGACCCAAGTCTGACCTCATCCCCTGTATATGTGGGACCCCAGTCTGTCTTCGCCCCCTGTATATGTTAGACCCCAGTCTGTCTTCGCCCCCTGTAAATGTTAGACCCCAGTCTGTCTTCGCCCCCTGTATATGTTAGACCCCAGTCTGTTTTCGCCCCCTGTATATGTAAGACCCCAGTCTGTCTTCGCCCCCTGTATATGTAAGACCCAAGTCTGTCCCCATCCCCTGTATATGTTAGACCCAGTCTTTCCTAACTCCCTGTATATGTGGGACCCCGGTATGTCCTCGTCCCCTGTATATGTGGGACCCAGTCTGTCCTCATCCCCTGTATATGTGGGACATGGGTATGTCCTCGTCCCCTGTATATGAGGGACATGGTTATGTCCTCGTCCCCTGTATATGTGGGACATGGGTATGTCCTCGTCCCCTGTATATGTGGAACCCCGGTCTGTCCACGTCCCCTGTATATGTGGAACCCCGGTCTGTCCTCGTCCCCTGTATATGTGGGACCCCGGTATGTCCTCGTCCCCTGTATATGTGGAACCCCGGTATGTCCTCGTCCACTGTATATGTGGGACCCCATTCTGTCCTCGTCCCCTGTATATGTGTGACCCCGGTATGTCCTCGTCCCCTGTATATGTTAGATCCCAGTCTGTCCTCGCCCCCTGTATATGTGGGACCCAGTCATTCCTCACTCCCTGTATATGTGTGACCCCGGTATGACCTCGTCCACTGTATATGTGGGACCCGGTCATTCCTCACTCCCTGTATATGTGTGACCCCGGTATGTCCTCATCCCCTGTATATGTGGATTCCCAGTCGGTCCTCATCCCCTTTATATGTGGGACCCCGGTATGTCCTCGTCCCCTGTATATGTTAGATCCCAGTCTGTCCTCGCCCCCTGTAAATGTGGGACCCCAGTCTGTCCTCGCCCCCTGTAAATGTGGGACCTCATTCTGTCCTCGCCCCCTGTATATATGGGACCCCGGTCTGTCCTCGCCCCCTGTATATATGGGACCCCGGTTTGTCCTCGCCCCCTGTATATGTGGGACCCCGGTCTGTCCTCGCCCCCTGTATATGTGGGACCCCGGTCTGTCCTCGCCCCCTTTATATGTGGGACCCCGGTCTGTCCTCGCCCCCTTTATATGTGGGACCCCAGTCTGTCCTCGACCCTGTATGTGTGGGACCTGCAGTCTTACCTCACCACTGTATATATGGGACCCTGGTATGTCCTCACGCCCGTAAATGTGGGACCTGCAGTCTGTCCTGACCACTGTATATGTGGGACCCTGGTATGTCCTCGCCCCCTGTAAGTGTGGGACCCCAGTCTGTCCTCGCCCCCTGTATATGTGGGACCCCGGTTTGTCCACGCCCCCTGTATATATGGGACCCCGGTCTGTCCTCGCCCCCTGTATATGTGGGACCCCGGTCTGTCCTCGCCCCCTGTATATGTGGGACCCCGGTCTGTCCTCGCCCCCTGTATATGTGGGACCCCGGTTTGTCCTCATGATCATCCCCTGTTTATGTTGGACGCCAGTCTCTGCTCGCCCCCTGAATGCGTGTATCTGGGAGTTCGGCCTGCTCTCATGACCCCACGTATTGTGGGACCAAGCATAGGGACCTGAGTATTTGGACTATAAAGTGGCCAGTCAGAGTAATTTTACACGTTTTATGGGTTTAGATCAACTTTCGAAAGTTGATCTAAATTCTCAGGTCCCGTGGGCCTGGTCTCATCCCACGCGCACGTCTTCATGTGGGACCCCGGTGTGTCCTGCCGTACTCTGTATAGCTGTGACACGGCACGGCCTGACAAGATTACACAGATAGCTTCTGTCACTAAATACTCCGAAAAATGGCCACCGCCAAATCCACACTGGAATCTAGAATATTAAAATCTAATAATGAGGTATTAGGTCGTTAAAATTCCAATAGTTACCTAGCAAGAGCTGATATCAGGTGTACTTGGGTTGCGTGAATCGTTCTAATTCACAGGCAAAATATATACTTGTCAGGAGCGACCTCTGGTGTGCGTGAAGAGCATGGCCAAACAACGTTAAGCACCAATCCGGGACCTTTATTTGTGTACACCTGACAAGACTATCACTGTTCTATCCCCTAACACTACCTAATTCGCCATTTAAAGACATCATTTATCATACTGTTTAAGTCGCCGACATCGACAAGCGTTGCTCTCGTCGTGCTATAGGTTGTAGAATAAATGTTACAATGTATCGACTTCATTGCGACATCAATATAAAATCCGTGCGGCGTTGATCTTGGTTATTGATGACACAGGTGTGCATGGGCTGATCTAGGACCACGAGACCGCCTGTTTTCTTCAACGTCCATTGAAAGCTCACTAAAAGTCTAACCTGCTAATGCGACCACTTCCTGCGATTAAGAGACCACCTGTGTTAAGAGACCACTTTGAATCATTGTGATTTGAACTTGTATAAAAGGTCCACCTACCTACATAATGAGACTTCTTTTTAGACTGTCCAATGGTGGTCTCTTAAAACAGATTATGCTGCATAATGAAGCGTGCCATTTCAGGGAGTCAACCCGTACCCATATATAAACATATGACTTCCGATTGGTGGAGATTACACTTCCGGTTGATGTTAAAAGATTTCCATTAATTTCGTGTAATATATTACATACAGAAAATCAAATGTTTTCAAACTCATACATGTATGAATAGGGGACAAAAACTATAGTTTCGATCGCAAATCTGTACTTTTTTCATGAACAGGTAATATAATCGGATATGTTATTGTGCCCATCCATTCAATCTAGATAACACGGTGCACCTCATCTCGATTCGCTCACGATCAGAGGGTAAAGTGTACCAATGTTATTGGAACGAATGAGGAAAACAGAAGAATGGCAGAGTATGGAACAAAGAAAATTAATCTGTGTGCTATACTTGAACGGGAGATTTAAAAAAATCAACACGCACGCTTGGTTGGTATGTTATTAAATTACGGTAAAAGCATGTGGTTTATTAGGTAATGTGGGACCCAAGTAGTGGTTATCTCCCCTTCCCAACGGGTTCCCTCGCCAGAATGACGGGGTACGTTCGGGTATATCCACCCCATTCTTTTACACTACAGTGTGCCGTAACGAAAAGATTACGTCAATGAACGAACTGAGGTGTGATTGTGGTTCATAAGTGGTAGCTTTTAAGCTGTTTCTGCCGTAAACATCCTAACAGGGGGTAATGACGCGGACCAAAGTGCTTCCCCCTGCCGAATTCCCGTCCCGAACTAAACGACCCCGGTATTGGGTAACTAAATTTGTTTACAGATAGTGAGCAAGAATAAAAACCCAATTTCCTAATTCTCGACGGGGCTTTTGAGGATTACATAAAGACATGTGCCGGCTAAACACCACGACAAATCCGGGACGATTATCTGCGGACCCCGTCACAAGATTTGACTTTTGAGGGAGAAACAGGCACAGCTCCTTAACCTTCACCGTGTTAATCCCTAAAGCGGATTATCGTATTCAAACTCCATATGTAAGAATTAAGGCCAAAACACAGACCAGTGATTATCCCCAAAACACATAAGTTAATCACTTTCTTTTTAGTTTGATTTGAAGAACCACAAAAGAGAAAGTACGGATTAAATATTTATAGGTTAAAGTCTTTTGTTGTTTTGATTTTATTTATTTTGTCCAGCACGACCTTTTTTACAACATGAATCACGCGTGCCGAAAACGGTGTGTGTATAACTTTAATAAGTGTATAGATATATATATATATATTACATGTTCCGATTACGTTGTAAAAAGCTTACATGTATCGAAATCACGCTCACAGAAAAACAAATACACCAGCTAAATGCTTAGATTTCAAACCAATATACAAAATGTACATATACACATATCTACGATGGCTGACAACGGACTGACTGTCAAAACATCGCTTGACTTACGCCTTTTCGTACCTAAATATGTTACAGCATTAAGTAGAAAAAGCTGTTAGTAACGACATTTCCTGTAAATAATACAAACAAAACAAGCAGGTGCCAAAAACCTGTGTTACCTGAATTTTAGGCAATTCATAAATTTTAAAGAAATATTGCCTTTTTCGTTCTGTTGTCATCAATAATTTTTGGAATTGTATTCTCAACGCTTGCATGATATATTCATTCAAAAATTACGTAGTGCATTTGATAAATCTTCAAAATGTGACTTATATAAACATCTTGTTGATAATTTTCAAATTCAATTTTTCAAAGCCCTTACATTCTAGTATCAAACAATCATTGAGTAAATATCGCATGCAAGCACACTGTCTTAATATTGAGTCAGGACATTATAATGCCATCCCAAGAGGACAAAGAATATTTATTACATACTTACTAATAAATACGGGTTTTTTGTATAGATATGACACAATTGCTCTAACCCATATCAGCCCTGGCCGTATCACACCCCAAAACCCGTATCAGCCCCCGCCGTATCACACCCATTTTGGAAATTTTTCGTTTTTCAATATTTCTTAAGAAAAACAGATCATAAGATAATAGTTTTTATTAGTAAATAATACACAGAATAAAACACGCCTTTTTCCATATCACACACAGTATCAACCCTCGACCAATATCAGCCCTTGGGCCGTCGGCCCTCGGGCTGATATTGCAGTCCCGGATTGATTCTGGACGTGATATGGAAATAGGCGTGTTTTATTATCTATGTAATGTCTGTAACAAAAATGATGTAGAAGATAAGATACATTTTATACTACTTTGTCCAGCTTATTCTGAGTTAAGAAATATATAAAAAAAAAATATTATCGACACCCTAGTGTCTATAAATTGATTGAATCATTTTCATGTGGAAATGTCAAAACTTTAAGTAAACTTGGTAAATATGTATTGCATGCAACTGCCAAAAGAAAAGCTCTTGTGGGTCAGTAAAAATCTATATGTTAAACGTGAACCATGAATTATCCTCCGCCATCTTGTATATTGTACCTTATTATGAACCATGTGTGATGTAACTGTATAACCTACATGTATATGCTGTATTGCATTTGGTAAATACAAAACTTGAACTTGAATATAATAGGCTTACACAACTTTTAAGCTGCCATCTTGTACATTGCCAGCGTTGTTTTTCGAGGTGAATGCGATACGTTTAAAAAATAATAATAATGTATGCTACTAAACAACAATACTTTACCAGTTAAAAATGTTTTCAAGTTAAATGACTGTTAGGCAAGCTATATTTATATTGGTTTTAGAAAATGTCTGTAAAACGGTACTTTTGTGGGCGTTTGGTAATGATTTTGAATTTCGTTTACTACTTTTTTAAAGATTAAGTTACAACAATTATGAAACAAGTTTTATAAACTGATATTCATCACTCTATCCTGGATGGTAGCGTGCAGTGCAGGGAATCCTAATGGGGAGGACACTGGAGAACCCGGATAAAACGCTCGTGGTCGGGTAAGTGACCCCATACCCTTTCACGTCCGATCGGGGAATCGAACCTGAGCCATCTTGGTGAAAAGCCGAAGTGCGCTATCCACGTGTACTGCGCCAGTCGACCACCCACGTGCCCACTGATATCACATTAGAAGGCTACTTATACAATAATGGAGCGCACGGCAGTATCTATTTACTATGGTAATGTAGCTGCCTGATAATTCGTCCATTTTGGATATTGATCATTACACCATTTTAAATTCTTTGAATTACATTGGCACGTGATGAAAACTAAACTTGCGCGTTTCCTAGCTCATCCCCATGCATGCATTTTCGATGAAATATTCATTTACGAGTTAAAAATGATTTTATACTTGTTTGCTTTATCGCACTTTCTTCTGTAAAATCAAGTAGAAGAAAACCTAACGCCATACATCATTTTGAGGTCACTTAAGTCTGTGTTTTTCCGGTAGCAAATTAAAACTTCATGAATATTGCATAAAAACATTGCCATCAGGGATAAAGAGAGGCGCCCCTCCATTATCTCAAAATCCGCTATCTATTTCATCAGACTTAACACATTTTAACTTAGTTATGTGATCTGATAGCACGAACTCCCGGGGGTATAAAACTAGCACTGGTAAATGTTTAGAACTTGCTTGTCCAATGTCAACAAAACATTCTTTGTGTATAGGCGAGCTGGTTTCAAAAAGGTCTAGAAGCTGAAAGACGGATGGTGTACAGGNGGGGGGTGGGAGAGGTGTTGGGGGGGTGGTGAGAAATGAAGGAAGTGTATATGATATGGAGTGGGAAAATGTCAACAGGTTATAATCATTTTGGAAGCGAGCTGTTTAAAATGTTGTGTCAAAAAGGGGGAAGTGGTGTGCACATGTGCCAGGTTTACTATATGCACTGTAGTGAGAATGGGGACCGGATGTGGGGGATGGGAGATTGATAAGGGGAGGGAGATATGGAGAGGGGGGATTGGAAGAGGGGAGATTAGAAGAGGAGGAATTGGAAGAGGGGAGATATGGAAGAGGGGGGATTGGAAGAGGGGAGATTGGAAGAGGGGGAATTGGAAGAGGGGAGATATGGAAGAGGGGGAATTGGAAGAGGGGAGATATGGAAGAGGGGGGATTGTAAGAGGAGGGATTGGAAGAGGGGAGATTGGAAGAGAGGGGATTGGAAGAGGGGGGATTGGAAGAGGGGAGATTGGAAGAGGGGAGATTGGAAGAGGGGGGATTTGAAGAGGGAGAATTGAAAGAGGGGGGAATTGGAAGAGGGGAGATATGGAAGAGGGGGGATTGGAAGAGGGGAGATTGGAAGAGGGGGAATTGGAAGAGGGGAGATTGGAAGAGGTGGGATTGGAAGAACGAGGAGGGTAGTTTTCATAAGGGTTAAGATAAAGGGAAAACATCAATAGAATATCTTTTGTGAAGAGGAGTTGAAGGGTGACGAGGATGCGTGTTTTGGGAGAGGAGAAAAGTTGTTTTGGATGTTCATGTATAAGGGCACCTGAGTGGTCGGGTGTTATGAGCTGATCCTATGTAAATTCAATGCATAAATGAAAAGACAATTTAAATCTGTCAACAAAGTGTGATATTAAAAAGCTTCATATTTTGAAATAAAAATAGAAATGCTTTGATCAGAAAGGATGTACTTAAAAACACCGATTAGGTAAACACCGATTAGGTGACCATATTGAGAACGACAGCGTTTTTAACTGAAACATTCACTTTCTACACATAGAATTGTACATTTGTACTTCTAGCATGACAACAATAATTACTCACTTCACAAAAATTTACATTACTTTATAATCAAAGCTATCTTACACACAAAGATATCTTGTATAAATGTGTTTTATTTCGAATCACTTTCCCTGTTTCCAGAACAAACGTCGGATCAGAAATACGAGACTAGATCTGATTGCAGATATCGACGGTATTACAAGGCCAATGTAAGTTGATCACAGCCTACCTGGACACGGATGTCTTATCATAGATAGACGATATCTAATTAGTCCGTACCTGAAGCCTAATTACATTTTGACAGGTGAGCCTGCGATTGCCGTTTTCACCTGATCCCGGGGGTCGGGGCACCGATACACTCTCGGTCGACAACAGGAACTTGATGATTTAGTCTTACCATGCTCCGTCAACTTAATCAACAGGGGAGCGGTATTTTAACGAGGTTCTTGTTTATGCACATTCAAAAACTTTGGAAAATGAGTATTTGTGCCATATATTTTTACGCAATATATACAAATAAGTTACAACAATATAAACATTTGCCTGATCAAATAATAAATGGTCTCTCTGATCCCTATAAGAATCACATTTACAGATTAAATGGACTTCTGATTTCTATCACAAATGGACAGAATCTCTCCATTAAAGACGTAAATATGTAATTGTAATACAAGGGAGCATAACGCAATTTATACATGTACTGAGCACAGGGACCCGGCGATTTGTTACAGCTAAGATTAGACCTTAATCGAGATGTTCAGAGTGATCTTGCATGTTTTATGCGTTTAGATCAATTTTCGGTAAATTCTCAGGTCTCTGTGGTACTGATGAGCATGACCTCGAAAATATCGAAGTGGGGAGGCTCGCGAAAGACATAGATATTCAAAATTTAAAGGTATTCGTAAAATAATAATTTGAAAACCTAATTTGTTATACATTGAAATATGGAAATCAAGTTAAACATACAATTTGTGTATATATTAACTGTCACGGAACTAACATAACTACTGTATATACATGTAGAAGTACAGCAGGATGCATAAGCATTAAAAAAGCTCAATCTTATTAAGATTAAATCTTTTCGTAGCTCCCGCTTTTTGATATGTCGCAGGAGCGATGAGACGTTAATTTTGATAAAATGGAAAGAAAAAAAATTATCATGCTATATTCGATCACGGAATTAGATTATGTCGTCTTGTGACGTAACATTTAAGTTCTTGGTTGAGTCCGCACACTTCTTCATATTTATCCAAACTGAAAAGAAAACCTGTATATTTGGCAAACATGTTTGTTTTATTTCAAAAGAAAATATTACTAGTTAAATAACTTTTAATTGTAAAAGGAGCAATTAACGAGTCCCCAAACGACCCTTAAGTTGTAGGGGACAAGTAGTTTTTGAGAAATAATTAAACAAAATAGCGGGGACCAACGGCGAAACCTTGACGCACACTCATTTTTCACTCCTAATTATCTCGGCATAACAGAGACCGTGTAGCGGCTATGTTTGATATCCAAATGGAAAAAGAAATTCACAGCGAAAACAATATACAATTTAATAAAAGTCTGACGGGTATGTTTCCAAATTGTGCCAGAACTATTTTAAAATGTCGTGAAACTGACAAAGCTTTTACAAATGTTTTCAGAGAACTAGATTCACTTTCACAGACACTATAAGTGAAACTCGTTAACAATGAATAACGAGTTTAGAAAGTTTTAAAATACCCCGACTTCAGTATCACATAACCTCCACGTTCGTGTTTATTTACATTTTTACGTCATACTTGTAGATAACAAGGTTCATTAAGCTAGTCCTGTTTCATCTGACCCTGCCATGTACCGACAACGGGCATTTGTACTGATCGGTGCACAGACATCGAGTGATACTAGGACACGATCATTACGGGGTTATTAACGCTCTCGCCGTAATTAAACCTGCTCCTGTCTGCGCAATTAAAAATATCTAAATGTAGGACAACTTATACAATTACTGGTAACGACTATCTGTATCTTCGTTTATTTTCGGAGACGAAGAGAGTCCTTGAGAAGTATCCTATATTACATTTTAAAGAGCTGGTATATTAGTACATGTATATATGTGTTAGATTGTTGTCCATTTCAATTGAATGGAAAAGGCCGAAGTGTATTAAAAGTTTTATGGTCGCCATCATGATCACACAGGGGCAAGGCACAGGCTAACCCCCACCCCTTATATGCTTATGTAGTGACACAGTATGAGCATATAGAGAGTGGGGTTAGTCTGTACCTTTCCCATGTGATCTCGCACGGCAATATGCTATCTCTTTTTGTAATATGAAGGTCGATGTTTGGATTATGCTCATTAGAGTGCCTTGATGTTTTGTCACTATTCGAGTTCTCGATTGGAGGACGTGACATTGCTTGGATTTGACATAGATTCACATGGTGAAGTCGTCGATGAAGCAGAAGACGCCTATCCTTCTGGAACACCTGGTCTTATTATCCTTAGTTTTATCGATATTGAGTTCGAGTTATGGTTTTGTTGTCACTTCGGTACTCTCTTGCTTTTCTCATACCTTGATTGACAGAATGATAATGACGAAGCGCAAAACGATTTTTACCAGAGCTCTTTTCCGTTCACATATTGAAAACCATTTTAACAGAACTTTAAATAATACAGGCACCTTCTATTTTTGATTTTTAAAAAGTGATGCTCAAGTTTCATCAATCATGCTGACTTTGAAACATGTACATTTGTATTTGAAAGTTCTGCAAAAGAGGCCCACTAGTAACCGTGTAAATTATTTTAAAACATAAGAAAAAAAGGCATGTTCTGTGAGCGTTTCAACTTTTTTATGCCATTCCTATTACCAAAGGCATTTGTTACGAGGTATTTTGCATCTTCCGATGTCCTGCTGGTCATGTTTGCCTCATGTATGTCTAGACCATTCTGAAATGACGGATTACATCATCGTCACGCTGACCAAGAACGTTTTCGACTGGCAAGCTTTCCCGAATTTGACAGGAGACTCACGACAGTCGCCACAAGAGGAGCGTGAGACGCTTACCACTCCGGAACACCTCGTCTTGCCTAAAGTTTTGTAGGAATTCACGATGCCTTGACTTTTATTTCGACGTCAGCTTTTTCACAAAATCCTTTGGAACTTTTGCTCCAATAACCGCACCCTTTTTTTTCTTTGTTGGGTTCCTATTTTCGCAATTTTTCCGGTAATATTTTTCGGGGGTAAAAAATAGAAATCCAATTCATCCTTTAACGTTCACATAAGTGCTATGGACTATAGCCACTAGAACATATATCCGCGATAAATAGGTTTTCAACAAAATAACAAAATTTACCATATTTGCAAATTCGCGAAAATTGTGGATCGAACAAAAACCCATAGAGTATATAGTGTCGGTATCGCCGCTGTTGTTTATTTTTGTCTGATTCAAATTGTACCTCAAGTCGCATTTTATACATTTTTACAGGTATTCGCCAAAGTAAATATGATTATAGCACATGAAATCTTTTCTCCAGCACAGGTATTAAAACGAGATCTCGCGACCAGGTGTGAGAGATGCTATCTTATATTACCAATCAGCGTTTATCACATTACAATACAATATATATGTGTGAAGCTACCTGACCGGTTAGTCCATCGCCGTGACTCGCTGGCAGTATAGCTAATGCTGTAGTTTACATACGGCAAAACGTCAGTCTTCTTTACACGGGAGCTCAAATAATTATAAATCATTTGATACACAGGGATAACCATTCCTGACTTCCCACCCGCGAAATATGATAGGTAAGGAGTCGTTATTACGAGATAGCAAGATATGATTTCGTTCTAAATCGACCACCTTCTATTTAGGGAAGATGAGCTGTCACGACATTTTCTTTAAAAAATGTTATCGTATTAACAGCCGGAGATAGTGATGAATCGGATTTTACCTATACATGGTAAGTGAAATATGTCCTGGTTCCGCCCATACAGAAACTAGGTGTAGCATAGCCATTATGTACAAGCACACATGTACGTGCGGGGGTCTACAAGCGGTAAGAAACGTACTCGAAATCACATGACAAAAAAAAAAAAAAAAAAAAAAAAAAAAAAAAAAAAAAAAGGAATTTATCTCCATCGCATTGAGAGTAAAAACTTTGTTTCAAATGGCGTGGATAAAATTCTGCGCCAAAAAGCGCAATATACATGCCTGTTTGGCTTCATTGAAAATAAACTTGATTTGTTTAAAAACATATTGTATTGCGTATTTTGATAAACAATGGCATTGGGAACAAGTTGAACATCTTATTCGAAGCACTTGGTGTCAATGAACAAAGATAAAGCTTGTTGTCACTTAAAGTAAATTAAGTCTGGTGTCTTGTTGCAGATGAAACGTAAGTTAAGCTCGGAGCAAATGAAAACAAGTCACCTTCAGTGCCAATGAGCATGGATTAAGTTTGGTGCTATTGACATTGTTTCAAAGCGAGCATAGTAATTAAATTAAGCTTGGTAAGAAGATTTTGTTTAAATTGATGCCAGGGAGTTCATACATAGATCAAAGTCAAAAAGCGCAAATTGACTTGATGCAAGGGAGTATAAGCACAGATCGAAGTCATAGAGCGCAAATTAAACTTGATGCCATGGAGCTGAAATTAAACTTGATGCAAGGGAGTGCAAACACAGATCGAACTCATAGAGCGCAAATAAAACTTGATGCCATGGAGCTGAAATTAAACTTGATGCAAGGGAGTGCAAACACAGATCGAAGTCACAGAGCGCAAATAAAACTTGATGCCATGGAACTTAAATTAAACTTGATGCAAGGGATTGCAAACACAGATCTAAGTCTAATATTGCAACTTAAACTTGATACCGATGCAAAGAATGCAAATGAACTTGATGAATTTTGAGCATGATGCAAACAGCATACAATTAAATCTGTTGCCAAGAAGTGCGAATTGAAAGTTTATGATATGAAGTAGCTGGGAAGGAATGTATTGCTAATAAAAAGCACTGACGGCAAATCTGGAGGTGTTGTAAAACAATACGTTATAAGTAATAAATGTATCATAATAACTAGTCTTGCGCCTATTTCACTTAAACAATTTAGCCAGCAACCATTTACCAGGCAGGTTTCTTTCAACACTGTGTAATGTATGTGAGGTGATTATAGGACACACATTGTTTTACGCCAGCCGTTCCTGCCTCTACCACAAGCCTGTGTGCTAATTGGAAAGCAAAGAGTGTCGTTTCCATCATAATGGTTGTGTATGGAAAAGAAATCAAGAAGGACCAACTTTATGTAGTGTGTATGTATTTTGATATGTGTACATGCACTGTTAGATCCCTAAATGCACCAACATGTGTAAGTTCATCAAAATAACATTAAGCATGTAGGTATACATGTGTATGGTTAATGCATGAAATGTAATGAGGGTATTGTATACATATATCCTTACTGTAGTAACTCTTACTTTCAGGAAGACACTAAGTTAAGCCCTTTAACTCATAAACCCCTGAAGACACATTTGAACTCTTCCAATTCAATGGTTGGAATAGTTCATTATGAAATTTCATGGGTGAATGTGTTAATAAGAATTTTACAAAATGTACAGTGTATCATAAACAAACCCTTATCTGCTCAAATAGTCACAAACCGTTAAACAATGATATATATAGCATAACACATGTACATGTAGTATAGTTTCATTGTTATTCCATCCTGGTGCAGAAACTCCCAAAATTGTCCACAATTTTTAAGTTACAAACATCATGGCTACAGTGATGTTTCTGTGTCATGCAGAAAGAAAACCATAAATCCAGTATTGAAGTCCCTGTATACAGAACAAAGATACTATATAGCATGAATACATTCTACAAACCCCATGTGAATCAAATCTATTATTCAATTATTCCATTTTACAAATCCCTGTGCACTAAATCAAAACTACTATAAAAGCATAAAATAAGTGTCCCACACACAACTTCTATATCATGATTCAAATTAACAAATCCCTGTGTTCTGCATCAAAACTTCTACAACATCCAGTAACAAATCCCTGTGTTCAGAATCACAACTTACTTTTGTACCATGATTCCAGTTTACAAATCGGTAGTTCTAAACAGATTATGAGGATAAATATCCCAGCATTTTTATACAATTTCAGGGTAATTTTTAACACAAATCCTTGTGTTCTAAATAGGATTGAGGATAAATTTCCCAGCATTTCTATACAATTTTAGTGTAACACAAATCCCTGTGTTCTAAATAGGATTTGAGAATAAACATCCCAGCATTACTATACAACAAAACCCTGTGCTACTGTAGCAGGGCTTCTGTGAGGCTGTATACACCTGTTACAATTAGTGCAGATGCACTAAGTGGTTTACTGGGCCAAAGCAACAAATTAGAAATTACCAGTTAATTTTCTCCCAAAGCAAATGAGTAATTTTCATGGTGTAGCACCAAGGTGATCTTTGACCAGGGAGTGGTTTATAGATATACATTATCAGCTGGGATCTGGGAAAAAGCCTAGAGTGAAAGTTACTATGTAATTTATTCCAGATTCTGAAATTTACATCCTTGGTGTCAATTTCTTAAGTCGTGCTGCAGGCAAGATAAAACAATCGGATTTAAATGTACAGTGGTGTCTATTTACATAAACCCATGACACAAGATCTGATTATTCCTTGGGAAAACATTTTATTTGTTCTTACATGCAGCAAATATGGCCTGGGTTTATGGACCATTTTTTTTTATAAAAGTCTTATAAAGTAAAAAAGTTGAAATCATGACACTTCAATTAAGTTCATGGGCAAAAATATCGTATATCATTGTAGTAATTTTATTTATAGCATGGATTAAGCAAGTTAAACGATTCCATGTGCAAGGACCCAGTCCCCTTGCAATTTGGCCATAAGTTGAAAACTACCCCTCCCCCTCCACAAAAAAAACCCCAAAGCTTTCTCCAGTTTGCAACTTTTCTTTTTGTTGTCCCTTTTCGTCTGGGATTAAACAACAGGCTTGTAATGCAGAGTGTAACAATCTTTATCAATATACTTTGATGTACATCTAACAAGTTACCCTGTGTGACTGCTGATCAAAGAGAGACATACAAACCAGGAGGGGCATTACTCCAGTTTATGCACACAGATAACTTATCTCATTGTCAAATCTATTTTGTGAATAACCTCAAACATGTCTTTAACCCATTCAGGTTATCTTTCGGTGGCTTCCAGGTTTTCAACAAGAACATCCAAGAAAAACGTAAAATCAACAGCTTTTTTGTGTTGAAATATTGTATAACATTTTAATAGAAACCCCCCCAGCAAACTTCTGAAATTAGTTGCCCAATAAAACAAAAGAATTCCAAAGTGCATGATGGTGACAATATGGTAAAATTTGTTATAACATTTAATGTTTGTAAGATCATTTCATGCTGAAAGATGCAATGACATAACGTCAGATGATGACGCACAAGAGTGATATAACATTTACGTCAGTTTGTTTCAGGTTGGACGTTTTAAGCAAGTTTGCACGTTTTCAAAATTCTCAGAATGATCAAACATTCATCCAATTTTAAGTCAAATATATGGCCGGTGATTCAAAACAGGATTTGTATGTGCAGGTCAGTTTTACGACACCAAAGAAATATTTAATGTTGATATAGTGAAATCAGCGAATTTGTGCAGTTGCACATGTCGAAATCTGACATGAGTTAGCATCAATATGATAACAACAGTATAATTGTGTATTTAAACGTGTTCAACTCATTCACTCGTAAACACACGTTTGAACTATCCCAGTTCAAAGGTTGGTATAGTTCATTATGAATTTTCAGGGTGAATAAGTTAACTGTAGATTTTCACAGATATTTTATCAATCACATATACTCTAAATATTTATTGAAGGGTTTGGCATATCCGCTGCAAACAGAGTTTATATTTCTACTCTTAGAGAAGTTTCTAAATATCAGAACTTTCTTGATAGATTCCCAATAAATTAGGTAGCAAGGGTTTCCTATTAGAGACTTCAATATTTGCTGTGAAAAATTCCTGAAGGTCATTTCCAACTCGAGGGTTACAGTGTCCACTATTTTTTGTGTTGGAGATCAACATACTCTTCTGAAATGAACAGGTCAGTTCCAAATCATGATGGTTAAATGCATGTACTGAATTCCTTATCACAATGACAAAGCATCTAGAATTGCGTCAGTAAGTATGCCAGACAAATTTTTGTCCATAGACTGACAGACAGATAGATAAATGGACAGACACCTTTTATCCATAATAACCCAGTATACATTACTTAATGCTAAACAGATATTCATCCTTAGTAATGACAAGTTATGCTATATATATATTTCTCCTACAAAAACCAAAGGTTTCTTGTCACACCTGACTCGAGGGATAAAAACCTGTCTGGAGTTGGTGAACAGTTTTGGTTACTCATTAATAGTTATAACACCCTGAATGCATTGTGACGTCATCTTCCATTTCAATGTCATAACTCCAGACAATTGTTTCCCCGTTCACAAACAGGAACAAGAGACCCAATGGGCCTGCATCGCTTACCTGGTATTAATCTCACACATGTAATCTTAAAAGTGGACTAAAATAAAGCTACAGGCAAAATATCAGTGTTTGATTCATAAGAACCTATTAAATTATTTAAACATACAACACCTGTGACCTTGAATGTCGAACAAGGACATTAGATTGAAAGTGGGTCAAGGTCATTCATTTGAACAAACTTGGTAGTCCTTCATCCCAGCATGCTACAGGCCCAATTTCAGTATCCTGGGCCTTTTGGTTATTGAGATGTCGTTTGAAGATTATACATTTGACCCCTGTGACCTTGAAAATGGGTCAAGGTCATTCATTTGGACAAACTTGGCAGTCCTAAGCCTTCATCCCAGCATGCTACAGGCCCAATATCAGTACCCTTGGCCTTTTGGTTATTGAGCAGTCGTTTGAAGATTTTAAGACATTTGACCCCTGTGACCTTGAAAGTTGGTCAAGATCATTCATTTGAACAAACTTGGTAGTCCTTCGTCCCAGCATGATACAGGCCCAATATCAGTTCCCTGTGCCTTTTGGTTATTGAGAAGAAGTTGTTTGAAGATTTTAAGACATTTGACTCGTGTGACCTTGGAAATTGGTCAAGGTCATTCATTTGAACAAACTTGGTAGCCCTTCATCCCAGCATGCTACAGGCCCAATATCAGTACCCTGTGCCTTTCGGCCATGGGAGCTAATAATGTATTCCAACGAGAAACATGGTTTTCTGTTTACTGTATACTGGGAAATTTTCGTTGAAGTTTACTTTATGCCTTTTTCGCCTCCAGCAATGAGGTGAATTTATCATTACAGCGTACAGTAGTAAGTGATATCATAAATATATTAATTAAATGTGAAGGGCGAGATTCACATTAGGCGAAAATGGATATAATTGGCATAGGGTGAAAATTTTATTAGGCGAAGTTTCCAGGTAAAGAGTATTTGTATATAAACGTAATATAAGAACATTATTGGTAAACCTTGTGTCCTTTTATATTTTGAAAATTGACAAAATCAAGTTTGGGAAACTGAACATGAACCCCCACCATCACTTGTTGGGGACCTCTATATTCCATTAGCACCTGGACTGCACAATATATCAATTTTCATTAGAAACAATTTGTGATTAGTTTGTCATGGACATTAACTACCCAATAACATGTGTGTGATCAGCTGGTCAAACACAGGACAGTGTCCAGTGTAATCAAACAGACCTGGACAGGTAAAACTGACCGTTAATCCCACTTCAGCAGCTGGACAATGTATCAAATTAATACTGACCAATGTCCACTCTGTCAAGTCATGGTCAGCTTAACGAAAAAATGATCAAAATTTCCTTCAGAATTTTTTCTCAAATTCATAATTTGTAATTTTTTTACATTTGGTACTGAAATGTGATCGAATAAAAAAGAGCCATAGAGCATAAGTATATTATCAGGCTTCAAGATGGATAGAAGATCAGGTTTTGAAAATTAAAATAAATTTCTCGTTAAGCTTGATAAGGGTTCGGTACCAATGGCATGGAACTTCACACCTGAACATGCATGTCAATGTGATTTGTCCAGGGTATAGCTATACCCAGATATTGAATGGCATTTCTAAACTGATAACAAAAGCAGTCATATTGATTATTTCGTATTTATTTCATGTTGGAAATAAAGTTTTATGTAACAAGGCAACAATCAACATAAGAACGTAACAGGAAACAGATACACGTGGTCCCATCAACGGAATTAGGAATCGTCTCATTACCATAGTAAAGCTGCCCTTATTTCTCCCGGGGAAAATCGGATGGACGTTAACAGTGACATAAACAATGAGTCGCGAACAGCTCACCTGTATTGAGGAGCGTACCTTAACAACAACAGTCTATCTGTATGGAGCGTACCTGAACAATCTACATGTCTTAATAAGGCATTTCTGTGGGAATAGGGAGGCTGACGCATCATGCGATGCCATGGACGCAATCAATATTCATAGTCAGAGAAAAGCATTTCGTTCCAGTAGAAAAATTAACTTGCTATCAATCAATGACATGGACAGCATGAGTTGATATCTTGCTACGGCAGCTGGAATAATTCCAGACTTTTAGTGTTTTAGCCAGATACCTTTACAATACATCATTAACATTAACAGACTCCAACTGTCAAGATTGGAAACTATCAAATATTGAATAAATTTTTAAGAAAATACACACATTTTGAAAATCACATTTCAAATTTGAAAATTTGAAATTATTGAAAGTTTTAACTTAAGTACAATACAATATTGAAATCAAAATATATGACAATTTCTAATTTTATACTTTCCTTCAGATCTTTCTCATGAGATATGGTTTAAATATTCGATGCTAGCTGTCTTTGGGGATAAGTTTAGTTTGACTCTTACAGTATTTACAATGTATATAGTTTTTCTGTTTCTTATATAAAATTCTAGATTTTAATAAATTCATTAATTACGAAACTGAACCAATAAATTAATTGTGTCTGTCTATCTTTACAAAGAGAAACATATTGCTAAATGATCACCTGTTTTTATTTTATGTTATAAGATATACCACAATACTGAATTTCCTGCATATATGATTTTCCATTTAAATGTAAATTATCCTGTGTAAATGAATCTTTAAAATTTGTAAAAAAAATCTTTGGTTTGATTAATAACGCCTATATTTGATTTACATTGATAAAAAATTACTAAACCCCCAAGTATCTATCTAATAAGTATGAATTCCCTCTAAAGTTTTACTTAAATGTTCAAATTATGACCAATATTGGAGAATTTATTATGTGTACTACATGTAAACAAACTTGTTAGCTTTTTTGAAAGATGTTTACAAATTTATATTTCAACTTTTATGCTAACATTCAATAAAAGCTTTGGTACTTTATCCAGTTCCTTTGGTGCTAAAATTCTAAAATTCAAGTAAGGAAAAAAACCAAATAATCTTTGGCAAATTTTCTTCATATCATAATCAACAACTAATCTACGTTGCTTTTTGGTAACTAACTCTTAATAATATTTTTGTTATGATCAATGTTTTTGAGATCTCCATTACAATTCATACTCAAGTTACATATATGACAAACAAGGGAATGAAACACTTAATGAAATCATTTCTAGCTCACAATGTATACAGGTTTGTTTAGATGAAATGTCAAATTATATGAATATGATTTGCTTTTTGATTAATGTCATATTAGTTTTGGAATGATTATGCAGATCATATGAAATTGAGATCTTGGCCGACTCGAGTGAAATGCAAGACATTAAAGGCTAACATACATCTTACAATTTATAGGTTGATCGGGTCAAACCCTTTTTTTAATAAGCAATATCAGAATTTTAGTTCATCAATTTTGGAAATCAAGTATTTAGTAGTGAGGGTCAAAATCTGGAGAAAAAAAATATCAACCCATAAATGGTAAAATACTACTGAATATTCATGACGATTTCTGTAGCAATCTCATGAATATTCAAATCAATCAATTAAATGAGCACCTTTGGAATTATGGAATATAAAGAGTATGGATTGCCCTTCCGTATCACACAGCGAGAGCCTAACAGCAGAACCTTGCTAGCCCAGATACACAGAATCGGAAACCATTCTTTTAATGCGATTTTTTTTATATGAATTTAAATAATTTCTGAAATCATCAATTTCCAGCGTATGCTTTTGTTGAACTTTATCTGACATCAACTAACGTTTCGTAAATCTAGAAAGGCTGTTTTCTTTTATGATTTATTTTTTAAAACAGAAAACTTAGTGTCCGGACTAACAATATCCATATCGTATTACAATTGGGTATCAATACACACAAACATGAAAATAGTTTTAAATTTGGCACATGACTAGAGGAACATTATCCAATCAGAACACATTTCACAATATTGTTATCCAATTAGAAACCATTTTTGTTTATCACACAAACACATCATGCACTTTTTCAAAATGGTGTTCCATTGGAAAATCGTCATTGTCTATTGTATAACTCCCTGAAGTTGTTGTATCGTCATCGTCGTAACCCGTGGCGATACTGTCCACAGTTTCGTCGACACTCAACCCCCGCTGGAAATGTCCATATGACGGAAGTTCCGACCCAACACTATTGAAGGAGAGTTTTTGTTGCCGTGGAAACGGATAACATGGCTGTAACTGATGTTTGAGTTCCTCCTGGAATCGTTGTGGAATAATTCCTGAACTAATGTTGTTCACATTATTAACTTTCCTCCCAGACATGTCCATGTAATGATTTGTCTCTGGAATATTTCTGTGGAATTTTTCGACGTTTCTGAAATTCCGACTTGTTGGTGGATGTTGGCGCCGGAAATTCTCTGCAACACAGAAAACAGAAATTATTATAAGCTTAACACGCTTTCAATAAAGTCCTGATACTTCACTATAGTTGAATTACATATTTTTTTTCACAATATAATACACAGAACTTGTGCTTAAGTAAATAAAGTTAACTTATCTATATTTTTAACCCATATTAACTTTTAACACAGTTTCAAAAAATATATTTAATTTGACATTAAAACTCAACAACTTCTTTTGCTAACATAAGTGGGGACATCTTTCATTATCGCGTAATAATTTGTTTATATTAAAATACAACATTTTAACATGTAGTATGGTCAAACAAAAAAACGGCATTTTTAATAAAAGAACCTGAATTTCCCCAGAATTTCATACATGCGTGTCTAATGGACAAGATAGATATTGACCCAAGATAAATTATGTCACTATGTGGCCAGTTTTTGAGTATTTTATGAGGTGTGTGACAAACTTACCTGATGTATGTGACTGTGTGACGCTCTGCACCTCCTCCTGGTCACTAGCGCCTCGTCCACTGTCACTGGGGATAGTGTCCCCCGAAGTATCGCTGTTGTCGTCTGTTGATTTCTTTGCCTCTCTGTTATACGGGAGCTGTAAAATTCCAAAGGACACCATGGTCAGCATTTGAAACCAAAGATTTGACAATTTTTTTCAACATTTTTTATTAAAAAGTAATTTTAAATGTCTTCATTTCCCCCCCGGCTGTGCCGGCTATAGACTCTTGCTGTTAGGATATATGGTAAGAGTTTTGTCAGCTGGACTTTGTACCTATACATACCACCCAAATACCTTTTTTTAGAAAAAAAAGTCACATTCTGTTTTATTACATGTAATTTAAATATGGATACTAGCTTTTAATTCAGTTTTCTTTTTTTCTGGGTGGAGATCGAGGTCGGTGGCGCAGTGAATAATGCACACTCCTTTCTCCAAGGTTTGACCCCTGATAGGACATAAAAAATAAATGGGGTCACTTCCTGATCACATGGGTTTTCCCCATGTTTGGTTTAGTTTCCTCCCACATTAAGACCTCCTGCATGCTAGTAGTCCACCTGAGCCAAAGAGACTGATCAGTATAAGTTGATAGAACTTGATTTACAACTGTTGTAAAATATTTAAAATTATTTTTTTGTCTGGAAGTCACAGGAACAAGTGAATACCAGCTGGAGTTCAATCATAATATGAACTTTGTAACATCTGCTAAATACAGCAGCTATTAACTGACTTTAATTAAGTTTTATTCTTATGAATTTGTAATTGATTTGAAATTGATTTGAAATTGATTTAATTGATTTGAAATTGATTAGGTGGTTTTGACTGTACACCTGATAACTTGATACTGTGGAATTCTCTGTGTCCACATCTTATTTCACGCAGACTGTCTTTCAAACCACAATCCCTCCGCTTAAATTCTGAACATTCTATAATCTAGAGTAATTCATGTCATTTCCTGTTAGATCGGGATTAAACCGTCCATAATAGCAACGATTCTGTCTGTCGGTATCCCACGGTTTTCTGACTGATAGGTAAAATGGCCATTTGATTATCCCGTTAAATAAAACAACATTTTTGTTTCGATTACAATTCACCGTAAATGAGGACATCAAGTCAGTGTTTCCCTTTTACAAAGACACGCAGGAGTTGGGTGATTGACCCATTTTAAAGATGGATGAAGAATTTATTTCCTCGCTGATAAATAGGATATCACGCATTAATCACTGTCACCGAGTGAGAAAGGTGTGAGTCAAGAAAACATCACCTTAACGAGAATTGTTTACTGTCCTACCTCTGTACACGTCCACGAGCCCTACAGCTAACAACGACTTTGTTTAATGTTAAATGCCGATTTCCAGATATCATTGACCACAACAACTTATCCCCAGATCTGTACTTCAGAATTTAAATAATCTGCTATTCATTTTTCCAGATCATAGGGTTTGCCTGCTTGTTTGTTTCTTTTGTCGATGCTAACGGTGCTGATAATAATCTAAAGCGCTGATTTGGTGAGAATTCTGCGTTAAGTCTCGGCCCTTGGTGTCCAACTCGTACACCTCAACATTAACGCTGAACTATTGTTTTTTTCTGAATGGTTTTATCCACTAGTTTAGTTCCCAATTGTTACCAGGAGATTTCTAGCGATATGACGTTACACGATTCTCGTTAACAGGTATGTCTAGTATCACTACATTGATTCAACACCTGCCTAAACAGGGTTCGCACCCAAGCCAGTGTGATGTAACACAACAAAGAATGCCACAGCATCCCATATCAGCTGTTATGCCCGCTAAAAGGGGCCATTCTAGGACCCAGACCCAAAATCAATTTTGAAGCACAATAGCCTAAGGTTGTTTAATTAACACGGAATAGAGAAATGTTATACCAGAATTAGTGAAAACCCCATAATGCTTAACATATCTTAGGTATCTATACAATAGCTGTTCTATAGTGTCATGAGAAGGAGCGTTTCATCACCATTCTGTGAAATCTCAGACAAAGAGATTGTGTCTGACTGACCATTGTTGGCCGGAGAAAGGACACACTGCACTGGACACAAGCTGGACAAACTAGTCACTTCACCATACACGTGTTAGTGGAATCCCCATCTATAAGCCTACTTATGACTTTAAACTACTAAATACAAATAGTATTTACTACTTTGGGAGTGCGTACCTAAAAACCCCAAATGAGTCATTTACCTTAAACACTGTTTAAACCTTAAACACTGTTTAAACCTTAAACTTGTAGAACTTTGAAAACTCTTCTCTATACCCTTAGATGTAATTATCTTGGTTAAAATCTCCATGCAGACTTAATTTTTTCATTTGGCACTGGATAATTTTTTGTTTTAAATGTTAATACCCAAAAAAAAAAAGTAGGTTGTTGATATACAGAAATTGCCACAAATTTCCGGGAAAATACCTAAACTTATGAGTTTGATATATTATATACATGTATATTGATATATTAGTATTCACGAAAATGTCAAGGCGGGGGTTGAGGAATGTTTCTAGATTTACTTCAATACTATGAAAGTTCTTCCATTTCTATGAACTTTAAAAAAAAAAAAAAACACTCACTTAAGATATATTTATCAAAATTGCAACTTTATGGACATTTTGAACGCTTTTTTTAATTGATATGACATCGTAATTAAAACGTACCTCTGCATGCTGATTGGCATACGCCTTGTCATGTGACTGTACGAGTGCCTGGTGAAGTCGAATAGAAGCGAGGCGATGGAGATCGGACTGATGGACGTCACTTTGAGGCGTGTCGCAGCGCTGTAGTGTCCCCTCCTTGCTCCCACTGTCCATGTGGTCATACGAAACATGTGAGGCCTGCAGAAATAAACGACTAGTGTTATATAAATATTTGATTACAATTGGATTTCTGCAATACATTTTATACATTTGACTGTATAATGCTTTATAAAATACCCGTGTAGGTGAAATTATTTCAAATGACGAAAAAATGCCTGGTTAAATTGTTAATAAAGAGAAATTATTATTATGATTTGGTCACTAAATTTTTAAATTACGTGAAGAATTATTAACTTCCCTAATCATGTTATAAAGTTCTATGATTTAAGATTTTTTTAAACTAAAAAAAAATTGAATTTTGTAAAATTTCTTTATGAATATTTGAACTTACTATTATCATAGCTTTTTTGTAAACTTAATTTAGATTATGTTTAAACTGACTGTAGTCAGATTTTGGTTTAGGATACAAGCAGCTTATAAATCATAATAACAATCAAGATAATTAATTTGTATTCCTTGTAAATCACTCCCCCACCAGCACCATGCTGTATTACTTGAATCCCCGGACAGGTGTCACAAACTTGTCTGACCATTACTTACAGGTAGCTAACGAGTCAGACTTTGTTTTTTATGTATGTTTTGATGTAATGTGTCAAGCGATACATAAAACTGTCGTGAAACATACGACAGGTAAACTGTACAGATACCTACAGCATCTCCTAACTTCCTACAAATGTACCTGAAAACACTGCTTATCATTTTACCTGTTGTAATCATTAAAGAACGAATGGCAGGTGTCACATAAGTAAACCAGGTAGGTATATAAATATACAAGACCCTAAGTGACAGCTACAGACTGTACCTGTCACAAAACAGTATGTACAATATCTATTTTCACTTCCTAGTCCAACTGTCAATTACATGAATGAGTAACTATCTGCATTATCTTCCTCTAATAATGACACTTGCACAACAACATTCACCAAAAAACTGTAATATTGTTTCTTTTTAATGTGCCTCTCATGTGTTAAGGTTACATACTACATTTTAAATCATACATGATTTTGTAAGAGGAGTTATTTCCCCTGAAGACATGTAATTACTTTTGTCTAATAATTACATAAAACCAGAGTATTAATTAGCATAAAACTAATTTCAGTGTGCCCTTATAACTGATAATAAATTTTAATGTGGAACTCTTTTGATTTGGAGGTACATATTTATACTGAGGCAGCATACAGCCTTATGTTGAGAAAACAAAAATGCTCTTTCTTATTCTTACATTATCAATTTCGGATCTTGAACCTATTTTTTCTTTCTAATTAGATATTTTTTAATGAAGTGATATCTTTTTAAGCATTCTCATTTTTATCATTCCTCACTGTGATAAAACTAATTTTATATCCATCTACATTTTGTTTTGTTTTTTTACAATTATTGACATTGTATGAGGTCACACAGGTTACAGCGATGGACATGTGTTTTGAAGCCTGTAAGAAGGTGACCTGTCCCCTGTCACCATCAAGATGTGTTCTCCATAAAAATGTCTGGCCGAATGATTTTATTATCATTACCCTGGACAGGCCCATCCTTGTGGAACAGGAAGAGACGGAATTAGCTTCCTTTGTGTATTCCCCAAATAATATAAATCTCAAACATCTTCGGTTATATAAATCAGTCATATTATTATGTTACATATTTCTGATAAAATATGATATGGATAATTTGAAGAAAAAAATGATGTATTACTTTCAGTAACATTTTCAATCAAAATCACTTCAAAAATACAATACCAAATTTTCAAACATTTTTTTGAGTTTAAGTAGTTTCCGTATTTTCATTGAAACTTTGTTTTGTTTTGTTTCTTTTTCCCGTTCCAAATTCTTTACAAAGTTTTGAATGAAAGCTTCAGGTATTTCATTTTTGATTTTCAAAACTTTTACTTAGAATAAAGATTGAATAAGAAGCCTTTTGTTAAAAAAATATTCTACCAGGCAGTTATATAAGCCAAAGTAAACAAACATAAATATGTTTAAACTCCAGAAATGATAACGATTTTACAATTTTTGGCATGTAATTTACTAGTTTTCTTCTTTTCACAAGATTTTTACACTAAACTGCTGACACTAATTTCCAATGGAGAAAAGGCCCAGTCTAAATCTACCAATACAACAATCACAATTGTACACAAGTTTAATCCTTCTTTTTGTATAGAACTCTTCACAGTTGGAGGTTAAAAGATTGGGATCTTACATACTCGTACTAAGCCCCTTAAGGAGAAATTCCACAACAGAACTGAGACATTCTGGGGACCACATATCGCTTCCTTCGTTAATGACACAAAGGCAGATTCTACATAATGTACTTTGAAATGTAACAACAACTTTTTTTAAGAAATCTTAAGCCAGAATTGCTGAAGCTGGTATAGTGATGGAGAAGACATATCGGCTGTTTTACCCTGTCATGATGACAAACAAGTTTTGTTGATAAACGTTTAAGCTCTCTATCCATCAAAACAAAAATGTTTATTTTCTCCGTAAATGACTCATGCCAAAAATAAAAATCAGTCATTCAAAACAAATAATAAAATGTTCAAGTGATATTTTCTCAACACTGCTTAAAATAATGTGATCTTTTATGGCTGAAAAATCTTAAAAATTATCATAGCATGAACAAATTTTCTGGTTGAATAATTTTGTTTGCAATATTACAAATTGAAAGATATTATTGTCACAATATTCAATTCATGAAAAGATATTGATATAATTTAAGACAGGAAGTCTCAATAAATTGGACTCCAACAAAAAATTCATTTCTTGCTAAGGAAATTGATTCATATTTCACAAAATGATGTGATGTCAGCTGTATAAATGAAACACGAAATACAAAGCGTTTATACTCCGATCTATAAATCGGTGTATATCCGATTTAATATGTTGCTTTATATATTGTTTCGTGATAAAGGCCGCATCTGTTGAACAGTTATCAGAGATTGGAGTTGTTTCGTAATTTGAGAGTACGGGTTATGATCCGAGCGTGCGCATATTGAATAATTTACCTTAGGGGAGGTAACAGTGTCAGAGAAGTGAAGTTACGATACCTCGTCCGACTCTAGACTTACACAAAAAACATCCCACAAGTCTTATCAAATACCCCCAAATCATACGCTAACCGCTTCATCCACCCAAAACTACAGACCTACCTTATGAAAAAAAAATTCATAAAATTAAACCAAACCCTACACTTTTACATAAGAAGGGCAAAATATTCCCTGGATGGATTTCATTATGATCTTTTTGACAAAGCGGTAATATTCATGTCACGCAAACTGTTAAAAGGTCCCCAGACTAAGTGTTTGTGAAGTCTAAGTTTTACTGCCATTTGGGTAAGACAATCTGTTAGAATAAATCTGATATGTGTTTGTCCATTAAATGTTTGCAGACGCCATAAAACACACTCAAGGTGGCAAGCATGTTGTCCCATCCCCTGAAGCTTTGGGTAGGGCACTGGCCGGCCATCAAAGGGCGTGACAAAGTCCCGAGGGGGCCAGGATAATGGCGATTCTTTTGACAGCTCTCTGGGTAGCACATTAGGCTTACACTGAAATCGGCCCCTGGTGCACATTAATACTGATTTGTAAAAGATAAGGGAACTTAGTGTTCTTACAATTCTACTAAAAATTCCTTGAATGGCTCGGGTGCAATATTGAAAGGGGTGGCCAATCTGTATATCACAAAGACAGATAGCACCTATCTCTACAGCACAATGCTTAGCAAACAATTCTATCAGCACCTCTATCGGTATAGCACAATGCCGGACAGCACTTCTATCACTACAATACAATGCCGTGTACCCTTTGATCCAGCTCGATAAGGTCATAAAACTTACACATCTTTTATTACGCCCTTCAATAAAGTCTGATGAAGATATCACTTTTACGATTGGGCCGAATAGCTATTATTTTTACTTCGAATTGTTTTTGTCTGAAAAGTGTTTTTTTTATGTTTTACCTTTTACTCACAATATATTTCAAACAAAAATCAGACAAAAATATAAATATTTTGACTAAGAAAAAATATTTGTATTTTAAATTTACTCACAATAGATTAATCTTCATGGAGTTTTAAATGTTGTGTCAACAATTTCTAACATATGGTCAAGGAATTATTTATTTCATCTGTCATTTCAAACGGTCAGATCATGGGGTATTTTTTATTTGGTTAAAAGTTTGAATTTTCTTCTAATCCTTTCTCTCTCTCTTTCTCCCTTTAATGTTTTTTTTTTATTGAGGACATATGTGGGAAACATGGACAAATGTAATTTCTAAATAGTATTCAAATATCATGATTTGTTCCAATTTTGTTATCTTTTTCTTCCAGACTTTTGATACTAATCCTTGTACAGAATGAGGAGATTTGTATCACTCCAAAACTTCACTGCCCTGTCAAGGAAAATTACAACAAACCCCCTAAAAGGCCATATTGTCAAATCCCCTGGCTTATCACTAATGAAAAATTGCCAGAAAAGACGCTACTTCACAGATTAATATCTAAATCAAACATTTCCATAAATTTCATAAAGCATGCTCAGGCTGAAATTGGTCTTGTAAGGTTTGTATGGGTGGTACTTGACATTGTAGTAGAAAGTTGAGCCCCTTCATAGAAACACCCCTCCACATGTTTGAGAGTTTACACGGAACACAGACCTCCTCTGAGTTTCCTTATCCCCAATATCTCTCTTTAAATTGAGGAGTGTGAGAATTTCCCCCTCAAAACAAATTTAGAACTGACTCAATAAGCGTGGAGACAGTATTTATGTATGTTTGTGTAGTACTTGTATAGTACGAAAAACCACTCACATTTATCAAAATATCTTCATGTGTGAAATACACATTTTTTATTTTAATAATATGACCATCCTATAGTACGACTTATAAATGTAAGACTTTTAAGAAAACCTATATTTGCTCTCTGAAATAGCGTGTATAGGGGCTAGGTAAGTTTATTGTGTCGACAACTACACACCCCAGCGATCGCGTTGTCCGCGGGACAGGTTGACAGAGTTTGTTAATAGGTACGGAAAGACAATTCTTCACCATCCATCAGCTACTGATATCACTCAGCGACCAAACATTCTTTTATATTTTTTCTTAACCTTTTACAATAAAGACTGAACACCGAGTATGAAATAGTTTTGAGGTGATACAACTAAGTATTGTTGACACTTTTGTACAGTGTAAAGCTATCGGAGAAATCAACCAGAAATTTAATCGTACAATTGCGCAACAAAATCCTCACGCTAAACAAATTCCACACTTCGTACTAAAATCTAATACAATTTTGTGCCTATATATGTGTGCATACATTTTTTTTCAAAAATCAACATTCAAGACCAATATTGTTATATGTATATTTCATACTATTTTATGATAATAATGACGATATTGCTAATGAACTGAACACACAAAAAAATATCAAAAATCAAAATAATATTATTAAGAGTGGGAAAATGTTAAAAATTCTATTGTGGATAATTTGTTTGTTTGTTGTTTTTTATTACCTATTGTAGAAAAAAATACCACACAGATAATATCCCACGTGGGGATCACTGTCATGTGGGATGTTTCACTAAAATGGAATTTCTAAATGTATCTTATAACGAGAAATGTTTGGAGACAATTAAGCTTGCATGCTAACTTCTATGCTTGAGATATCAGTTAAATAAAATCTAGTGTAATATACACACAGAATTGTAATATGCACAGAACTTGTAATACAAACAGAAACGTAATTTGAGATGTACATTTCTGTATAACCCCAGCTGACAGAATTCATTGCTGATATAAACAAACTTCTATCAGGGGTTTACATTATAAGTAGACTTTTTAAAAGGGATGGTGCCTAATCTATTTTATTTATATGCTTCAAAATATACAGGATGAACTTCCAAACACAGAAACAGTTAGATTTAGCCCCTGATATGGGAGGTATATCACCTACATGAACTTAGGAGATGTAGAAACTGATTTATGTATCAAAGATAAGTTTTGATCAAATAAATTTGGAGTATTTTTCCGATTTGTTTTATTACTACAAATAGATTTATCAAAGATATGACTACAGTAATGATTTTAAAGATAGGGATTTTGTATGGTCTTAAGTACTTCATAAAAGAAAAAAATATTAGCTGGGCAAGTTTCAAGTACGTTCCTTAAAATTAGGTTAATAAGATTTGTTTTAAAACATCAGATATGTGTTACCAATAGGAAAATTTAAGGAAAAAAACCTCAGTGGAGAATGTTTCTGTGAAAATGAAAACCAGGCATTTTTAATTATTAAAAGGTGAATTAAGTCTTCTAAATGTGTTTTGGTAACAAAATTATTTTGTTTGTTTTTTGTTGTTGTGAAATTCAGTATTTTTTTTTATATTTATTATGTCTTTAAGCTACTGTGTTTTCCCTCCCTTCTCTTTTTCATAGATTGAAAAAAGCTGGTATGAAACCACGAAAATTTACGCCCTCAAAAATTGTGTTTATCAACTCTGTGAAACATACCTGGAAAGTGTTATTGCTGGAGAGACTCATTCTGTCGAGGGCAGGTTCGGTGGCGTAGCTATACATCCCTACTCCAACCCTTTCGCCCTGCGGACTATACAGATTCGGGTTCGCCTTCCCCGTTATGTTAGACGATTTCACCAGGTTCTTTTCCGTTTGTAGTTTAACTCCATCTAACACTAAACCCTGAGAAAACTTCTGTTTTTGACGATCCAAACGCCGAATGATGAAAATGGTTACGAGAATAGTGGCAGAAAGCACTAGGGTTACCACGACAACGGTTACTACGATAGCCACATTGTACTTGTTGACCCCGTCTGATGTTGGTGGTATCGCTGTGGTGGCATTCTTGTCCGTTACTACGATGCTGAGTTTTGTTACGGATGACAGGTACGGGGTACCCTGATCCATAACGACGATCTGAAGAAAATATCTCGCTCTGTGAGACTCTTGCATCTGCCTTGCTATGATAACTTCTCCGGTGATGCTGAGAACATTAAATAGATCCGAGTCGTTTCTCTCCTTGACCGAAAACAGTAGTTTCTGGTTGGGGCCAAGGTCAAAGTCATGTGCCTGAATGACGGCAATGATAGTGTTTTCCCGAGCTGTGTAGGGGACACGAACTGTGTCGTTTGATATGTTGGGATAGATGATAACTGGTGTGTTGTCGTTGCGATCACCAACATTGACCGTTACCTCTGCTGACTTCTGTCTTGGTGGCATTCCGTGGTCAGTGGCCACAACATAGAATATGTACTTGCTGATGACCTCCCGGTCAAGGACCTTTGTGGTGTGAATTGAACCATCTGGTGACACAAAGAAGGGCACCTGTGAGTTTGGAGCGAGGGCAAAGGTCACATAACCATTGGAGTCGGCATCACGATCTGATGCATAAACTTGTGTCACAGACGTGTCAATGGGCATATTCTCAAGGACGATGGCAGTGTAATCTGTGTCAGTGAATTCGGGCGGGTTGTCATTCTCATCGCTGATGTTGAGTTCGATGGTTGCCGTCGACGACATGGGTGGATCGCCATGATCGGAAGCGATCACCTGAAACTTGAATAACGGAGTTGTCTCCCTGTCAAATGCAATGTTGGAATATATCCGTCCAGTGTCATCAATATTAAAATATCCCTTTGAATCTCCATCTAGGACATAGGTTAATCTGGCATTGTCACCTTCGTCAAGGTCACTGGCGGTGACCTGTACAATGACCTCACCATTGTTGCGATTCTCGGGGAAGGTTACTGTATACACAGGTTTTGAGAATTGTGGGTACTGGTCGTTTTCGTCTAAGACGACAGCGGAGAATGTCCTGGTACTGTTTAACGGGGGAGTACCCACATCCTCACAGAACACTGAAATATCATGACGTGCCTGGATCTCCCGATCCAGAGGCTTGTGGACGATGACCTTATATTCATTGACCTCTAACCTCTGCAGCTGGAAGTAGTCCTCAGAGTTAGAGATGGAGCACGTGACAATCCCGTTTCTGCCAGTGTCTGGGTCTGTCACTGCGACGTGAGCAACAGGCGACCCCATGTTGGCGTACTCAGAAATCTTGGCGACATTTTGATCCCCACCATAGAGTAAATTAAGCTTAATTTCTGGCGGGTTGTTTCCGGAGTCTTCCACATGTACAAAAACATAAACTTGTGCCTTTGATGGCTGGTCTCCCTTATCGTAAGCCTCCACGATTAATTTGTATGTCTCCGCAGGCATGAGAGTCTGTGCAACCCCAAGTCTCCCACTTGTCAGGTCCATAGTGAACAGAGCCTGGATTTCCGGTGGCTGATTACTACTGATCTTATAGATAACTTCACCATTTTTTCCCACGTCTAGATCATTGGCCGTCATCTCCAAGATGATGGTCCCAATGGCAATGTCCTCTTTCACACTGACATTGTACGACGGCGAGGTGAAGGTCGGTGAGTTATCATTCTCATCTTCAATGGTAATATTAACATTGAGAACACCAGTTTTGGGTGGCGAACCTCCATCCTCAGCTATGACTTTAAGCTGGTAATGGCCATTGACTTCACGGTCTAATTCATCGGTGACCTTGAGCTTGACATCGGTGTTGCCGACAAGGTCAATCGTAAACTTGGTTGTGAAGGGGGAAGATGCGGGTACGACACTGTATTTTATCACAGAATAAAGTTTGCTGTCCTTATCCTTGGCACTGTCCAGTGTGAACTCGCGACCAATTTGGGACAACTCCGATATAGACAGGTTAAAAACACCAACATCGAAACTCGGGGCATGGTCGTTGAGATCCTCAATCACCACAGTAACTTGGATCTTTTTGAAGAATACTCCAATGGTAGATTGGGCTGCTACTTCCAGTGACAACTCACAAGAATCGGGGGAAAACTCACAAATCAAGTCCCTATCCAGTTTGTCATTGGTTGTAATAGCACTAGTGATTTCATCTATAGAAAACCGAAACGTGTGGGGGTGGTCTTGGGCAAGAAAACTATAACGGAGTTCGGAAAAATCATCGGAGTCCGAAAGTTGACTACTTAAATTCACATCCTGAGCAATATTTCCCAGAGGAACAGGTCCCACTAAATCCTCTGTTATTGTGTAAGTAT
This sequence comes from Mizuhopecten yessoensis, assembly GCF_002113885.1. NCBI lineage: Eukaryota > Metazoa > Mollusca > Bivalvia > Pectinida > Pectinidae > Mizuhopecten > Mizuhopecten yessoensis. The sequence continues at coordinate 2,211,782 of NW_018408919.1, forward strand.
GAGACAAAGTCTCAACATGGTTCACAGAAAACAAAACTGTCAGAAAAATTAAACACAAATCTTTTGCCATTTTGAGAATTCTATCCAGTGTATTTGAGCGCTATCTACACACTCGATTTATATCCACAGTTTATGTCATGATGCTGTGTGCGTCCCCCGTCTCACTATATAGTTCCCACGCTCAGCCTCCCCAACCTATAACACAAGAGGTTGACGGTGAAATCAACAGCAAAAATATATAAATATACATGGTACGTGACACAATCTTCTAAAACATACACACATATAAATATAAATGATTATTTTAAAAATATTAATACTAAATATATGTTAATCATTATTAAAACACCTTACCTTTTTAAGTGCATAAACGAAATCCAGAGTTCCAAAAAAAAAGAGGGAAATTAATTACATAAATATGTTTTCTACTAGAGTGCTATATACACATGCTCTGCTCCACCGTTCTCTATACTACAGATCTACAGCCTTACTATGTGTGAGGCACAAATCAATGTGAAGGCCCGCCCACAAACCAGCCAGCCAATCAGAGTGGACGATCATGATAGAGTGTGATAAAGCAGTCAATCAAACCCTACACTGCCATAAAATGGTAGTACAATCAAGCGTGACCTTAGCTAGCTCCCTACTATATACTAGCTGACTAAAGGCACAGTACTAGCCCCGACCAACAGGTTGTTGAATTTACACCTCCACAGGGGTACCAGTCCACAGATGGGTGGGGAATGTCTCACCCCAACACACCTTTATACATAGGTGTGATGACAGAACTGGGAGCATTCTTCAACCATGTGCTACCTGCGTATGGTCAGGCTTTTATCTCGTTTTGTTTTTATGTGCACAGGAACCAAGCCGTGAAATATCTATCATTATTCTGGGGTTTTAGTGCCGACGTTTGTCTCACCTCTCCTTTACACCTACCGAGACTTTTTATTGCCAAAGTCACTTTCATACCACAAACAACAATTTACCAAATTAATAGAAATTAATTATGAAAAGAAACTGTTTTGCCAGAATAATTTCTATAAGTAATTGGTACTTTCAAGAATAAAGAAAAAAGCAAAACAAGTAATTTCTTAAAAAATGAAATCTATTGTTTTTTAATGAAATATTTTCATGAACAATCCAAATTATTTTAAAATTATGTTTTTTCTATGAAATACTGAATTATTACAATATAACGTTGTTAAGTCATAGAACATTAATAGTAACAGAATTAAAAAAAAAAAAAAACATAAAAACTTTTTTTTTTAGATCAATTGCCTTAATGTTTTTCATGCATAGGATGAAAAAGTTCATGTTGTGGCTGTGATAACTAATTAGCATGAATTATAAATTTGAAAAGTTGGAAAAGTTTATAAGTGGAAAAGTATACAGTTTGATTATTTAATCATTTTATTAGAGGACCTGACACTTTTCTTTCTTGAATTTAAAACTAATATTGAACCAGACTGACAGCTAGGCCCTCCTGAAGTCTGTGGTGATATAGAATCCAAACGTTAGCATAGCTGTATAATCGTGTTATATTGTGCGGTCGTTGTCACACCAAAGCTTAATATCCCCATCTCTCAATATTACAATTTTATTTAATTCTATCCTAGCTACAATGAATATTAACCATTGTTCTTGCCTAGTGGTCATTTGCAACTCCAAATGATGTACATTTCGTCGTCAGTTTCGGTGTTTTAGGAAATATGTCACAGATGTTAGTTTCATAGTTTCCTTTGGTTAAAGCTGAAGGTGTTTTAAAAGTCTGAAACTGGACACTGCATGGCTACTGGGGATGTTTGTACAACTACTTAATGACCTAACAGAAGCGGTAATTGGACGGAGCAGAAATACAAACTTTACTCGTCCACAGGTGTAAATAAACCATTTACCTACTGTTTATTTACTCAACAAACACTGACAGTGTGACCCCACAGTTTAGATTCAAGTCCAAAATCAACATTTTTATAGAATCGTTCTTCCTCATTGAAAGTGTTAGGTGAACCAATCACGCCTCACACAGAGGTATACACACAAACCTGGCCATGACTTTCATACAAGTTTCTGTCTGAATTGGGGTCTAAGCCTATATTTTCAATTTAAAGGTTTTTGATAACAGTTAATGTTCTGGGTCTAACTAACAAAGGAGAGTTAAAGAAATTATTTTGCCATTTCTTACACTCAATTTCCCAATTTCTATCTTGATCACTGACAGTAAATAGACAGAGTATTTTCCTGACCAACAGGTTTATAAATCGGCCCCATCGTCGCAGTTATTTGAGTCGGTAAATTGTCAGTTAGACCTGATCAGAGAGGTTGGTTATGGACAGGAATCGTATTGTGATTTGTTACACATGCATTAGTCACATGGGTCAGAAAATCGTGACCCCGATCTTTACAACTCCGAGATCGTTTGAGCACAAATCGACTCGATACTCTGTCAAGTGCAATATAAACTGGATTCTATTGAAATCGCTTCCAAATCTGATCAGGTCGATCAAGCGTTTGGTCGGGTGAGGTATATCACAGTTTACGGTGCCAACATTTGAAGGGAGAATCAGAATAACGGAGGCGTTGTTCTTCTGTGAAGAAAAGGTTTTTACTGACCCTGTATGTTTTTCCGTGTGCGGTTAATGAGTCAACAATTATCGACACTTCTTTAATCGCTGTCCCCGTTAGGTATTGTCTTACAGTTTTGTGTTTATAAAAGCCGCAATTCATTTGTCCGTTTAATGTTGTGGGGAAAACCGCTATTAATTACACCTTTGTATCAGTCTGAGCTTTAGTAAAAAAGATTTTCATGACAAAAGTTCATAAAATATGTCAACGAAGTTCACACCATGATATGCACAGTTTTAAAGCTCTGTTTGCTAAGAATAGTCAACTCTGATTGTAAATTTCATTTTCAGAATTGTCAAAAAGTTTTTGAACATTTCAAATATTCTTGATTACAGCTGACAATTTTGACTCCTTAATATGAAACTCATTTTTTCCCCCCTTCAAATTGATAAATTATGAACATTTCTTTAACGGAATTAACCAAACAAAATAAAATTTAAAGTTGAAGAAACTTTGCACAGAATGGAACATTTTTTCTGTGATACAAATGTATTATTACCAAACTATGGTACAATTAAAATGTTTCAGTTGTAAATATTTGATAAAAAGACAATACAATTTTATTAAGCATGTACATTTCACATGAACAATGGACAGAAAAATGACACAATCCATTTCCTTAAAAACAAACAGTTGTCGACTTTATTTAAGGAAGTTTCTGTTGACATATTGCATGTCAAACCCACACTAGTATTCCCTCAGGTTTTTATACCAAATCAGGTCATTTTTTGTGTAAATGTGTTCCAAGTCTTAAATGTATTTTATGACCCCAAAAATATTTCATCTATTCGAAAAATGAGTGATCTAAAAAAATTGAACCAAATGATTTTTTTTACTTTAAAATTCATGAAAATGGAACATTTTACAATTAATACCAAAAGTACTGCCAGCTTCATTCCTTGATCGATATACCTATGAGTTTAATTAAGTAACAAAATTGTTTGTTGAATTGCTCTTAGTTCGAAAAGGTTTGTTCAAAAGCAGCTGTCTAAACTTAGCTTAATGTCTGAGTTTAATGAACGCATTAATTGTAAGCAACGCATAAAAAGTGCATACAATCATACTTAGCATTCTAACATTAGAAATTTTACTTGTAAATATCAATTTCTTTCATTAGAATTTTCCTTTCTTTGTAAAATAAACACATGCCTTTGTTACCACTTTGATGAAAATGGAGCTAAATGCAAAGTTTAACCAAAGTCAATGAAGCGGAAAATATAGGTCACTGTGACCTACATTTGATATATTGAAGTTTGCCTTCAATATTTATCTATATATGAAATATGTCGACTGTTTGACTTCTGGTATTATTGATGTTATGAAGCTGAATTTGAAGCGTTATGATGTTTTTCTGATGGACACATATGGTGTGAAAAGAAACAACAAACACCTTATGAATAAAAAAAATAGAATATATTCTGTTCAGCGTAAAGATTTCGGTCAGTGACAAAGTATTTGTCCAATAAGTCAAAAACACGCTGCAGGTCGATTACCAGGTAGGTGTAGGACGTATGAGATGATTTCAGCCAATAGGAGATGATATGACACATCAGTGTCGTAACATATGGTTACATGATCAATCCCACACTCCGAGAAGAGCGTAATTGTTATCAGGTAACAGCTAAGCGTAGAATTACGGTAGACACGTTCACCTAGCCTGTATCATCAGCAGCTATATGTTTGTCTAAAGGTTAGATGTATATACCCTGTTCTGCCAGTACCTGTTGACAATTATGGACAATTGTTCATTTCATGCAGTTACCTATACACCTGTCATTGTCATCCACTTATCTAAATAGCATATTCCCCATATAACTGTTTTCTCAAACGGGACAAATGAGATTTTAATTCCAACCTGTCCACTACTCTTGTTTGCAATGATTGCTTACTAAAAGGATCATACTTATCCGGTAAATAAGTCGTAAAATCTAAATTTCTAACCTTCTACTTTGTCAAGACTTTTTATGTCGTCCTTACCTGGTTAAATACTGTGTCCTCGTTAAAGGTGCGCATTAATGTGAAAGTCTTACCTTTGTGTTTACAACAATGCAGCAAGTTAGCTAGCCCCTTCGTTAAAGGTGAAGTTTACACCTGTTTCTGTCCATTTCACTGTCTCTATCGCTATGCCAACTCTAAAGTGAAAATCTCATTAATTTTCTCACCTGTTCATCTTCATTAATGATAAAAATGTGTATCTGGCTAAAAGTATTACTTTCCTCTCTTGACTTACCTGATATTCAGATACCTGGCTTAATTATTCTTTCTGGCTCTACCTGTCTATCTACTTTCTCAATAGAACACCTGTCAAGACTAATGATGTTTCTTACCTGATCAACAAATACAGGACAATACACCTATACAGCTATAGCTTCTTTAATTAACTTTAAGAGATACCTGTGTCAGCTTCTTCAACAAAATCCTTTTTATGCACCGTACCTTAGTTACCTGCTTTTAATGTGATTAGACCACCTGGGACAATGAATCATACCTTAATTACCCGGTAACTACACAAGATAGCGGTGTTGTTTTCTTTGAAAATAATAATAATAATAATTTGAGGTTCTTAGATACCGCTTTATCACAACCTAGTTTGTAGGTTGTCTCAAAGCGGTTCAAAAATTATTATCCGTGGTTATAGGGCCTTCGCAACCAGCCAATATCTTTTTCAACTCCCTTACGGGGGAGCATACAGCCTGTGCTGCCATTTCGGCGCTCACAGCTAGCATTCAATAATTCTAGCACTGCCCAACCACGTACTTATTTACAGCTGAGTAGACTGGAACAAGTATAGTAAAATATCTTGCTCAAATTAAAGATACAACACAATGCTGTGACGTGACTCGAACCCACAGCCCTTCAGTCACGAGCCCGGCGTCCTACCACTAGACTACCGTGCCTCCAAATAATACTTGACAACTGGAGTATTATTTTTACATACTTCAAATACCTGCTTCTGGTGATTAGATTAATTAGAACAACCATACCTTGATTACCTCATTCACCCCTACATATTTAAACTGAACTTGACCAGTCTTTGATTTGGTAAGGTTCAAATGTGGCGTAAAATTTAGGGGTGAATGGGTTAAATCCCCAAGATAAATGTGTCTGTTTCTTCAACCAAATACTTGGAAATTAAAGTATTTTTTTCTTTTTTGTTTGTACCGTACCTGAATTACCTGGTAAATCAACAAGATGGCGGTTTCTTTCTTTAAAAATAACACTTTGTAACTGGCATGTAACTTTTACGTAATCTCAAATACCTGATTCTTGTAATTTGAAAGATCTTCAAGATAACTGTGTCAATTTCTTCAGCAAAATACTTTGAAATTGGAGGTTTTATTTTACTTACCTCAAAAAACGTCTTTTTGTGGTTATGCCACCAGGGTAAATGAACTCAACCCGGGCGTCCATATTTATCTACCCCAAATTATACCTGGCAGGTGAAATCCTTTCTCTTACATGAACTGTATCTGCTCTTCATGACAATATTACACTACCTGGCTAAATTAACCCTTCTGGATAACTGTCTCTCAAACTGTCTCACCATAATACCTGTCTGATCCGTTCTCATTTACATCAAACGCCAATCAATGCCTTATCATATCTAAACTTAATAAAGGATCATTTTCAAATTTACTCAGCAGTGTACCCTGACAACCAGTTCCAGCTGATTAGAAGGTCTTACCAGTTGTCCAAGCTGATGTTTGGGATAAGATTTCGGGGTTAGTCATACTTTCTGTAGGTGATATTGTGTACATAGTCTAAATCTCCCTGGATATATAAATATTGCTATCTTCGGAACTGGCTAATCCAGACAGACCGATCCACCAATGAAACAATGGGAAATTCATAACAATGGGTCGCAGAATTCATTGCCCGGACGAGTTGAAGCGGATTGGTCAACAAACAAAGATGAAATAGACATCAATATTGTCGATGACATATTATGCAAATACACCTGTGCAAAATTCAATCAATATAAATATATTCATGGAAATACAGGTATATACTTGTACATATGAATATTTCATTTGAATATCATATATATTTATTTGTTCCAAAAATAACCCAGTAATAATACTGTATTTATCATATTACAAGGATTAACACATAATTGTATATTGAATATAATTCAGACTATCTGAATATTGGAAAATTTGGTCTCGTTAAAAACATTATGACATATTTACTGCTTGTAAAAGTGCAGTGTATATATATATCTTGAATAATTATATACAAATAAATCTTTAATTTGATCATTACAACACTTGTAATTGAAGTATAACCTTGACGTAATGCCCCTCGTTTCGTTGCTACCACCTTGCATACAGCAAACATATTTTGAGGTCCCTTTTTCTTAAGAAATCCTTTATATGTTTTCCTGAATTTATTGCCAAACCTTGTTATAACGCCAAAATTTGGCCGAATCTAAATCTGGCTGTATAACAAGGTTTTACTATATATTCAGATAAATTTTCTATTAGCATTAGAGAACAAAAGTGAAGACATTTAATATAATGTTCATTCGGAAGACTGACAACCAGGAAAAGCTAAAGTTTCTGTTCGTATTATATTTTTTCCCCCTTTTTTTTTATAATTGGTGCATGGGAAATGGTCAGTTTTTCTTGACCACCAATTGGGAAAAACATATGAAAAACATTCCTGGTATTCGCATGGAATTTGTATTCCCAATATACAGGGTTTTTGACTTATCTTAAGCAGTGCTCATATATATTTCAAACCACTTAAGCAAAATCTTAAAAAGAGCTAAAATGTCCAAACCAAATACTTGAGAATGAAATCTATATGATAAATATCTGGCCAAAAAGTGTTAGATTATCTCAAACTGCAAAATGAATTTGCCAGCCATCTGATAGCGGGGACAGCTGAGAAATAAAACTTTGGAGACATCATTTCACAGTGTTGTAATACTGGGTGATAAATGATCGCGTGATATCGTAGTTTGTACAAATTCTGAGTAGAGGAAAAGTGAACTGTGTGGAGAATTATTGTAAACAGCGAGGTTTGGGGTATCAACATATTAATGGCTTGTTTGGCCTGACCCCCCCAGACCCAATGGGACCAAGATGACCACTACAAGGGCTAACCATAGCGTTCCCTAATCCCTGTGTTGACCAGTAAGTATCCAGTAGATCTTGTCTGTGGATACACATTCCCCTTGAGCTGGCAGGGGTCGGTATTGTTAGGATTTAGCCTGGAGAATTATAAATGTGTATATTTGGGGATAACAACACTGCCCTAATCCGTGACATCTCAACAAGGATCTTGTTGGTAGGTTGTCAGCTATTCATACTCAGCAGTTCTAATAATACCAAATACAATGGCCATCTTTGGTAAATTATTTCGATGGTTTTGAATTGTACACAATTATAGAGAAAGGTTCCCACAAATTTTTGATGGCACTCAGTACGAACAGAGATGACAAATTGGTTTATGTGCAAAAAGGCTGAACATTTGATTGGTTAATCATTTCTATGGGAAAATTCTGAAGAAAGGCTAAACTCAGCCGAAAGGCTGAAGTTTTCATCTCTCTATTAATATATACTGATTTTTTCCGGTAAGAAATACATGTATTAGTTCTGCACTTTTCCTCAATACCTAACAATAATCAATGAAAATTCTAAAGAAATTGGTTTATGGGCCAAAAATTGCTGAACATTTTGTTGGTTAATCATTTCTATGGGAAAAAATAGAAGTTTTCATAATTTTTACTAAAATTCTGAACCCCCCCCCNCCCCCCATTAAAATCAGTCACAATTAAGACTTAGGTTTTCATCTCTCTGTGCATACAGCACATGTATCATGCAAATATGTTAGGATATTTTAAAGCACTTTTGAAGCTCATAGAAGACTTTTTAATATTTTTTGTATATTTATCTTCTCGTAAAATTATCGCTCTACTCTTGAGAAAGTACATTTTAAGTGTTGACCTTCAAGTATGGTTTGGTAACTACGAGGGTCAAATATATACCTTTTGATCACAAAAGGAAGGGGTCAGCATAATTGAGAAGAGTCTGACCATTGCAGGTGGGGAGACTTGAGTGGTCGTTGGTCAAATTGTACATCGGGTTGAAGCAGCACCCATAGGTATCATGTCCAATCTGAAAGGGATTTAAATGTTTCTGATATGAGACGACCGCTTTCGTCAATGACCGATGCTGTCAGGAATTTAGGCTTCCCATTGACTGACCTATGTTTGCTTGGGTGGGTCTTTTCTTTCATTTCCTTAATTACACTGAACTATTAAAGTGGTATTGAAGGAGACACGCTAGTTTGTACCCAGAAGTTCCGTAATTAGCCTGATCTGTTTTCTGCTTTCTTGCACTGTGTCAGATCCTCTTAGCCAATCATGGGGACCCCTAGGGTCAGCAACAAAAGCTGGTCAAAAGTGTTGGAGTTTCTCGGCTTGTTAAGGGCATTGGTCATTTTCCTGTTTTTTTGAATGAGTAAGCCTGAGGGAGTCAGAGAGACTCTCTCGCACATTCCACCCACTCGGCTCGGTCGTTACTAGGGTGTGCAGGACACGCAAGATAAAGGGCCGTGAATCAGATTATCACAGCCCCAATCACAACCAATTAATATGATCTAGTTTGTAAGTACTTATTTTACTTGCTGTTCCACCCGACAATGTTTTTTACCTGACAAGGTCCTACCTGGCTATGGACAATAGGGAATTGTCTTCACAGGTGGATCAAAGGGTCCAGGGACAATGACCACTTGAGCCCTAAGGGTACCACACACATAAATGTACAGCACTTTTAGGGAAAAACAACCTTGTACAAAAATAAAGATTGGATCAAGGTGTGAAGGTCATAAATCTAAGAAAAATATTGACAATATTTTGTAAATCGTTTTATTTCATTTTTCAAAAAATCAAAGGATAAAAGTTTGGCCTTGAGGTAAATGATCACCCAAAGTGTGAAGGTCATTATAATATTCTAAGGTTCTATCATAAATTGTATCAAAATGTTTTTTTACTAATCCTTTATAAGTAGTTTTCAAAGTCAAAGGACATTTTTTATGACTGCTGCAAAGTTTTGTATTTTTCCAAGGCCATAATTAAATACATATTAATTAGTATCGCCCCTTTCATAATTATTGTCTTTGTGCTAAAGGCTGAAGAAATGTTCTGGTCTGTTCATTAAGCCGTTTGTCGTAAGGCAATTAGTGATATAGACCGTGAAAATCTGATTTAGATTAAAAATCATAACGAGGGAAGTGTGTGTTTCTAATGAAGAAAGTGTGATCACCGTTCATTAAAGATTACTCAGGTAATAGATTGACAGGTGTGTGTTCCCAATTAAGAAAGTGTGACCCTTATAATTAAAAGCAGATTATTTAGGTCAACCATTTAAAGGTGGAAAATTATGAGTAACAGAAAAAGTGCTTTTTCATTAGTCAGGTATAGTATATACAGGTAGGGAGGGGCACACACATGTGGGCCGCACACTCCTCCTTATTGACATTACCCCTCTACCACATTGACCAAAATTAGCACCCAGGGTGGCTGAAAGAGTTGCTTTTTAAGATAATAAAATACAGATTGTGGCGGCTGCTGTAAAGGGGACATAACTATTGGAGACATTTCTCTGTAATACTTCTTAAAATGTCAATTTGCGAAACTGTTGAACCAGAATGGAGGCCATGTCTTAAAAAGGGAATGAGTATATATATATATAATTTCAATAAATGCCCCCTTCGCCGCTCCCTCACTCCCCCAAACAAAAAATAAATAAATAAAAGGAAGGGTGTATAAAAGGGTTGGGGCAATTATTACAGTGAATAAGGTACTTCCTATGTATACCTCCGACCAAACCATGTACATCCTCCTTGATCCAACCTCTTCCTACTTTGACCCCCTCCCCCCTTCCCTCCTCCCACACCACCAACATGCTATAGGTAGCTAGGAGTCAGTGCTATAGATGTTACAGGTGTAGGGGTGGGGGTGGCTTGATGCATGGTGTTGTAGGGAGGGAGCTTNGGGGATGGGGGTGGGGCATTAATTATGATAGGGAGGGGGAAAATAAGGGATGATGAATAAGTATCAAAGATACTAAAAGATATATACATTCCAACTTGTATCATATAAACATAGAAACACAATTAATGAAAGGAAGACCATTTCCTGACTTGTACCAAGTCCATGTCTTGCACTTATGATTACTGAGACACCAAATCGACTAACCAATTGTAAGAATCTATATTTTTATCATTACACACACTACTGTGTCCTTCTACAATCATGCATGCATTGTAAAACTATTCTAGCAGGAAGGTTGATATATAAACTTCCTATGAAAAAGGCGGGAAAAACCACCAGGACAGAAAGTACTTCAGGAAGTAAGTTTAGGTTTCACTTTTATAAAAGTGGAGTTTAATGAGAAGAATTAGTGAGATATGGGTGACACCTAGCTATCCAAAGACTTCACTAAATCTCCCAGTATGTCTTAAACTATTAAATGTCACTTGTACAAGTTTTGTAAAAAGCGAAAAAGTAAATGACACATACATTTAGGGACACCCGGAGTTAGATCTTCTCCTTAAGAAATGGCATGACAATAAACAACAGAACGCATAACCCACCCAAATGTTTTTGTGTCTGAAACACTTCAAGTCATCCAGGAGTATATCATACCTTGTTTGATAGTTCAAGACCTTCCACTTAGCAAAAAAATAAAATCCTTCACCAGGTGCACTGGTAATTGTGAATGTCTATTGGCCTACTCGGGACAATTTGGAGCTCAGCCAAATGAGAGAGGTTACATGATGCTCAAGTCCAGACGTTCTCTTATCAAAATTCTGCTCTGTTTGTTTTTACCCCGATTGTCACATAACTGCACCGCCTGGAAAACCGCAGCTCTGAATTCTGCTTTAGATACAATTACCCCCCTTTTTTTTTTAACCATATGCCATTTGTTATCACATGCTAAAGATAAGTGTGTTTATTCGGCTCTGCCAAGCAGGATCCCATCGACATGGATAAATGTTTCTCGTTGCCAATGTCCGCCACAAATAAATGTTTTTCCAACTTTATCTCCCCCAGACTCGTGTTTTTCTCTGACAAGCTGACAACGGTAATTGGTTTAATTGGCCGGTTTTATCCGTGGAAGTCAATCGGTTTATTTATACGGTTTCAACCACCATACCTGCTCAGTTTCACCTGGTATCCATGACAATGTATAATGACAGGTAAAACTGTGTCACATCACCTTGACATAAACCAATGTTGATCTTAATTTGTCTCTGAAAAAATCCAGGGAATTTATAACTGAAATGTCCACTTGAGAAATATAGTCAAATATGTTAAGCATTACAGAACGTCTACCATCATTAGCAATGTAAGTTTAAGAGAATGAATTTCAGACTTCAAAAAGGTTTATAGGCAATTAGAATTCAACAAAATGCTACACATTCCTGTAAGTTTTTCACAACATATTGAACTTCATAACTAGATTTTAAAATAATACTTTTTACCCTTTTTGATTAACCCTCCCCCTCCCACAACCCTTGGCCCAACCAAATCCAGATTATGATGCTCAGCTTGTGATATATATTTAAAACAACATCTGCCATTGACCTCCTCCACCTTAATTCATGCATGAGGGTATCAAACCGCACCAAATCTCTAGGTATTGTTCACAGCATCCCAGTGAAGTGAAATGTACACCGACCCAGATTATATTACATGTATAAGGTATAAAATTGCACCAAAGCTTAATAAAATTCAATTTTATCAAAACAGCACCCAACTGAAACTATAAATCTACACTGACCCTGGATATAAGGTATATAAAACTGCACAAAATCTCTATAAAATTTTAGTTTTTAAACCAACACCCAAATATAAAAAGGTATACAACTATACAAAATCTCTATAAAGTTTCATTTTTCAAAGCAGCACCCCTATAATAGTCTTTTGTCCCTCTGATAAAGGGAGATATGGATAGGGTGGTGGTGGTGGGGGGAGGGGGATGTTAAAAGGAGGAGGATAATAGTACAGGAAACATCATTGGTCATAACTTTAATACGTAGTGGGGAGTAGCCTAAGGTGTTTGTGTTGGAAAGAGTCTAAATAGAAAACACCATTCACCATCTGGCTACTCTGTGCATACAAGGAAGTGGGTGTTGAATACAAGAGCCCATGGCCAGAGGGAACGATGGGAAGGGAGGGAAAACACACTCTAACATCAAATAGGTATATGACCAATCAACCCCACAAGACGGAAGGATCATACTAAAACTCCCACTATAGGGGGGACTGGATAAGATTATAACGGCAGTTAAGAAGAAATATGTAATCCGCAACTAAAACTCAGGATAATATAAGTGTACCACCTTTCCTCAAACCTTTCAACACCCACATACTCTAATCGGTAATCAGCTTACCAAAATATATGGTGGCTGTCTCGAACATGTACGGGTAGAGCAGATCTTAAAATTAAGATTACAGAAAATATTAAGTATGTATGCCTTTTGCAGGTCATGGGGGTATGAATGGCACTAAATTTCATAAATAGTGCATGGGTATAAAAATGTTTTAAATGACAATGACGGATCAAGTGAAATTCATGACAGGTGAAGCGTTCATTAGTGTCTATCAAAATTAGTACACCTTTTTTAAAGATTTTGTCAGATTAGGGAATGTCCATACTTTATAAAGTGACCTGAAATATTAACTGATTAACATGTAATATTATCATAATCTTTGTTCACTAATTGACCATCTTTATAAGATGATCAAAATTTCCTGATTAATACGCAATATTATCATAATCTTTGTTTACTATTGACAGTCTTTGTAAGGGGATCAAAATGTCCTGATTTATACATAATATTATGATAATCTTTGCTGACATATATCATTAACAGATTAATTAGAAATCAACACTTGCTACTATTAGTAGCATAAAACGACTAGTTTATGTAAATCATAATTACTTATATCAATAATTATGTAACGAATATGGTTTAGTGTCAACACTTGACAGGCATTTTCAAACGAAATGATAGCAGCTTAAGGATATTTGTAAACATACACTTATGGTGGCATATCTTGTTGATCCTATCCCTAATTTTAAAACTTCAACTATAATGACAACCTCTTAATACATTATCAATATATATACCCAGTGGGTGTGTAAATTATTAGTCTTTTTTGTTTTGTTTTACAGCGAAATAAAGCCTGCTTCCTCTTGAAACAAAAAAAACGTGTTTCATTTTTCTAAAATGAAGGAAAAATGAGAAATATCTTTCCAATTTCAATAAAAATATTGCAATATTTTCCCAATTTATGTAGAAACAGGCTGTTGTAAAATTTAGGTTGAAATCACGCACCAGTTATTGAAACATAAAATGGTTCCTTAATTTTGTAAATGACAGTCAAACTTTTACTCAAAGACCATCTTAAAGATGTCCATAAAGGCTAATCTTATTGCAGGTCTCTTAGAACAGGTCATTTAATGTAACATGGAAATAATTGTGACTGAGGTTTCAAAGTGACCCTAATAACACATGTTGTCTCCACAATATAGAAGGTGGCTTCTTTAAACAGGTCCTTTTTTTAAGAAAATAATTCATATTGTGATTTGGATTTTTACAAGTAGTCTTCTCTTAACACAAGTGGCCTCTTAACAGAGGTGGTCTTTCAAGCAGGTATACCAGCAGCTATAAAGAGGTAAATCTAGATATGTGTAATTAGTAAATTGATTGGGTGACTCTAGCAACAATTAATGTAGCTTTCAAAACCAGCTCCACACTATTACAAAGCTCTGAAAAATCAAGATGTTGGATTTTTTTACTTTCCAACAATGATATAAACAAAACATCTTTTATTCCCAAAATTCACATATTGAATGGATCAAATGATTTTTTCTTTCGTAAATGTACAGGAAATTTCTTCTGGTGTATAATTTTTTGTGCTGTTCATCTAAAAATGTGGGCTAACTTCTATTTGCTTGTAAAGCTGATGTTCGTGTTGGTACCACAAGGTCATACTTCAGGGTCAAATGTCAATATACGGACGACCTCTTTATTGAAGGCACAACAGGGTTGCTTCTATAATGTTTTAAATGTGGTCGAAAGTTCACCTCAGTCAAAGATACCGCGGGCTTAAAACCGGCCTCTAGACGTCAGTAAGGGATATAATAACCATTTTATGCATCGAAAATATTTTTCTTGTACAAAACATCACTTCTTAAGCCATATGTTTAAAATCACAGTTCGCCTCTGTTCATCCAGAAAATTACCTGTGTCAATATTGGTTCTGATAATGCAAACATTTGCCAGGCCCTTAAATAGCTTATTACATATTTTGTTATGAAAGAAAAACAAATCGGAAAATTTCATTTACATTTTATGGAGAATGTCTGTTTATAACTGTCCTCCTGGGCATAATAATAATATTGGTGTTTGGCGTCTCTATCGCTTTCCGACTGTCGACTTCTGTAAATGGAGTTAATAGGTTAACCTCCACTTTGAACGTTGCATAAAGCAACAGTCACACTTCGCCACTAATACTTTTATGATCTGTCAAAACTTCCGGCAATCAGGTTAAAATAAAATCAATTTAGCCTTTTCTTTCCTAATAGCTGGCTGCCATTTAGCTAAACCGATTTTCTAACGACAAGTCACATACATTATCTATACCTGTAACCTAAGGCACTCACCTGCGGTATACCTATCAGTAACTCGCCAGGTAAAATGGCCATACCTGGTGTTAAAACGAAAGGTGTCATTTTACACGAAATTACTTTTGGGGTTAGAGAAAATCACTTTCGGCATTATATGGACAATTCTTTCCTCTAATGAGGTGAATTCCTTTTATGTATGTTTTAGCGTAAGGAGACATTTAATAAATGGACACTAGCTAAACATTTTCACTCCAACAGCGAACTTTAAATGATTCTCAGCATGTTTGAACCAGTATAAATAAGTAGACTCTCTTGGTACGCCATTATGCCTACCGATTCACAGAGAGGCTCCCTGCATGCGTGGTCTTCCCATCCTTTAAAATTTTATACGAAAAATTCTGTATCATAACTCGGGAAGCTGGTGTAGCTAGCTTCTGTTTAATTCAGTAAATTATAAACAGAATTGTAGACACATACATTCTAAGCTTACATGCCTGGTCGCCTGCAAACATAGAAATACAAGTTTCTAAATCTTGATATATCACAGAATTTCTTTCTCAAGATGAAGTAGCAAATTTCAAGGTTGAATTACTCAAGCAGAGGTTGAAATAAAACTCCCTCCATCATTTGTAATCTCATCTCCACATCCCGAGTAACGAACTAGACATTTTGCTTCTGTAGTTGTTATTTATTTGAATGATATTTTTAAATCGTTTTTTTATTTGATGAAACGTCAGATTACTGCGTGTAGGATTTGTAGATGTTTAAAATGAGTCGAGTTAAGTTTGTCCCTTGAATGTGTCTTGACAATTTGAATCCCACTGAACATCAGTGCCAACATCTTCAATTGCTAGTTAGCTTTTTTGATTATTTTTTCCCCAGAAGATTATACATATAATGGTTATAAAATTACAAGAAATTGACAAAAAAGGGAAAGTTAAAAAGTCCTTACTTTCCAACATAAATACCTGAAATATATACAACAAATTTTCTTTAAAAAAGATAGACATATTTCTGTTTTAAAACCTTTTTTAAGCATTGATGAAGCATCTCTTGTAGCTGTTAGAGCCATTTGCGATACACATTGATGGGTCGTTACAGATTCAAAGCGATATATGTGTAAAGATTTCGCAGGAAAAGATCTTGTTTATAGCCGACAAAATGTAACAAAGTGCTACATCAATATACAGAATATATACTTATCTGATTTTGAAACTTTTTTTTTAAAACTTAGATTTTATTAGATTTTTGTTAAAATCAAATAAATCTGTTTGATCACAATTCTATAAGGAACTTAAATATAAATCCATTTAATGCATTTTTCAGTTTCTGTGAAAAATTAGGTAGTTGGTTGAATCTTGTAGCCGGAAATGAAGTCAAACCAGAGGGCCTGTATCTTTCACCTGGATATCTAAGCAATCATGGCAAAATATTCTCAAAATGAGATCCAAGGGAATATGCCAGACCCCAATGCCAATTCTTGTAGCATATCTGTATTAGATTTTTCATGCCCAGCAATTTTACATATGGTTATGGGGTGGGAATCTCAACTGTTTCCAAGCTGTGACTCAGAAACTAGATCCCTAGGGTTTTGGCTAGACCCCAGGATCAATTCTAATAACATAACTGCATTTGTCTCTTTTTGCCCAGCATATTTATATATAATCTTGGGGTGGGGATCTCAACCCTTTCAAAGTTATGACCCAGGGGTTAAGTCTGCAAGGGTGGGGCAGACCCTGGAGTCAATTCTAATATCATGACTGCATTCGTCTCTTCATGCCATGCAACAATTGTATATATAGTTTTGGGGTGGGGATCTTAACCATTTTGAGGTTAAGTATCCACGAGTGGGGTAGTCCCCAAGGCCATCCTGGAAGCATATGTGCATTCATCTCTTTATACTCAGGAATTGTATATATGGTTATAGGGTGGTGATCTCAACTGTTTCCAAGCTGTGGGTTCGGTCAGACCCCAGGGTCTATTCTAACATCATGAATGCATTCGTCTCTTTATGCCCAGCATTTGTATATATAGTTTTGGGGTGGGGATCTCAATCGTTTTAAAGTCATGGCCCAGGGACTATGTCTCCAAGGGTGGGGCCAGACCCTAGGGCCATCCTGGAAGCAAATGTGCATTCTTCTCTATATGCTCAGCAATTGTATACATGGTTATATGGTGGGGATCTCAACCATTTCCAAGTAATAAAACTTATTTTGGCCCCCACCCCTTAGCCCGAGGTGGTGGTGGGTGGTTGGGGTGGGAGGTCAGTCCCACTATTTGTACAATTTTGAATCCCTGCCTCCCATGAATGCTTCTGACCAAATATGATCGATATCCATGGCATAGTTCTACAGAAGAAGTCGTTAATAGCAATATAGCCAAATTGCCCCCTTTTGGCCCCGCCATTAGCCCCCTGGGGGTCAGCCCCACCAATTGTACAATTTTGAATCTCCACCACCTAGGGATGCTTCCAGTCAAATATGGTTGATATCCATCTCTTAGTTCCAGAGAAGATGTCGCTTAAAGCAATATAGCCAAATAACCCTTTTTGGCCCTGCCCCTCAGCCCCCTGGGGGGTCAGCCCCACCATTTTACTGTTTTAAATCCCTGCCTCCCATAAATGCTTTTGATTAAATATAATTGATATCCAGTACATAGTTCTACAGAAGAAGTCGTTTGTAGCAATATAGCCAAATTGCCCCCTTTTGGCCCCGCCTCTCAGCCCCCTGGGGGGTCAGCCCCACCATTTGTACACTTCTGAATCCCCACCACCTAGGGATGCTTCCAGTCAAATTTAGTTAAATTCAAAACAGTGGTTAAGAAGAAGTCGTTTAAAGAAATTGTTGACGGACGGACGACGGAAGGACGACGGACGCCACGGTATGGCATAAGCTCACCTTGGTGAGCTTATAAAAAAGGAGATTTTACAAGAAACAGGGTTTTCATGGAAACACCCCTCCAACCCCCAGTCCATTTTTTAAAGAAATAAAATGCAGAATAGGAAGTATTTTGTTCAGATATTTCTGTAGAGTTTTAAGAAATGTCAATTATTAATAAATTCAGAATGCCAATCAATAATTCACTTAAGAATTTTTTTCTTGTAACATGTAACAGTAATTTAATCATTTTCCCCTTATGAAGATATTTTCCAAATCTAATTGAAATACAAAGAAATTGATTTAAAAAAATGAAATAGTTACAATTATTCATTCTTATTATGGCAATAAACATCATAATGTTTATGAAATATTTAAAGCAATCAATAAATGAACTATATAAGGGGAGATAATCAGATTATCTCCCATTGAAAATGTATAAATATACTGAAAAATCTCTGAATAAATTAACTTAAATTAATATTTTTGCGTGTTAAATTACCTGCTAGAGGACACAAAAAAATACATGTTTACTTAATTTACCTGAATTTTTTTGCAGTGATATTTAATTAAATTTTAAATTGTTGCTCACAGATTTTTTTAACTCATTGGTTTGAACAGCACTAAAGAGCACGTTTATCAGGAAAACAAAGTTAAAGCCTATTTGACATTCATTACGTTATAAATAAACATCAGGTGCTGTCCATACATATAAATCGTAAAGGCATGCATATCAACTGCAATAATTAAGTACATAGGATTAGAAATTGAAAAACAAGGCTTAATAAAAAATCAAACGTCTTTGAAATGAAAGTGAAATGCAGTTCAATTACTTTGATATCGTACAAGTAAGATAAGCTGATGCCAGTTTATCAAATACAAATTAAAGTAAATCGCCTCATATCAGATAAACCACAAATCAAAATTAAGCCTGGGTTCTCCTTAGGCACTTTTTGCATTGCTACAACCACCTGATGTAGATTTCAGTCCTATGGACGTTAATCTAAAACCACCCCCTAATCTCCAGACACACAAGGATAATGTAATCAAATCCTTATTTTAATCTCAAAATTCAAATACAGATTTACTGTGATCGTTTAAAATTAAGTAGCTCTTACAATTGGTTTGAGTATTTGAATGATAAGAACCAGTACTGCTTCAGATTCCTAGCTTAATTTGGTCGAAATACTCAGCCTTATTGAATTAAGTCTACAGGTGTGGAGGTAATAATATATATTAACAATAACTAATTAATGAGGAAACACTTTTACAGAGTTTTGTAGAAAACAAGTTTGCTTACTCAAGTACCAATTAATTAACTCATTCACCCCTACATATTTGATCTGGAATTGCCCAGTCTTTGATTTGGAACGGTTCAAATGTGACTTTAGGGGTGAGTGGGTTTAACAATGATTTAGATCACTTTTCCCTTCTGAAAATATCAAGTAACATAACAATGGAAAATGCAATGTTTTTATCGAAACCTGTTAATTTTGAGAAATTTCTTGCCTTATGAACATTCTTCAAGTTTAACATAAATATTATATTTCCAAAAAAAGCTGAGATTTTAAACTATACTAAATTGATTTTTTATGAAAAAATGTGATGAATCTTTTAAAAATTCAGTTTATCGTAAAGTATGAAAAATAATGTCCACCATTTAAAAAGCTCCTCAATGTAATTGAAGACGCTTGTGGAGTTAGTCCCAGCCTGGACTCCCATCGCGACTTTACAAATTTCTTTTAATTTTTAAAAAAACACTATTTCTTTTCTTGAGTTTAATGAAAAAAGGTATCAATAATTTGAACCCATTATAATCCAAAACTATTGTGAATATTTAGTAATTTTCCATCAAATGACCAAGCAAGCTATAGAACTCTATGCTACATTTTAAAAGCAGGATTTGGTTAACTGATGAAAATAACTACAGAAAAAAATTCAAAAACTCACCTAAAATGCTTTCTTCTTTCAAGCTGTGCTGTATGTTTAATACGGAACCTGATGAATTAAAGTTAAAGTTCAATATATTTCGAAAATACACAACAACCTCTGCAGCAAGTTTTAAGTCCTACAGGTAAAAACGTAAACTGCGTTCTGTCAACACGGGTATCTTATAACCAAAGAAACTTGACATGGGTAGCCAAGCCGAAACCGTCCAATGACGGAGTACCGCTTTATCTTCCTGAATCAAGGTTCAAAGTCGTTATAACCAAAAGATAGACATCAGCTTTCTCCCCCCGAATCTGTGTAACATTCCCACAAACTCAAACTTGTATCCGACACTTCAAAACAGTATATTATTCACTGAATTCAGTACAGAAAGAATTTTCAGATTTTGTTGAAATAGTGTTTTTGTCCCGGATAGGACATTTGCAAAATAAGCTCATTTCATATTGTACAGACTATCATATCATAGTCACACCTTTGAAATTATGAAAATAAAATTGATAGGTAAACAGTTTCCTATAACAGGGTGGCCGCTATAGTTTGGAGAATAAGGTAACCAGATACGTGATCCCCTCCCCCTTTCACGGCCATATCTGGACAGCATTGTTCGTCCCGAACAATCGCCCACTCCATAAAAATCACTTTTCACCAATCTTAAGTAGATACCATCTATATAAACGATATGAAAAATGAAAACGATGCCAGCGTACCTTGGCGATGATATTAAGAGGCTACCTGATACCTATATTCTGTACATCCCTCGATTGCGGCCCATTGTCCGTCAAACTAAATCCGTTTCACAAGGCAGACAATATTCGAGGATATTTAATGATTGTCATGAAGGACCCATTATGGTCTTTTGGCATCCGAGTAGATTTTCCGAATCGATTGTCTGCTGTTTTATCTCTGCCCTGTACTATGATCAAGCATAATGTCGGATATATCGAGCCCTGATGATTCTATATAAATTGGTGCCTGTTGTGATTTGGAACCAGTGAGATAGAAGTCACGTCTTTCTAATAAGATCCGTCTAAACAAGCCGTAACGGTGTATCTTCAGATCATTTATAATGTGTGTCTGAGCTCATTGTCTTCTGTCTTCCGAAATTCATGCTCGATAAAGCCAACACAATCACATGTTAATATTTCCAATTTCAAGGGGGTTGCATCGTTTTGTATTTAAAACGACGGACAGATACGAAGGCAAAGATACATTTGTGTGACGGTCAACTGTTAACCTGTCTGGCTATTGTCTTCCTTAAACACCCTTATTGTGTGATCTTGTCAAAACTAAATACGTACCATTTAATTCGAGTTGGGTTACGAACACAATATCCCTGTTACAACACAGTATCGTGTATTGTTCGCGATCCGTTTGGCAGGGTAGCACTGATTCCGACAACCGATTACACCATTGTTCTGTGAATTATTTGATGGTCGACGATTTTAACATTTCATTAGATTTTAATCCTTGATTGTTTAGCGTTGTTGGTCCCGAAATCATTTGATAGTTCACGATTTTACATTTCATTAGATTTTAATTCTTGTTATTTTAATAACATGGACACACTGACTTTAACCAAGCTGATTGAATTTCTGAATTTAATTGGGTGTTTTTAACTTAATACCTTACACACCTGCAGCGCTAACGATTCATGATGCCTCCAGTTGATTATAAGCATATATATACAAACAAACAAAACAATAGGATATCATCAAGAACCGGTGGATGTGACCTAACAGATAATGTGTCTGTGGATTTCTGGTGGCGTGTTGACATTCCCACGCATTACACATACTGCACACCACATAAACACATGATATTTTGTTTTATAGTTTTGCAAATTTTATAATAGTACTTGGACAAGATTTAAAGTTGTAAACTAGCTGTCACATGCATGTCCTTGAAATTGACACCAAATCACATGCAAATATATATGTATACACCTAAATGTGTATATATCTATATTTTTATAAATATAATACATGTAGTTGCATAATGCCCTGGTTTTTTTTAAATTTAACATCACGATGTCAATAAACTTTACATATGTTGTCTACATCAGCGTCATGTGAACAAAATCACGTGTATAAACATGCTACAGTCAGGTGTATGTATATAAGCTGTTGTTAACCCATTTGTTTCAAAATATACAACAAGACATGTGTGATCTAGCTGTAATCTTCTCTTGAAAAACATTCACACGATTTTGTGTAAGTAAGGATAACTCTGATCAAAATGTTACTCAAATCCATAAATTAGTACCAGTTATCACCTTCAGAAGGCCCACTTTTATTATTTTGAATTTGTTTACCTTCATTAAAAAACAAAATTTGGAGTCTGTGACCGAACATTGATATGCCATGTGACCTATGTTATAAACATCTGTTGTTATGACGAGTTTATGTGCTATATCTAACCCATGCATAGAGCATAGAAATATATAAGATATACAAGTATAGATTATATTATTTACATATATTCTACACCTGCACCACAGCCTGAAGCTGTGCATCAATATTACAATATTACATTACAGTTTGTTTGTTTGTGTTTTACGTCCTATTAACAGCTATGGTCATTTAAGGACATGCCAGGTTTTGATAGTGGAGGAAAGCCAGAGTTCCCAGAGAAAACAAGAGGCCCAATGGGCCTGCATCGCTCACCTGGTATTAATCTCACACTTGTAATCGTAAAAGTGGACTAAAAGTAACAGCTACAGGCAGAATATCAGTGTTTGATTCATAAGAACCTATTAAAAGATTTAAACATATGACGCCTGTGACCTTGAATGTCGAACAAGGACATTCTGTTGAAAAACCTTGAAAGTAGGTCAAGGTAATTCATTTGAACAAACTTGGTAGCCCTTCACCCCAGCATGCTACAGGCCCAATATCAGTACCCTGGGGCTTTTGTTTATTGAGAAGAAGTTGTTTGAAGATTTAAAGACATCTGACCCAAGTGACCTTGAAACTGGGTCAAGGTCATTCATTTGAACAAACTTGGTAGCCCTTCATCCCAGCATGCTACAGGCCCAATATCAGTACCCTGGGCCTTTTGGTTATTGAGAAGTCGTTTGAAAATTTTAACATATGTGACCCCTGTGACCTTGAATATGGGGGAAGGTCATTCATTTGAACAAACTTGGTAGTCCTTCATCCCGGTATGCTACAGGCCCAATATCAGTACCTTGGGCCTTTTGGTTATTGAGAAAAAGTTGTTTAAAGTAAAAAGTTGACGATGACGGACACTACACCATGGCATAAGCTCACTTGCCCTTCGGGTAGGTGAGGTAAAAACACTGACTGACGGCCAGTACCTGGAGACTGCCCCACGTATGTCTTGGACCTGTTACAGTCAAAACTAAAACTCGGAAAGTTGCATTCAGAAAAGTTCATTTGCTTTCTTAATTTGATACTTTAAAACTTAATTGAAATATTTATGCTTTCATATGTTCTTTCCTGGTTTTAAGAAAACAAGAGATTTTGTTTCTTATAAATTGCCACATATGGACATGACATGCAAATGCTTGTTATTCTCCCAGTTAGAGAGAGTCCTCATTTAGCTTAAAATAAACCAGCATAGCACCAACAGTCCTGGGTTTAACTACTTCCAATTTCTGAAAAACCGTTATATTGCACATAGGAACCTGTCTTATCAAACACCCTAGTATTCTGACATTCTTTATAATCAGACATATATACAGTGCTGTAATCCTTAATGAAAATCACCGATTACAACCTCTGTATTCAGACATCCTCTATGTCGTTTGTTTCAGTGTCGGATTAGGTTTAAATCTGACTTATTTTGTTGTGTTTCATAAGTTGTCAGATTAGACGGTGCCATTGAGTAATATATAATGAATACACAGTTATTGTACCCTATAGTGTCACACAGAGACTTTCATTGGAGTTTTATATGAACATCATATCTGAATAAATTGATGCTGTAAGACCACAAAGATGTTGATTCAAATTAAAAAGATTCATATGAATATTTTAATTGAATAAAGTGGTGCTACACAACACCATCTCAGCTAGCTGTCACAGGCCCTCAAAGCATCATCCTGACATTCTATTAACCCAGACATACCTGTAGCCAGGTGAGGTAACGAGAAAATGGAGGAGACAGGTACCTGTCAGGATCTCAGTGACACAGTAGGTGACAATTGTGGTAACACAGGAGGTAGTCCGACTTAAAAAGGTGCACGATTCTCGCTAAATAAGCCTGATTTCTATCCTCGTCAACATGTAGGGATGGGGTGAACTCGGTTGATTGACATATAGCGACTCTCTATCACAGCCAAATCACTGGGCTATCCTCTCGCTTCATGTAATTGAAGAGAAAACAAACAATTTTGGGTTTATTTGTACTCTTCCTGTAGACAGTGGGCTGGGGTACAGACAGAGGAAGCGGAGGACAACACAGTCTCCGTAGCAGTGGGTGACAGAGCGTACCAGGAGCGGTGATCAATCTTGGTCAGTTTCACGTTTAAACTATCATAGGCTAAGAACACAGAACGTAACAGGGGCGTCCTTGGTTTACTGACAAGGTCAACGCTGCTTACTCAATAGGGCGTTCTGGGTTTGCTGACAACTGCCATCAATGCTCACAACTTCAACAGTGTAGCTATCACCAAGACAACAGCATTACTTCAATAGAAACAATTCAGAATTCAAACCATGAGGTAAGGATGAAAATCTCACTTAATACATTGTCTGAGGGTCATCGCATTTAGGACAATACACCATGGCATCACCATCAAAAACACCATCATTTCAATAATCAACAGGGCTACATCATAAGTTAACCCTTTCACCATAGAGACAACATATGATCATCAGCCTGATAACAAGACAGCAAGGAAGCACCATGGGAACATCCTACAGGAATAGTTCAGACAACCCCAAATGGCAACATTGTGGAGACCACCAGACACAATATGAGTGCAGAACATTCATCATCAATATAACACAATCTGCAAACTCAGTGGTGGCATAACCAAAGAAACATAAGAATATATTTTGAAATACTAACGAAAACCCCCAAACAATTTACGATAAATGCTCCTGACACAGGACTGGTTTTGGATTGTTCCCTTGTATAGTGCACAGCCCTTTCTTGATATTAACTTTTTTTCCTGAAATAGCGCGTACTATACGCAAATATTTACGGTAACTATAATGATCATCGTAACAGTACACCATGACCATCACCAAGGAGAAAATGTAACAAAAAAAGACGGAATTCTCTGCAGGTTCAGCGAAAGAGTAGCTAGGGCCTGCTGTATCTCACTACACGTTGTAAGAGGCGACTAATGAGAGGCCCATGCAGATTTTGGGTTTTCTCCTGTGTCTCCTGTGTCCTGTGTCTCCTGTGTCCTTTGTCTCCTGTGTCCCCTGTGTCCTGTGTCTGCTGTCTCCTGTGTCTCCTGTGTCTGCTGTCTCCTGTGTCCTGTGTCTCAAGTGTCCTGTGTCTCCTGTGTCTGCTGTCTCCTGTGTCTCCTGTGTCTGATGTCTCCTGTCTCCTGTTTCTCCTGTGTCTCCTGTGTCCTGTGTCTGCTGTCTACTTTGTCTCCTGTGTCCTGTGTCTCCTGTGTCTCCTGCTAATGTGACATTGGAGAAGCCATAAATTGATCTGCTGCCCCCATTGCAACAGTTGGTATTTTCCTATTTCCCCTATACTTTCTAACAATCTGTTTGTTTTCTGGTACCTTCCTTGGTAATGCTTTGCTTTTGGTCTTAATGTTTAAGTTCACTCAAGTGAGGAAGGCAGTAAGTTCTGTCCCCCAAGTGAGGAAGGCGATAAGTTCTGTCCCCCAAGTGAGGAAGGCGATAAGTTCTGTCCCCCAAGAGAGGACATACCAAAGTCCTTAAAAACGGTAGTTGTAATTTCCTGCTTAACATTCAGCGTTTGGGTAATGGCAACAACTGGTTCACCCGTTGTCAGTATAATGTGACCGGGTGTTATGCTGTTCTTGGTGCCTTTGGCATGGTATTTCGGTGAGATAGAACTATAAAGTCGGCATCTGATCAGCGCTTTCTGAAGGAGGCAAATACACCAACATACTCTGCCTCCATTACATGTACACACATGCATGTATATGTTACACACACATGGAGGCATGTCCTTAAATGGCCTTGGCCGTTCATAAGACGTTAAACAAACACCAATCACCATGGAAACATAACAACAGAAATCAGTGTATCCATAACCATTGGATTTTTGACCTTTGATACTTATTCAATCAAAGGAAGGTATTGAAACAAGAAGACAAATCAAAGACATACAGCATCAACTTATACAAATATTACCTATCAACATATACTTACATGACATTTTAATTGTTTTTAGATGTGATAAATTAACTAATACCTAACAAATCCGTTACAAATGAGTTTTACAGAATTTGTTCCCATATTATATTTCAAAACAATCCAATAATTTCTGGGTGAATTAATTATGCATGCTTTCACAATACTGACAATATCCTCCAGAATTTCAATTAACTGTGACATTTATCAGCTATAATCCAGATGAAGGTCATATCAAAATCTCCAATAATGAAATTCAATTTTTAAAATCCAACTGTCAGTTTTTAAATCCAATTACAATAAAAATCTGAGGCCTCCTATATTACATTAATGATCACAAAAATAGCGAAACTTATCTACGATAATATTTAATTAACCATTTTGAAATTAAATGATTTTGAAATTTCTGTTTATGTTTCAGAAATACCAAACCACGGAGAACTGGATGCGTATTTCTGCAATTTTTTTTATATATTAATCATCAAAGCATGTCCTTAATTGGTTGATATTGATCTGGTGACCTTCACCAGATTTAAAGGACAAACTGACTGCCAGTGTGAACCCAGTTAAATGAGTGCTTCTACTTAATTAGTTTCAAGTCCAGATTTAATTCAAAGATATTTATTTGCAGATTTAATTCAAATACAAACAAGAGGCCCAAAAGGGCCTGTATCGCTCACCTGAGTATTTAAGTAGTCATAGCAAATATCCTCATTAAATTTTATATTGTACTACAAATTGATCACTTGCAAACTTTGTCGGCTCCATCTGTTGAAACTACCAGATTTTATGCTTTTTGGCCATCGTTCTTCTTCAAAAGTTGTTTGACATATTTTTCCCCTGTGACCTTGTAAGTATGTCAATTCATTTTCCTTCTCAAACTTTTAGAGCTCTATCGCAAGAAGCTACCAGACAAATCTTATGAATCCATTCCTTTTGGTTCTTCAGAACAAATCATTTGAAATGTTATTGACCTCTGTGACATTTAAAATAGGTTGAGGTCATTTTAATTTGCAAACTTTGGTGAGCTCTATCCCACTAGATGCCACTAGCCAAATATTATAATTTTATGCCTTTTTGATTTTTCAGAAGTCGCTTGATGTTTTTGACATATTTGTCACCTGTGACCTTGAAGAAGGTCCAAGTCATTCTCAAACTTTGTTGGGCTATATCTCAGGAAGCCACAAGGCAAATACAAAGGTTCTACACCTTTTAGTTCTTCAGAAGAAGTTGTTTAAGGAGTTTGGCATATTTGACCCCTGTGACCTTGACATAAGGTCAAGGTCATTTTCATTCTCAAACTTTGTTGGGCTCTATCCATGGAAGCCACCAGCCAAATATAAAGATTTTATACCTTTTGGTTCTTCAGAAGAAGTCATTTAAAGAGTTTGACATATTTGACCCCTGTGACCTTTAAAGGAGGTCAAGGTCGTTTTCATTCTCAAACTTTGTCTGGCTCTATTCCAGGAAGCCACCAGCCAAATATAATATTATATACCTTTTGGTTCTTCAGAAGAAGTCGTTTAAAGAGTTTGGCATATTTGACCGCTGTGACCTTGACAGGTCAAGGTCATTTTCATTCTCAAACTTGGTGGGCTCTATCCCAGGAATCCACCAGCCAAATATAAAGATTATATACCTTTTAGTTCTTCAGAAGAAGTCATTTAAAGCGTTTGACATATTTGACCCCTGTGACCTTGAAAGTAGGTCAAGGTCATTTTCATTCACAAACTTTGTTGGGCTCCTACCAAGGAAGTTTTTAGTCAAATATTAAGGCTCTAGGCCTGTCCGTTCTTCAGAAGAAGTTGTTTAAAGGAAAAATTGACGGACGACGATGGACGGACGAACACCGCACCATGACATAAGGGCAAGTGAGCTAAAATGGATCTTTTTTGCTAGATCCAATACCAAATGGCTGATTTTATATTTTGATCATTAATGAGCAAGAAAAAGAATTCTTGGACATGTTTCAACCTTCAAAAATGTTTAAAACAGATTGTGACATTTAATCGATTTTAGCTTCTTAATTTGTTCAACTTCATACTTTTTGGGGGATTATTTTTGGAAAGAATGATATTTCTATAAAACAGCTAAAATAAAATCACGGATTTCCTATGGGACGAGGTTGTTAAAGAGAGAGAATCCTTGCAGATTTCTCAACAACCATATAGGTGCAAAATCTATCCAAGTAACCAATTCATCGTAAGAAAGCTACATTTGTTTACGACAGAAACAAGTTTACAGCCGCCATAATTATAGCCTACTCAAACAAACCCTGCCTTTTCACCGTTCACACAGAAACCTCATTGAGTTGCGGCCATCCAGACAAATAAAGCCTACTTTAGATTCATACTCAAAGAAAATCCCATCATTCTGTTTGTCGAATTGCAGCCATTATATTGTCATTTTACTTCCTGTAGAACTATTTAGACAGAAGTTGTTAATTCCGACGGTCATTTTCTTGGTGATTTTTCATCGGGAAATCATTAGAGATACAATGTACAGACTAGACGCCCAATCACAGCTTAATATAAACTGGCCATTAGATGTCATAACTCCTGTTACGGTAAGCACTCAGGTCAATATCACGCTTAAAGTCAGCGAAAGGTGAATGTGAGGACCTGATCAGACAAACTCTTAAATCCATCCTTACAGCTTCCCAACTTCCTGTCGAAATATCGTTAAAGGTGTCAGGCGTCTGGTGTTGCTTGCATATACAAACCTCTCCAAAAAGAACACTTACTAATTACATTATTATTACTTACAGTGTCAAGTGCTGCCCTCTATAAACCTCTCCATAATGAACTCTTACAGACCGTCATTATTACATACAGTCAACATGTCTGGTGCTGCCCTCTATAAACCTCTCTATAATGAACTCTTACAGACTGTGTCATTATTACATACAGTCAACATGTCAGGTGCTGCCCTCTATAAACCTCTCCATAATGAACTCTTACAGACTGTCATTATTACATACAGTCAACATGTCAGGTGCTGCCCTTTATAAACCTCTCCATAATGAACTCTTACAGACTGTGTCATTATAACTTACAGTCAACATGTCAGGTGCTGCCCTCTATAAACCTCTCCATAATGAACTCTTACAGACTGTGTCATTTTTATTTACTGTCAACACGTCAGGTGCTGCACAATTACATAAGCCATTAGGCATTCAGTAATTGTGAGCTTAAGGAACCCAGTCCCATTACCAACAAAACAGTGGAAAATTCCATGCAGTTATTGTTACATTTTGTATTTAGAGTAATCTCCTGTTGATTTAATTAGGGCTGTTCTTCTCCCCCTACTTTTGTGGAGTCTGTATCTTTTGATTGGTAGAAGATAGGTTTATACTGTTTTGAGTATGTTGTAGGCCAAGGTCTGAAGATGTTACAGGAACACTTTTAAGTAGGTCAAAAATCCAATATGGCCACCATGACGTCATATGTTAAAATCTTTGAAACTGCTATAACTCAAAAACCGTTGACTGTACAGAACTTGTGTTATTATATTATTTGTAGATAATTTCCATATCTAACTTTTTCTCATTACATATTAATACAAAATATTTCAAATAAAAAGCTCGCTGTAGGGTCAAAAGTCATAATTTTTTTAATTTTTGATTTAAAAAAAACACAACACTTTTACAGATCAATGCACAGTGTCATTCCGATAAATTTGATATCTTTAGTTTTTCTGTAACATTTACCGTTAACGTTGTACGCCATTTTGAATATTTCCTATGATCTTTTAAAATGTTGACAATATGTTAAAACTTGTTTTACTCCAATCCAATATCAATGACAAATATTTGGTTAAGTTGTAATTGAAAAGATTTCCCCAGCTGTCCTCTAACATTTGGTAACATTTTCAACTTCAACGCAACAACAAAATGGCCACCATGACGTCATATCCGATTTTTTCTCTAATTGCAATACCTCATTAATGGGTTAATATATTTAATTTATCTTTGGATATGTTGTGCAGATTATCAAGTACATAACTTTTCTTAGGAAACATTTTTGAGTAAAATGTCAACTTCCGGTTTTTGGTAGCGGTCAAAGCTCAAATGCACTATATTGGGTACCAACCTTAAAAAATCTTCTTCTAAAGTTCCACAATGTCTAGAGTCTTGAGATTTCATATTTAAGATGCTGAGATGTCTGGGTCTCAGGTTTGAAAAATTAGTTGACATTGATCAACTATCAAGGTCACAATCAAGGTTACAAATGTCAAATGTTTAAAAAATTAAAATTTCTTTAATCAAGAATATTTCGAAAATTGTGTGATAGATTCACTTTACATTCAGGTATGATGTGGACAACACAAATGCGCACATTTTTGGCAGAAAACATTTTGAGTTTACCAGGTCTAGTTTTGATTTATTCATGGGTCAAACTTCATATGTGCTATTTCAAGATAATGACTTCAAAAACTTCTTCTAAAGTATTACAAGGTCTAGAGTCCTACTATTTGATACATAACACGGCGAGGTAACTGGCTATCAAGTTTGAAAATATGATTCACCTTGAATGACTTTCAAGGTCACAGAGGTCATATATGTAAAAATATTGAAACCTCTTTTTCTGAAAAAAACAATAGTTCAGGGTAACGATGTTTGGCAAAGAAGCATGCTTGAATAAAGGGCTTTAAAGTGTGTGCAAATGAATGACATTGACCTACTCTAAATATCATTTCAAAGGTGAAAGTCAAAAACCGTTTTCATTTTTGTGCGATTGTGAAGTGCTTTCAGTACTCTCATTACTTTGATTTATATCAAGACATCTAATACACGCTGGTAATACTACATCGATTACTACGTACTCTCAATCTTAAAAGTAGGCCCAGTTTACATCTCTACTGCAGTGGGTAAACATCAGCCTTTCTATTGCATGTCAAACCCAACCGATATAAACAAAAAGATATTTTCAATTCATCATCCTGACGTACATAATTGACGGACTAATTATGACGACTTTTACGGACTACTTTCGTATACAACACCGCCCATTGGCTGCCTATATTTATCCATTCTTTCTCCGACGCCATTTCGCACTCCGGGAATCCCCCACTACTCAGTCAGCTACTGTAGACTTGCACAGGTTATTATGAGAAGGCCATCAAATCAGTCCTTACAGTGAAAATCCTGTCAAATTGTTAGCCAACAATTTCTAGTTTTCAATATAACCGTAGTGCATCCAGGCTACAGTACTACCATTGACCATGCAGAACAGTTGTTTATTTAGAACAAAAGAATGTTGATAGGCGGTCCAAGGTTCAAATCTTATTCTTATCCTTTTGCTTGTTTACACTAAGAAATTATTGATTTCAGCTTAAAAAACAATTCCATAAAAATTCTGCAAGGTATTTTTTATTTTCAGAAATGATTAATCAAACTAAAAACCTACAAGAATAAAAACGTTTCCTAATCATAGATACAATTTTTGGTAGTGGAATGGGGATCCTTTAGATGTTTTAGGGACAAAGAATGAAATCAAATACATGCATCGCATATATTGGGAGACTCAGAAATTTTGTTGGTTATTTTTTTTTCTGACCGAGGTTTTAAGTATTTTTCAGATACTTCATCAATTTGTTTTCCATTTATATTTTTCACAAATTCTTTAATTTAGAAATCCAAAAACTCCCAACCTGACCAATAAATTGAGTAAGGAAAACGACCACGAAACAGGTCTGTCTTGGTGTAGCAGGTTGGTTAAGAATCCCCGTATTGTGTCACGGTACAGCATACGGTACAGAAGAGTCAAGTCACAATGCACGAAACACTGAAACTGGAAATTCAAGGTGACATTCAGTGGGACAGATAGAGTGCCGAGCTACCTCTGTATAAAAGTGGACACCCTCGATACATCACACCTGTAATTAAATTACCTAATTACCATACAGGTAACACAAGACGCTCCTGTCTCCCCAGCGATGGTGTATCGGGTATCCGAGTATCTATAAACATGGCCGATACCTGCATGGCAACTCAAGATTGGCAAGTTTTTTCTCCTTTCAGGTCCTCTGTTCTGAATATGAATTTAATTACTGGTAATCCTTTATGCATACCACTTGAAACAGATTAATTGTCTGTTGAGCCTTAAAAAAATATCAGCATGTTTTAGGTTTCATCGCTGGATAAACTTAGGCAAGTAATTATTAAAAAAATTAAAAAATCACACTTTTGCAACCAACATTTTAGTAAAATGTTATAAACCATTGAAAACCTTTAATCACAACTAAATTCACACTACAAAACGGTGTTTAATTATAGGGATTTAAGACACTATCTATTTTCAATGAGTGACAATATTTTTTTTATTTTTTTGTTTTTTTATTTTATTTTTTTTCCCCAGAAAAACATTGGTGGCTAAAAGAAACCTGAAACACGATATTTTGCTAAATCAAGGTAAACAGGTTTACTTTGCAAATGACATTAACACTGCACACAAATATTTTTTGGACATTAAGTTGATTTATAACTTGTCATTGTGCGACAAGAGAGGCAAAAACTCCAAACAAAGTCGTAGTGACAGTGAAGAATCTCCGGTACAACAACATTGCCCCACTCAGTCATTGAGTTACGAAAATCTCGTTTAATTGAACATCAAATTCTATTCACTTGTATCGTTTGTCGATTAAAAACGGAGCCACGTGTCAATAGAGGCCAGAGTACGACAGCTATCTCAAACCGTGTACATTATGGATGTTATGTCATAATCGTGCTCGCCAATTGAATCGTCCAATGACATCGATGAATGGGTCAATACGTCTTGATGATCGGCATGAGCCTTTATGACTGTACCTCACAGTCAATGAGCTGACACAACAATCTATCATAAACAGTTTAAATCTGGTGTTGAGTTGTTTCCCTTTCCAAATATATTGGCAGGTTATGGAAAATGTGTCGCTCTTCCACAGTGATTATACACACTCATCAAGGTCAGAGCTTGACCTTTGACCTTGGCCAGGTGTTCTGTTGTCTGCAGATGTGAAAGTAAAAAAAAATCCTTCTTTAAGTTAGCTGATTACAGAGGATTTGTCATGTTGCCATGGTGATTGTATACAACATCAAGGTCAGAGATTGACATTTGACCTTGGCTAGGTGGTCTGTTGTCTGCAGATGTGAAAATCTAAATTTTCTTTTATATGCAATTAGATATATATTTTTAAAAGACAAGCTGGAGTTAATATATAGTTTTTTTGCAGAAAATAAGTATACTGAAGACTCCCCATGCCATAGGGATTTATGAAAAAAATATCTAGTAGTTTTCCTTCCAACTTCAGGATATCTTTTCTTAAATGGCCTTAATGTACATACATAGTGAACATCAATTCAAGACCTTTAAATTTCTATCACCTAACCAAGTTTACAAATCTATACGCAATTATACCTAGAAACATGTTTTCTCTGACTTCACATCTTCAAAATCCCAAGCTTTCCTTGATTTCCATTATATTCAATGTGATGTTAGTATTTATAACAACATGTATTTTCTATTGGTGCTGTGGATACTGCCGACATTTAAACAATCTCATGTTTTTTTTACAGGCCAATAAAAGGAACTAATAGAACTTAACAAATAAAAAAATGTTTTGAGTTACATAAATAAACTATAATTTTATACATTCATTAATTGCTGTGCAGTTATTAGGGAAACATGATTTTTTCTAGAGATGCTCCAAATAAGGGAAATGTGATCGTGGAAACTGAAGCCCATTAGGGCGACATGATGTAACTTGTTTTATTACCCTGTCAGTATCAATCCAATCAGACACCCTGTTATAAAGCTGGGGTATGTATAATGATACTTTTTAATGGATGTTATTACAGGAGGGTGCATTCACTTCATAAAACAGTAGTCCAGATAAATAACACATTGGCATGGTAAGAAATCAACAAACTTTAATTTTTCTTAACTGTTCATTTTACAGTACTAAATATATGAGTAACAATTTTCATCATGGCTTGTTACAAGACACTCAATAATATAGACACGAGGAAGGCTAGCTATGTCGTAAATGAGCACATGTACTTGAATAACTTCAATTTTCAAGCACAATCTACAGAAAGAGATAAGGGTATTAACAATAAATACTTAATTTTGTGGAAATGATGGTAAGTTGTGCTTATTTTATCAGCCTGGGCTCTGTACAACCTGATGAGACAGACATGAAATAGATGTGAAATTGTCATTACATGCCTGGGTTGTCGGGGGTACATGTAAATATATCATCCAGATACAATCAGGTTGATACCAACAGTATATCACCGGACCAGAAGTGTGAAGGGGTCACCGACTGACAGGACAAAGTGATAATGTATTGACTGTGGACTGGTCAAGGAAGCGTTCCTATCAGCAGAACCCTCCCCATGCCCCCCATCCCTCGCATCAGCCCCGATCCCGCCTCCACTACACAAGGACATAATCTCATTTGTGGGGAGGTATATATTATACATAGCCCCAGACAGGATCCTAAATCTGTTTAATCTGGAAGAAATTGACACCTTGTACCAGCAAATCCAATATCATATTTTAGATTAGGGCTTTAAGTAATGACTGTCGTGATAAGATTAGAGGCGGCCAGTCTTTGTATCCCACAACATTGAATCTGTGGTTGATGTATTGGGCGGGATGCATCCACAATTAATCAGCCAGGGTTCGTTTTCAAAACAGTTCCTTCATAAAGTGCAAATGAGTTTAAATGATGACCAAAATGGGTAAAAAATGAAGTCTAATAGGCTCATTAGATTACAGGCTTGACAAGTCAGATCTGTCATAATCACCTGTGCAGGGGTCGTCATGGCGACCAGGTGAAAAATACGAGCATTGATGGATGGCCCGAGCAACCCCCCTCTCTCTGTCCCTAAATGTAAGGCGATACTCCTCATAAAAGCTAGAAAGGCTGCACACAGCCTAATGTGTTTGTATCTATTAAAAGACACATGGCCCCTTCACCTGTGTAGAATACCTGTATTGATTCTCAGTACAAAACACTATAATCAACGCGAGATGACCAGAGCAACACATATAGTTTGGTGTGAAAAAGATATAAAATATCATCCATACATGAGGCCACAACAGGTCAATTAACTTTAGCCCTGCTGAGATGAAGTAGTCTATCTTTCCAGTCAGTATTTTAAGGATGTGATCTCTCAAATAGTGACAAATCAAGAGGTCCATGGGGCTGCAATTAGCTCATTTAGTTTGTTAATTATTACATATCTATTAATATTTGTTGTAAAACACATAAAGCCCCTTGAGTCAATGTCATACTATTTTTCAAATTTATTAGCCCTTTACCTCAGCAAGTGATAGGTCAAATATCATGATCATTCACCCCTTAATTTCTAACATCTAAAATTGTTTCATGACCTAAAAACATTTGACCCCTGTGACCCTTGAATTTAAGTTAGAATACCAGGAGAAATGAAGCAAATTAAGCCAGAGAGTAAGTATAGAATGTAGGTCAAGGTCATTTTCTTGAACAAAGGTGATAAGTCATTTACCTTAGCAATTGAGTTAATTTATCTGCCAGATATGGAATTGGTCAGATTAGACAGAATTTTGGAATACACAGGTCTTGCTTGTTTGGTAGTTTTCAGTAGAAATAGGATTAAAACATTGTTTGATCAGACAGGATGTCAGAAAACTCAGGTGTTTAGATAAAACAGGTTTCTTTATATAATTTTATTATCTAACGGAAACAGCAAAAATTGAAGCACCTGAAGTTGTTTCATGATATGAGATTTCATATCTGTATCAAAGCAGCCAGAACAGCAAGCCTACAGCTGAACCACCTGTCCTCAAAACTAAGTTTAACTGCAACCCATGAAAGTAATCTGCTTATCAAAAACACCTGACTATACCCAACTAGCTTCCGCTATTACATTCATTTACATAAATTTGAATAATTATTTCTTTTTAGGTAATTCCAAATACACTGCATGGAATACTAAATTAAGTATCAAAACAAATTTTAACACATGTTTTAGAAATTAAATTTAAGTTGAAATTCTGCTCCTTCGGTAAAAAAATGCTGTAGTCACCTGACTACCCGTTTTATTTAGTCGGTCTGACTCATAAATAATTTGAAGAAGTGTAATGCTGACCGAATTAAGTAATGGCATATAAAGACCTGGGCCAAGTTATTTAAAGTGACTTCAACTTATCAGGTAATTAATTCAAATTTCTGAATTGTACCATTTTTTAACCATTCAAAACTGTACAAGAATATTTTTTTTTTTGTCTATGAATAATCATAAAAACTCCTGACACAAGCAGATTTATACCATAAATTTCAAAAATTATGCAAATAGTTCAGACTGAAAATTTTGATATGTCCGATCAAGCTAACAATCCTTTGGACATATATAGGCCCAGTTTGAATAATTTCTATTTACCAACGTCTTCAATTTTCCTAATCAGAACCAGAAAATAACCCTTTACTCAGCTGACTGGCATTAATTAGGGGAACTTCAGAGTAGTATAAAATCATACAGGTACGTGTGTTACAAAAACCTACAAGTATATAGACCTATTTCCGCAGTAAAATTACGTCAAAACCCTTACAAAACTTCCTTGTTACGACAACAAAGGTTGAGAAAATATTTTTTAAACATTAAAAAATCTCAACCATCTTCACACTTAATCTGTGTGAGTTCCAATTATCTGTGCCTGAATGTTGACAAAGATTGGTAAAATTTTGTCAAATATAGGCACATGCCAATACCAATTAATGATGTCACTTAAAAACTGTTTACCAGGCACAAATGTTCGACTCTGCAAAGAGACATATAAGGACAGCTATTGCACTGTTGACAGGTATATTAGAGAAGGTAAATCACTTAAATCAAATAACAAGAAGCGTGACAAAACTGAGCTGAACTCTACCCACCTGGCCAAACAAGCCATTATAAACGTATGTAAAGTGAAAGTAGACAAAACAGGTGTGAAAAATCGCAGCTCATTAAGTGGTCAAAGTATGCACGGTCATTTCTTAGGGTTAATGAGACGGAAACTGGACAAAGAGGGTATGTAACGTGTGGGGGGTTTATTGGAAGAAAGGATAGTCCCCACCCCAGTGACGAGGGGGCGTCGACCAGGTAGACTGTCAGACCTTAAGCTGTATAGATGACCGTTTGATAGCTCTGACCATAGGGAGACACTTATGGGTATTAGCTCTGCCAAACTTATTGGTTATCAGTGGGTCCCATACACTGAGATCAACACTTCAAACTGACACCTACTTGAACGAATATTTCTTCTTCGACCATATACCTGTATCAATTAGACGGAGCACCTGTAGGTGAACACAGATCAGGCTTGTAATGACTAAAACCAGGCTATACAGTATGGTAATGAGGTCAAAGTGATAAATTAATATTACCAGTATAAATGTACGACAGTCATTGAAAGGCTCTGTTTAATTATGGTATGAACATAAAGAAGTTTGGATTTTTTTTCCAGCTCTTTTTTGGGAATGGTGCCTTTGGATTCGGAATCTTGAAAATTGTGTCACAGTAATCCAAATAAGGAATTTTCATAATTATATCAGATTTTTATTTTTATTTTTGCAAAGACTATAAACACCCAAATTACTGGTATATATCATTCATCATAGATGTCAAATGTTGCATTTTCATTTATAAGCTGAAAACTGAACAATTTTTGTTTTTTTCTTAAACCTGAAAATAAAATTTTGAGAAAGAAACAAAATTTTCATTTGGAATAGGACCTAATTTCATCCCAAAAAGCCCTCAAATACATGTAGTAATATTTAGAATTTGGATGTGAAAATTATAGTATATATTTTATATACTAGCCAGCAGATTGCCTTCTCAAAAATGTCTCAACCAATGAAAATATCCACTGTTGTATGGTGTACTATTTATAATTCTGGCAAAGTTCGTTTACAAAAGGTATACAAACACATGGCACATTGAGTAACCTCCCGATACGAAAAACAAAATACTCTCTTGACAAGTTATTCTACCCAATGCAAGCACGATTTCGGTCTGTTTTACAGTATCGTAAATTAAACATTTCTCAGTTTCTTCAAAGAAGCTCCCAATAAAATGGTTGCAAGGGTTCAATTTATACAGAGGTAACAAATGTTTGCTTGCTTAAATTGTTTTTCGCAGTTTAATAATAAAGACCATGATCCACTTCAGATTTGTTAAAGTTGTAATCCGTTGTCGAAGACAGACTTAATTTGATACACCGGCAAAGCTTGAGCAGTTCTTTACAGATGTTAATTTGAGACACTTAATGTCAAAGAAAACTGGATCCCAAAAATAAAATCCGGATCCTATTTTGAATATGCGAGGATTTAATTTGAGACGCTGTTCAGTTAAAAGTTTAATTTAAGCAAATAGGATTTAAGATCCTGTCAACGAAAACGTGTGGAAATCGGAGCTGCCACTTGTTATAGTACAAAATCTCTGCTCAGCTATAAATCTCGGACTTGGATAATAAATGTTAAAACTTTGAACATCTTTTAAACTTGTATTTGTTTCTAGCATTCTAGTTCATTTTGATATAAAATATAATACAAAGTTTTCCATTTTAAACATTATAATTTAACTGAAATGTTGAAAAAATAAATCCATGATAAGAATCTTGACCAACCTATTTTGCACTCAAAGGGGCTCAATAAATGTATCCACTGAAAGTTTATTACAAAATTATACTTTTAACAAATATGTAACCAAACTTCAGTCATGAAGTCACAAACTTTGGATACAATTTTTTTTGAATTTTTAAACAGAAATGCAGAAAATTAGTGTTTTAAGCTTTAAAAAGAATGATATACATTCATTTAAATAAGTAATATTTGGCAGATGGTATAGGAAATTTACCTGTCAATGAAATATAACGGATTTCTTCGGAACTTGATACAACCATTGTACCGACTGGTACTGAATTAAGTGACTAAGTAATTGCTTACCACATAAAGACTGTGTTTGACCTGAAATCTGATGCCATTTTCCGTCTCCGTGTGATGTACTTTGAAGATCCCTTAAAAGAGACGATCCCTTTTCACGCAGCCTGATCCAAAGAGACGAACAGTGATAACCTACAATTAAAGAAAGAGAAAGCCATTGTTCCCGGTTAAAATTTTACACTTTAAAGATTTTTTATCTTGACGCGTGCCTTAATCAACACTATCAAGAATTAATGGAAATTTACTGTTGGTTTGATAAAACATGTGATCTTGCGTCTTTCACAGTGAAAACATTGGTGGCATCTTCAAGTTAATCAGGTACACATGGGGTGATCTCTAGTTTATACGGCAGGGGTACTAAACTACAGCCCAGCACCCTAATCTGATAACAGGGCTAGTCAGTTTTATCGTAATTAATAAGTATCGTAAAGTTACGTCAAGGGTAAATGATCACAGTGGCAGGCTTCAATTAAAAGGAGATATTGAGGAACAATTTTTAATTACAAGTTAACAGCGCATGTTGGCATGATATTATCAGGCTATTACTAAGCTATAACTGCATGTAATGTCTAGCCAATGTAGTGTGTACACAGACTTGTGGGGAGATGTAACAATATATAGTATATACAGACTTGTGGGGAGATGTAACAATATATAGAATATACACACTTGTGGGGAGATGTAACGATATATAGAATATACAGACTTGTGGGAAGATGTAACAATATATAGAATATAGAGACTTATGGGGAGATGTAATAATATATAGAATATACAGACTTGTGGAGAGATGTAACAATATATAGAATATACATGCAGACGTGTGGGGAGATGTAACAATATATAGGTTATACAGACTTGTGGGGGGATGTAACAATATATAGAATATACATGCAGACTTGTGGTGAGATGTAACAATATATAGAATATACATGCAGATGTGGGGGGAGATGAAACAATATATAGAATATATACAAACCTGTGGGGAGATGTAACAATATATAGGTTATACAGACTTGTGGGGGGATGTAACAATATATAGAATATACATGCAGCCTTGTGGGGCGATGTAACAATATATAGAATATACATGCAGACTTGTGGTGAGATGTAACAATATATAGAATATAGAGACTTATGGGGGGATGTAACAATATATAGAATATACATGCAGACTTGTGGGGAGATGTAACAATATATAGAATATAAAGACTTATGGGGAGATGTAACACTATATAGAATATAGAGACTTATGGGGAGATGTAACAATATATAGAATATACAGACTTGTGGGGAGATGTAACAATATATAGAATATACATGCAGACTTGTGGTGAGATGTAACAATATATAGAATATAAAGACTTATGGGCAGATGTAACACTATATAGAATATAGAGACTTATGGGGAGATGTAACGATATATAGAATATACAGACTTGTGGGGAGATGTAACAATATATAGAATATATAGAGACTTGTGGGGAGATGTAACAATATATAGAATATATACAGATTTGTGGGGAGATGTAACAATATATAGAATATACAGACTTGTGGGGAGATGGGAGATGTAACAATATATAGAATATAGAGACTTGTGGGGAGATGTAACAATATATTCTATATATTGTTACATCTCCCCATAAGTCTATATTCTATATATTGTTACATCTCCCCATAAGTCTTTATTCTATATATTGTTACATCTCCCCATAAGTCTTTATTCTATATATTGTTACATCTCCCAACAAGTCTCTATATATCCTATATATTGTTACATCTCCCCACAAATCTGTATATATAGAATATATACAGATTTGTGGGGAGATGTAACAATATATAGAGTATACAGACTTGTGGGGAGATGTAACAATATATAGTATATAGAGACTTGTGGGGAGATGTAACAATATATAGTATATATAGAGACTTGTTGGGAGATGTAACAATATATAGAATATATACAGACTTGTGGGGATATGTAACAATATATAGGTTATACAGACTTGTGGGTAGATGTAACAATATATAGAATATACAGACTTGTGAGGAGATGTAACAATATATAGAATATACAGACTAGTGGGGAGATGTAACAATATATAGAATATACTGACTTGTGGGGAGATGTAACAATATATAGGTTATACAGACTTGTGGGTAGATGTAACAATATATAGAATATACAGACTTGTTGGGAGATGTAACAATATATAGAATATATACAGACTTGTGGGGTGATGTAACAATATATAGAATATACAGACTTGCGGGGAGATGTAACAATATATAGAATATACAGTCTTGTGGGGAGATGTAACAATATATAGAATATATACAGACTTGTGGGGATATGTAACAATATATAGAATATACAGACTTGTTGGGAGATGTAACAATATATAGAATATACAGACTTGTGGGGTGATGTAACAATATATAGAATATACAGACTTGTGGGGTGATGTAACAATATATAGAATATACAGACTTGCGGGGAGATGTAACAATATATAGAATATACAGCCTTGTGGGGAGATGTAACAATATATAGTATATAGAGACTTGTTGGGAGATGTAACAATATATAGAATATATACAGACTTGTGGGGTGATGTAACAATATATAGAATATACAGACTTGCGGGGAGATGTAACAATATATAGAATATACAGACTAGTGGGGAGATGTAACAATATATAGAATATACTGACTTGTGGGGAGATGTAACAATATATAGAATATATACAGATTTGTGGGGAGATGTAACAATATATAGAATATACATGCAGACTTGTGGGGAGATGTAACAATATATAGTATATAGAGACTTGTTGGGAGATGTAACAATATATAGAATATACAGACTAGTGGGGAGATGTAACAATATATAGAATATACAGCCTTGTGGGGAGATGTAACAATATATAGTATATAGAGACTTGTTGGGAGATGTAACAATATATAGAATATATACAGATTTGTGGGGAGATGTAACAATATATAGAATATATACAGATTTGTGGGGAGATGTAACAATATATAGAATATACTGACTTGTGGGGAGATGTAACAATATATAGTATATAGAGACTTGTTGGGAGATGTAACAATATATAGAATATACAGACTAGTGGGGAGATGTAACAATATATAGAATATACTGACTTGTGGGGAGATGTAACAATATATAGAATATACTGACTTGTGGGGAGATGTAACAATATATAGGTGATACAGACTTGTGGGGAGATGTAACAATATATCGAATATACAGACTTGTGGGGAGATGTAACAATAAATAGAATATACAGACTTGTGGGGAGATGTAACAATATATAGTATATAGAGACTTGTGGGGAGATATAACAATATATAGTATATATAGAGACTTGTTGGGAGATGTAACAATATATAGAATATATACAGATTTGTGGGGAGATGTAACAATATATAGAATATATACAGATTTGTGGGGAGATGTAACAATATATAGAATATACGGTCTTGTGGGGAGATGTAACAATATATAGAATATATACAGATTTGTGGGGAGATGTAACAATATATAGAATATATACAGACTTGTGGGGATATGTAACAATATATAGAATATAGACTTATGGGGAGATGTAACAATATATAGAATATACAATAGAATATACAGACTTGTGGGGAGATGTAACAATTTATAGAATATACAGACTTGTGGGGAGATGTAAAAATATATAGAATATACAGACTCATGGGGAGATGTAACAATATATAGAATATACAGACTTATGGGGAGATGTAACAATATATAGAATATAGAGACTTGTGGGGAGATGTAACAATATATAGGATATATAGAGACTTGTTGGGAGATGTAACAATATATAGAATATATACAGACTTGTGGGGATATGTAACAATATATAGAATATACAGACTTGTGAGGAGATGTAACAATATATAGAATATACAGACTTGTTGGGAGATGTAACAATATATAGAATATATACAGATTTGTGGGGAGATGTAACAATATATAGAATATACTGACTTGTGGGGAGATGTAACAATATATAGTATATAGAGACTTGTGGGGAGATGTAACAATATATAGGATATATAGAGACTTGTTGGGAGATGTAACAATATATAGAATATATACAGATTTGTGGGGAGATGTAACAATATATAGAATATACTGACTTGTGGGGAGATGTAACAATATATAGGTTATACAGACTTGTGGGTAGATGTAACAATATATAGAATATACAGACTTGCGGGGAGATGTAACAATATATAGAATATACAGGCTTGTGGGGAGATGTAACAATATATAGAATATATAGAGACTTGTGGGGAGATGTAACAATATATAGGTTATACAGGCTTGTGGGGAGATGTAACAATATATAGAATATATAGAGACTTGTGGGGAGATGTAACAATATATAGGATATATAGAGACTTGTTGGGAGATGTAACAATATATAGTATATATACAGACTTGTGGGGAGATGTAACAATATATAGAATATACAGACTGTTGGGGAGATGTAACAATATATAGAATATACAGACTTGTGGGGAGATGTAACAATATATAGAATATACAGACTTGTGGGGAGCTGTAACAATATATAGAATATACAGACTTGTGGGGGGATGTAACAATATATAGAATATACAGACTTGTTGGGAGATGTAACAATATATAGGTTATACAGACTTGTGGGTAGATGTAACAATATATAGAATATACAGACTGTTGGGGAGATGTAACAATATATAGAATATACATGCAGACTTGTGGGGAGATGTAACAATATATAGAAAATACAGACTTGTGGGGAGATGTAACAATATATAGGTCATACAGACTTGTGGGGAGATGTAACAATATATAGAATATGCAGACTTGTGGGGAGATGTAACAATATATAGAATATACAGACTTGTTGGGAGATGTAACAATATATAGTATATACAGACTTGTGGGGAGATGTAACAATATATAGAATATACAGACTTGTGGGGAGATGTAACAATATATAGTATATATACAGACTTGTGGGGAGATGCAACAATATAC
>NW_018408919.1:2256320-2272274 GCF_002113885.1 Mizuhopecten yessoensis
ATATACAGACTTGTGGGGAGATGTAACAATATATAGAATATACAGTCTTGTGGGGAGATGTAACAATATATAGAATATACATGCAGACTTGTGGGGAGATGTAACAATATATAGAATATACATGCAGACTTGTGGGGAGATGTAACAATATATAGGTTATACAGACTTGTGGGGAGA
The DNA here is from genome assembly GCF_002113885.1 of Mizuhopecten yessoensis. Classification (NCBI taxonomy): domain Eukaryota; kingdom Metazoa; phylum Mollusca; class Bivalvia; order Pectinida; family Pectinidae; genus Mizuhopecten; species Mizuhopecten yessoensis. Next base: position 2,256,498 of record NW_018408919.1, read on the forward strand.
TGTAACAATATATAGAATATACAGTCTTGTGGGGAGATGTAACAATATATAGAATATATACAAACTTGTGAGGAGATGTAACAATATATAGAATATACAGCCTTGTGGGGAGATGTAACAATATATAGTATATACAGACTTGTGGGGAGATATAACAATATTTTGTGTATACAGATTTATATACAGACTTGTGGGGAAATGTAACATTATGATTTTTTTGTACACAGGTATATACAGATTTGTGGGGAGATGTAAAAATATTTTGTGTATACAAATTTATACAGATTTTTAGGGAGAGGTAACAATGTTTTGTATAAATATATATATATTATACAGACTTGTGGGGAGATGTAACAATATTTTGTGTATATACATATTTAACAGACTTGTGGGGAGATGTAATAATATTTTGTGTATATAAATATTATACAGACTTTTGGGGAGATGTAACAATATTTTGTGTATATATATATTCTACAGACTTGTGGGGAGATGTAACAATATTTTGTGTATATAAATATTATACAGACTTTTGGGGAGATGTAACAATATTTTGTGTATATATATATTATACAGACTTGTGGGGAGATGTAACAATATTTTGTGTATATAAAGATTTTATACTGACTTGTTTGAAGATATAATAATATTTTGTGTACATAGATTTATACAGAGATGTGGGGAGATGCAACAATATTTTGTGTTCATAATTTTATACTGACTTGTTTGAAGATGTTATAATATTTTGTGTATATAAATTGATACAGACTTGTGGGGAGATGTAACAATGTATTCACTGATATACAGACTTTGGGAAGGGGTGGTTATGAGACATTTACAATTGTTGATTGGTTAATATAATGACAATCCTTTTGCCTCTTAAAACTGAAGTGCCTTTGATGTTTCTGTGGTCAGGACACAATAGACAGTGAATTTATATTTCAAACACTGACAACTTTTACTTGCTGTCAATTTCAAAATTCATCCAAATATTACAAATACAATTTTTTTGCTGTAAAAATGCACTCATTCCACTGACCTTTTTCAGCCTGTACATGTGATCCTATAGGCCCCAGTATTGACCCCTGAAGAAACCCTCTAATACTTATTATTTGGATTTCTCACTTTCACTGAATCTCTAACACTTGGAAATAATACTATTTAAATACTCCGCTAGTGTTTTACCTGAAAACCAATATGGCTGTACTGCGGTGTTTAGAGTACAGAACAAACACGACCAAAGAGAGCCAGCGTCTGATTGGCTCCAGGGAGTCCTCTTAAGTACCAGATGATACCACTAGTCACAACCTCACACCAACAATCTAGGGCACCTGTTGACATAATTGGATTTTGCAATTTGATGATAAAGGAAATATTTCGAAAACATAAAATATTTAATTTCAGGGTAAATATTGCCACCCAGCCTGACTTAGTTAACACATAGAGTTATTGACTCCGATTCAACAATCATTAGAGACAACTCACGGCCGTTTCACTTCCATTATCAATCTAATTCCTCGTTCTATTTATGTTTACCTATAGGGATTGATTTGTGTGCTAAATATCTCACCTAAAAACAAACATGAACTTGTGACTCCAAAGTATTACTTCAGGAAACTGGTTGTAGTTTTTCAATCAAAGTGACATATATCAATAGCTGGGAGTAATGAGAAAATCATATTTTAATTAGATCAGTACATAATGTAGTTTTTCAATTTCCATTATTTATAACTATGATGTTCATTAAAATTAACCTGATTTATTTGATCAAACATCTCTTTGCATTGAAATAAAATGCAAACCATGAAATAAAAATCTCCTAAATAAAAAAAATCCAGCAAATATATTTGGGACAAAACTTCTAGCCCATTTCTAATGAGATTTATTTTTTCTATATAATTAAATAGTCTAGAGACAAGAGGCAAGTCTATGGGTCCATGACCTTAAGGTCATAGGAGTGTATTGCTAAACGGAAATAGGAAGTACATCCCTAGTTAAAAATCCCATGTAGGGAGACACTATCGCAATTTCTGCATAATCTAAGGTTTAATATTTAAGTGATGAATATTATATGCTTGTTATTGACAGAACAGTGTGTTCTTTCAATATTAAAGTAATGCAAAGCAATCCAGGCATTAATTCAGTTGTTTTTTAATCAATGAGTCACATGTGTCCATTTTTCTGTACTTCAGGAAACCGGCTACATATTTCACTACTGTGAAGTTTTTCAAGAACGATAACTCTTGCATGCAATTACTATGTGTATATGGTTTTATAAAAAAATGTCAATTTTTAATCATTTATAGATAATTAATTTTATACAATTTCAGCATTTATGAAACTGATATACATTAATGCAATACTAATCTATGTTAGTATCATTTTTATTGACACTATTTTGCTCAAAATGCACTCCTTTTTACATAAATTTCCATTTAAAATCCTTAAAATTCTGACAACCTATATTTTTTTGTGGTAGAATTTTTTTTTTACCTCAAAGCAATTTAACTACAAAATTTGAATAAATTCTACTTGGAAATGGCGACACAATCCTATTACCTTAACCTTTGAGATATGATCTTGGGTCAAGGTTACCAACAAATCTGTACATCACATAGGGGAGATATACAGTGCCAAACAGTAAGACTAGAACAGCTACCTCAGCCTCTAAGATTTCGTAAAAATATCCTGGCTGTATTTTCCTTCTAGCCTCTCCAGATGAAATTTAAAACATATAGGATCAGACTTCCATGAGATCAAAATTATAAGTGCCTTAATTTTTGAGTATTTACAAATTCAAGTATGCTGAATCGAGAGTTAATTTTTTTCTTGATAAAATCTCAAAATTCTTGAGACAGGGACATTCTATGTAATGACGGTGTATGAAAATAACGTTTGTACTGCAAATTATTTTCTCTTTAAGGATCAGAGATTCAACTTTGGTTTTCCATATGTGCAGTAACCTCCCGGTAATTTTGTTTACCATTTGAGGTCCAGGGTTTGGATCCTGATCTAGCTCTGCTGATATATTTTTCGCTCAGAACACTGTTGTTCATCATATTTTGTGTATTTCATCTGTATTATTTTTTTAATAAAAAGTCCCATGAGGTATGTTTTTTTCCCCAAGAATGATTAAAACCAAGTTTCAAATACATACGTAGTTAGTTTTTGGCAGTGGTATGGGTATCCTTAAATATTTGAAAATTTTGTTTCTCAACAGACGAGAAAAAAAATGAATAAATAATTATGTTGGTTCTACCATAAATTGTCAGCACAGAGATTTTCATAATAACTTGACATTCTTTGAATGTTCCAATACTATAAAACCTAGCCTTTTCCTCAACTTCAGTCTGTTATGTGGTATTATATGGAAACCAGAACATATATGGAATGTTAACACCTTAAGAAGTATGTGAAACATCTAGTTCAGACCAGAGACGTATAAAGAAAACTACATTTTTCTTCGACACTGTGCTGTTTTGACAACACAGAGGAAGCCATCCCAACAGGTGCGTTGAGTTATGGGCCCTGAAATGCACCTGTCTGTTCCTCCCTTTACTGAGCTTTACCGGGGACTTAATCTTGTGTCATTCCCTCCCACAAAGTCACTGCTCCCATGCAACCTCCTCCACCTCTCGCCCATCAGTACACCGCTCCAAGTCTCAGCAACTTAACAACACATCCCCCCCAAAAAAATCAATTTCCTTATTTCTTGAATTCTGACACTGAAAATGAACAAAGCATGATGTAATTTAAAGTTATCACATGCCAAACATTAAAAAGGTTTGATTTGTCACTTAAAATTTAAGAAAAATTTGGTGATTTTTCATTTTAAATTTTAGTTTATGATCAGTCAAGCTAACCAAGCTTTATTCTATTAAGTTCATACCCTTTTCATTTAAAGCATTATCAGCTTATATTAATTTGTCTTGAATTTCATTTTTGCTTCAAATAACACAAAAAAATAACTGTTCTTTCTGAAACTGTTTTAAACCTCTAAATTTGTGTATTTTTGATCGGAATCTTCTTTTAAATTTATACATTTTTTTTTATTAAAAATCTAAAAAAAAAAAGTATAAATTTTCAAGTATATTTTATTTAGCTGACAATGCTTTGAAGAATGAAGCCTGGAACCCAATATGCAATATACAGTAAACATTCTATAGCACATAATTACTTCACAAGACAGAACGTAGAAATATTTGTACAGGGCTAATGTCTCTAAGCCAGTGTTTTTTCAATAACGGCCAGTGTAAAATGTCATCTGCCAAAGGGCTTCCCCTAACACATGGTCTCCGTTAATATCGTCCCAGCCGTTTCTTGCACCTTCTTTCCCGTCTCGATTCCCATAACAAACTGGAAATGTTAAATCTACAGGAAAAACAATGTTTGTTGATTCTAAAACAGCTATTAATTCAACCAGAACATCTCACAGGTCTCAATGTACAGAGAAACATTGAACAAACTCCTAAATCCTGCTTAATATTCTCTACTGAGAAAAAATATCTGGCGTAAATATTAGTCTGTAGTATTTTTTCTGTCATGTTCCGCTGTGAAGCAGACATGGAAAACAAATTTAGTTTGTTTATTTTCTATGATGTAAGTTAGTATACAAGGATAGTCAAAGAGAAAGTTAGCTAGAGATGCATTACTCTCTAGCATCAAACGTAACATAGTTCGCCTAAAATCACGTCGTTTATTTAATTACAAGACAGAAATGACATAATAAAATATATATTGTTTACAAAATACATAACTCACCCAAGACCTAACATCATCAAAACATGTCAGTGATAATATATAATGGACAGCAAGGTTTATATCTCTTCTTTTCACACGTGCAGCAGATGATTGTGTCAATAAAATAAATATTTTCCATTAAAAAAGAAATCACAAATTATTTTGTCTTTTCATTTGAAAACAAAACCGGACCTCAGTTGTGTCATTTTTGACAACTGTCGTCTTGGGCATAGAGTCTTTGATTAATAAGGAGTCAAATCCTCCTCATTTTCATGCCTCTAAATGCATTTTTGTATTGCTTAATTTCCTGAAATTGTCAATACAAAATCTAAAAACAATATTTGTCTAGTTTGTAATTTATGAATTACACAAGGTAAAACTGGAGCCTTTTCTAAAGAAAATTTGACATTTTTAAAGAGGTCAAGTAAATGAATTCATTTGAATTCAATACCCCTCACAGTCGCAACAAATTAAAACTAAAAAATTCCCAATTTTCTTATTTTCTTACTGAGGGTTTTTCGAAGTAGTCATTTATATATATAATTAGGAGTCATTCTCAAAAATAATTGACATTTTTTCTCTTCCATTCAACAATGAATGACAGTCTAAAAGAGATTACTATTACGCATAAGTTTGATATTCATAGATTACCACGACCTATCATTTTTAAGATGGTGTGGAACTTTTTGTAATAAGGATCCCATATCCAATGCACTGTGGTTTCTCCTATATACAGTCAACTCCCTTTACTTTTATGAAGGATATATCTGTTAGCACAGTTGGACCAGGACACTTTTGTGACCGGGTAGCTCAGTCAGTTAGAGGGATATAGTATAACAATCTGACCGGGTAGCTCAGTCAGTTAGAGGGATAGTATAACAATCTGACCGGGTAGCTCAGTCAGTTAGAGGAATAGTAAAGCAATCTGACCGGGTAACTCAGTCAGTTAGAGGGATATAGTATAACAATCTGACCGGGTAGCTCAGTAAGTTAGAGGGATAGTATAGCAATCTGAGCGGGTAGCTCAGTCAGTTAGAGGGATAGTATAGCAATCTGACCAGTTATCTCAGTCAGTTAGAGGAATAGTATAGCAATCCGACCGGGCAGCTCAGTCAGTTAGAGGAATAGTATAGCAATCTGACCGGGTAGCTCAGTCAGTTAGCGGGATAGTATAGCAATGTGACCGGGTAGCTCAGTCAGTTAGAGGGATAGAATAGCAATCTGACCGGGTAGCTCAGTCAGTTAGAGGAATAGTATAGCAATCTGACCGGGTAGCTCAGTCAGCTAGAGGAATAGTATAGCAATCTGACCGGGTAACTCAGTCATTTAGAGGGATAGTATAACAATCTGACCGGTTAGCTCATTCAGTTAGAGGGATAGAATAGCAATCTGACCGGGTAGCTCAGTCAGTTAGAGGAATAGTAAAGCAATCTGACCGGGTAACTCAGTCAGTTAGAGGGATAGTATAACAATCTGACCGGGTAGCTCAGTCAGTTAGAGGGATAGTATAACAATCTGACCGGTTAGCTCAGTCAGTTAGAGGGATAGTATAGCAATCTGACCGGGTAGGTCAGTCAGTTAGAGGGATAGTATAGCAATCTGACCGGTTAGCTCATTCAGTTAGAGGGATAGAATAGCAATCCGACCGGTTAGCTCAGTCAGTTAGAGGAATAGTATAACAATCTGACCGGTTAGCTCAGTCAGTTAGAGGGATAGTATAACAATCTGACCAGTTAGCTCAGTCAGTTAGAGGAATAGTATAGCAATCTGACTGGGTCACTCAGTCAGTTAGAGGGAAAGTATAACAATCTGACTGGGTAGCTCAGTCAGTTTGAGGGATAGTATAGCAATCTGACTGGGTAGCTCAGTCAGTTAGAGGGATAGTATAGCAATCTGACCGGGTAACTCAGTCAGTTAGAGGGATAAGATAACAATTTGACCGGTTAGCTCAGTCAGTTAGAGGGATAGTATAGCAATCTGACTGGGTAGCTCAGCCAGTTAGCGGGATAGTATAGCAATCTGACCAAGTAGCTCAGTCAGTTAGAGGGATAGAATAGCAATCTGACCGGGTAGCTCAGTCAGTTAGAGGGATAAGATAACAATTTGACCGGTTAGCTGAGTCAGTTAGAGGGATAGTATAGCAATCTGACCGGTTAGCTCATTCAGTTAGAGGGATAGAATAGCAATCTGACCGGGTAGCTCAGTCAGTTAGAGGGATAGTATAGCAATCTGACCAAGTAGCTCAGTCAGTTTGAGGGATAGTATAGCAATCTGACCGGGTAGCTCAGTCAGTTAGAGGGATAGTATAGCAATCTGAGCGGGTAGCTCATTCAGTTAGAGGGGTTCGTATAGCAATCTGACCGGGTAGCTCATTCAGTTAGAGGGATAGTATAGCAATCTGAGCGGGTAGCTCATTCAGTTAGAGGGGTTCGTATAGCAATCTGACCGGTTAGCTCAGTCAGTTAGAGGGATAGTATAACAATCTGACCGGGTAGCTCATTCAGTTAGAGGGGCTCGTATAGCAATCTGACCGGGTAGCTCAGTCAGGTAGAGGGATAGTATAGCAATCTGACCAAGTAGCTCAGTCAGTTAGAGGGATAGTATAGCAATCTGACCGGGTAGCTCATTCAGTTAGAGGGGTTCGTATAGCAATCTGACCGGGTAGCTCAGTCAGTTAGAGGGATAGTATAGCTAATCTGACCGGGCAGCTCAGTCAGTTAGAAACAAAGTGTTTGCAGAAAAATATTACAGATTAATTTTCTGACTTTTCTTTTTGTTGCGAATGAAACTGATAAAAACCAGAACCTAATTACTGGGGTATACCTTACCCTTGAATCTGTAAGAGTTTTTAAGAAAAATAATGTGCGGGGATGTGAAGGGAAACTTTACATGATGTAAAACACGAAATTCAATTTTTATTATTCAATCAAGTATTAAATTAATTTTAGATGCTTTTTTATTAAACATAAAAATCTGTCAGTTCTATTTCACGCATTTACTGGTGCGTATCCTTGCTGATGATGCTGTTCATTTATTCCACAGTTGGACGCCTCGTTCACTTTCCTTAGAGTCCAATCACCTTCTGTCCGAGATATCCGGACAAAGGGACCTATGGCTGTGACGGTAATGTAAAATATCATAATGGATGGTGTGAATTTGTCAGGCAAAACCAACATTTTCAGCTTATCTGTTTAGAACGTGATTAAACTACCTGTTGATAAAGCCGAACCATTTAGCCGTAAAAATTAAACATTTGTAATGAATAGAAGTAATCTGTTTCGCATCATTATACCCTCCTCCATCTTTAAACGATAAACAGGTTAATCATATTGCGCTGGTTTTATCCGAAGTTATGAGTGAATTACCTGTCATTATCAAAAACTCTTAGCATGAAAGAGCTACATCAAGATTTTAAAGGAGAAATTGATTCTCTTAAGGTGTCGGATGTCACCCCCCTGCCGGGTAGTAACAGCGACCCCAAGCGCACCAAAGAAGCAGCATATAATAAATTATTTAAGGGGAGACAATTCCATTAGATACAAAGTTAATATCATACGGAGGTGGTATTTAATATCTCAGAATAACGTCTCCAGCCATAATCCTTCTGACCAAATGATTAGGGAAATAAAGCAACATGACCAACTTATACCAGGATATTCAAAGATATATGAAAGACCCTATAAAATACACCTTCTTTGCAAAAGAGTTCCGACATATAAAAATTTGATGAACTTGGTTCAACAATTGAAATATATACCAGTCCAAGGAATGTATCAGTCAAAAACATTGTAACACAAGATCATATAATACAAAAACTGATGAGATTGTTACCAACCTCCAATGCTTTATAGGCATGGAAAATGATATAGTACTGCTGGTTATGGGAGAATATATATAAATATTTGCCCATTTTGGCCTGTTATTAGTCTATTTATCACCCTGTCCATAAACAATTGCTAACGTTACAGGAGAGAATTAATCTAAGGACAGTAAAAGAAAAGAAATAAATTCAACGCCAACAACAAAAAAGACACAAAAAATGTAGAAATAGAAGAGTCAGCAAAACAAGACCGCGCCAACATCAAGAAAACCATTGTTAATTCAATGTGAACAGACATACTTCAAAATGCTGCAGCTCCATATCTCCACATTAAGAAGCTGATAAATACCTTCCACTGGAAAGTTTCACAGACATGCAGCCTGGCCCAATCAACAAGGCATTGTTAGCTTAGCACTTGGAATAAAAATTACAAAATTTCACTCAATTTTCTTATCTAAATAATGAGTCTGCTGACTGCTTTTGATTATAAAATTTTCAAATTAATTGTTTTATCACCTTACAAAACCAGTATTTCTGGTTACAAAACTTTTTAATTCATCTAAAAAAAATGTTTCTTAAATTTAACAAGCTAACAAATCGTTTCACAAATTTTGGAAACAGTAATGCAGAACTCAGACATGTAAACAAGGGCTTATGAATAAACATGAGTCTGAGACAAGACAGACCTAACATACCCCAAGGATTACAGGGGAATGCCATTATAGTCCAAGACATCTAGTTTCTTTACTCTGTTAAGTTAATACAAAGTGGCAGGTACCTTGTGGTAGATTTCAATGTATAAACACAGAGATCAGAGTAGTTTGATATATAGTACAACTGATAATTGGAAGTTCACTGCATAAATTCAAACAAAATGTTAAGACCTCTCAAATAACGAGTAATAATTAAAAGATGTTCTCACCTTCATGCAAAATCAGTTCAAGTTCCATATATTTAGCCTTGTGTCTAATAACGATAAATGCTGTTTATTATAGCCTAGTTTTTGAAAACTGTTATTCGATAGCATTTTGATAAATGTTCTTAAGGATCCCTGTACCACAACATTTTGTTTTTGTTTATATACAGTGACCTCCCCTTAATTTCATTTCAGATATATTTATATTGAAATTGTGCCAAAGCAAAAGTTGACCAAGTAGTTCGGTCAGTTAGAGCACGAGTTATACCAATCTGATGTTCATGGCATGAATCATGTGTAGTCTGGCTGACTGTTCACATTCAGAACACTGTTGTTGATAACATTTTTTTTTTGTTTTTGTTTTTTTGTTTTTTTTTGTTTTCCATAAAATGTCACACAAGTTATTGTTTTTCTTTTCAGAAATGATTTATCAAAGATAAAGTCATGCTGTAAAAACAGTTTCCAATGTGAAGTTACAGTTTTGGGCAGCGGTACAGCTGGGATCCTTTGGCCATAATGAAAACAATGTAGAGTCTACTTCATTAAATTGAGTGCATGCAACGCCCAACAGATCAAAAGCCTATATTCTAAATGATCGGAGTAAAAAACATACAATTCAGTTGGTATCTCTTTCCTGATGGGCTGGGTTGCTGTCCTTGACATTCCATTGTGATGTCATAGCATATTGCAGCATGACACTTAAAAATTGGTCAATGATAAATATCAGAACAAATATGATAACATTTTATCCTGGCAAGCTACAGGTTGAATATCATGACTCTAGGACTTATCGTTCCAAAGATGAAGTTGCTTAGAAATTTACACAGTTGATCCTGAGTGAGATTGAAAATGGGTCTAGGTAATTTATTTCAACCTAGGTACATTTCAAGATAGTAGCCCTTTATCTGCTAAATATCATTACTGTTAGGCCTTGTAGACCTATAAGACGTTATAGGCTTTAAACACATTTGAACCATGGAATTGGATCAAAGTTATATTCTGGTACAAACTTAGACATTTATAATTGCCAAAGCAAGCTCGAGGACAAATTTCATAATTCTTGACTTCATGGTTCTGAAGGAGAAGTTATCTCAAGTTTTAACAAATTATACTGATAGGCCTGTCATTTTGAATGTGAGTTGAGGGCATTTATTTCCATAATTATAATAGTACATTATGTACTCATCCACAGCAAGCTATTAGCTATGGTAACAGGAGTCTACAATTTCTTGTCCTGTCATAGAAGTCATTTAAAGAAAAAAAAAATAACGATGGCCACATATCACATCAGCTAGGTAAAACGTTTAAATTCTTCCTTTTTTGTCAATAATTTACCTGAACTTTTCCATAGTTAACTGATGAGTTATCAGAATTACGAAGAGTAAGGAAAATGTCAGATGGAGGGTAATTGTTTAATACATGTCTATGATAAGTATATTATAATACCGACAGGTAATTATGCCTTACATCCAGGCAACCCTCACCTGTGGAACATCTAAACTGTAAACACAGGTAACCAAAACATCAAGCTTGTTGCTAGGTGAAGACCTCTATCGTTGGGTGGAAAACTGGCCGAGTTTGTTTGAATCTTCAATGATAGCTTACCAAAACAAATCCTTGTTTTTCATTACTTCCATCAAGGTAGAAAATAACAGTTTTAAATATTCTTTTGATGAAAAACATAAAAGGAACAAGGACATGTATACAAGTTTCAGAGTTAGTCCTAAAACAAACACATGTGCTTCGATCATGTTTCCCAAACAACCCTTTTGGTTTCCTGCTGACTCAATTTTTTATTGATATTCTGAGAAATATTATTTTTTTAAACAAACTATAGAAAGATGTTTTATGAAAGTTTTGTGTTACATAAATGAGTGCATTTTAAGCAAGCAGGAAATGTTCAAAATCCCATATTTGATTATGGTTTCCTTTGATCTCCTTAAAAGGAGATTTCATTTCAACAAATGTGATACCTCCTTCAAACCATGCTTCTGGCCTAAAATCATCTGATCACTGTAGCTTTTTGGTTTTCCCAAATTATTCTTAAAGGTTATATCAAATTTAACCTGTACCATTAAACGTTGTTCAAGATCATTCATTTGTACGAATTTGAATGCCCTTTATTCCTGCAGGTTACTTGCCAAATATAATCACCCTAGACATCATAGATATTCGTTAAAGAACTTGTAAAATTAGTCTAGCAAATTTGACCACAGTGACCTTGAAATTCAAGGTCAATCATTTGAACAAACATGAGAGATCAAATGAATTTTTATATATGAACCAGTTATCAGTGTTGACAAACTCTACAGTTTACCCAAACAAGATCACAATGAAAATAACTATAGGTCTATGGAGATCATTTACTTCATAGACCAAATTATGATTTAATGAGAACTTGATTAGTAAAGCAGCGAGGGGAAACTGTTTTGTAAAATAACTTTCCTTCCTTATTTTGCATATTTTTTCTTCATTTCATGTTACATGTATCAAAACACTTTATATACATGTACAATTTTTCTGTTCAAAGTCTGGTTTATGAAATTTTCAGCAGGTCTACAAGAAATCAATGTTACATAGTCCATTTGTGTATAATCTAAATTCTGAGACTGGGTAATTGAAAAATATCATGTCCTACAAGATAATTATACACATTCAATCAAGAAATTCGAGTTTATTTTCCAGTTTTTGGCCTCGTTTGCAATTTTGTATAGTATCATGGAAAAAGCTAAAATTGGTAAAGTGTTTAGTGTTTTTTTTTTATTAAATACGTCTATTAAAATATAGTGGAAGGGAAGTAACTCCTCTCATTCACAACCTCCATATTTGCTGGTCGTTTGGCGAGTTTCAAATTATAGTTCAAGGGAAGTAACTCTTACAACCAAACCTCATTAAATGATATTTTTCAATCTGCTTTGCACCAAAAACTTTTTTTTTTCAGTCCTCTTGAAACCAGTGACATTTTGATAATTTTGACTTGTTTTAAGAGAAAAAAGGTTCAATTGTGTTTGGAATGGGGTCAATAAACCACCCATATTATACAAGGAGGGACAATATAATATATTGGGAATTTAGGACAACAAATTGTGAATTTCTGTCAATTTCAGCAATTTCACTTTAAGGAAATGGACAGTTCTTTGACCCCAAGTCTACTGTAGGAAAATTCCTGGTAGATATGACTTTGCACTTTCCTGCCTAGCAGGAGAAATCCTATTAATATTTATGGCCATTATTTTTTTCAATATGGACATTGAAAATGACTTTTATATTTGCATAAGAAATTCCACTGACATGTTATTAATTAGATTAATAACTGAGGCATATACAAAGATATTCACTCATCGATTCATATATGAAAGTGTTGAAATAGAAAGTTTATACCGGCTCCTGTCTTATTTCAGCTCCCTGTGATAAACAGGTGCTAAAATGCTTTGTGATACAAGGGAAATAACCCGTAGTAAAGAATTGGAAAAAATATAGCATTATTTTCTATTGAAAAAAGGAAGGTGATCCTCATTTTATTCCTCATTTTGGGAAAATAAAGCACTTTTTTTTTGGGAAAAAGCAACCTGTGTTTGGTTTTAAAAACTGAAACCCCCCATTGATATGTACTGTACCAGTATTGTAAAATAAATCTCATCACAAACTGAAGGCAGGTGCAAATCCTTGATTTCATACCACGATCGAACATTTCATAAACTGCATATTTCGCGAGCAATAAAAACAAAAATATCCAAACTTTAGGCTGACGTGCGTTTCTGGTCGGAGCTACCCCGTTATGGAGCGGGCGAGTCACAATTTTAATGTTGCCCTGTAGTGCCCTCTGGCTCTGACACACGACGTAGACATTTTGACAGATCTGTCAAAATGTCCCAAGTCTGGTGTCGCGGCCAGAGAAAACGCGGGCTAAATATTTACGATTGCAAGCAGAGAACAACGTTGATGATTAGTTCAGATAGATCTCATAAAATACTTACTTTTGGCAAATAGTAACAAGAATTCCACAGTCATCTGCCATCTTTATCCATCCACCCATTACATAACGACCATGTTTTGCACGTGGACGTTCGCGCGCGAGCAGTAACGCCGAATGAAATCAACAGCCCGGGGTTATTGAGTTCACACATGACCCGTAAAAATCTTAAGATACTGAAAATAACGATAATACCGAGGTCCCTGGTTCCTGTAAAATATTCAACATCAATTATTTTTTTTATATTAATATTTCGTAGTGATTCGTTTCCTGTTTGTTTGTTTTATTCGTAGTGTGATTTTTTTTTTACAAAATACAAACGGTTATATATTTCAAAAAATCGTATAAATGTGTTAATGAGTCGTTGTGATTGTTTTTTTAGGGTGTTCAGGGGTCGTTTTGGGTGTTTTTGGGGTGTTCTAGGTATTTAAGAGTAAATTTTCTTACCTTGGATTTTTGTTGTAGTTGTTGTTGTTGTTTTTTGTTTGAAAAAAAGGAACAATAAACAACCTGTGTTAAATCTGTGTTAACTAGGAGACTCTGGTTGAGCTCATTATATATATTTTAAAGAATAACACCGCTTTGTCAGTGACATACTGGCGGCTGATCTTGTAAATAAATACTTTATAACGATGCATTTATGTCAACAAGTACATGAACAACGTATAACGGTTTCAAAACTTCCTCAATTTTAAGTTGAAATGTCTTAACCACTTTTTATTAAGTAAACGATAATTTGTCAAAATAAGTGTACCCCACGTAGTCAACTCCTTTACATATAAAAAACGAATTTCTCTCTCGGAGGAATTTCATCCATTTCAACCGTACTTTCCATATCTCATTCCACGTTCTTTCCATCTCTCATTCCGTCCTCTGAGTTTAGTGAGTTTCTGGTACTCACATTCTCCATATATAGGCCTGTCTAGTATATACCGTACTTTCAATCAAAATAACCTACAATAAGAATTTATTTATTTCAGTATTTGAAAAAACACCTATAACTGTAACTAAATGCTGATGACACACACACTAGATTCGCGAAAGCGAAAGGGAGGCTACTACATGTGCCCAGTGTTGAACCCCAGCACGATCCCTCATCCTCTTCATTCACCTGACGGTACAGTAGTATCTGATGGCGATTTGTTTTACTTTGAACGGGGAATTCGTGTATAAGGGGTACTGTGACTCAACGCCCTTTTTTACTTCCATTCATCTCTTTGCAGGTATGTGGTTCGTTTGAGCATAGTAGATCGGAAATACAAGAAAATTAATCTACCTCCAAAATGATGAAAAATTTAACGCATTTTTTGGAGGGTGGAGGTCAGATACGCTCGCCACTCAACATTGCATTAGTGTCTCCAACTTATATCAATCACTCTTATTAGCCCTAATTAAATTAGTAAGCAAGTGCACCATCCGCTGCACCACTCGACCGACTACCAGTTCGCTGAACCCCAATCAATCAAGTTAATTAATAAGTTTATCTTACCACATTCTTGGCCACTTATACACTTTTTTGTGTGTTGAAGTTTGACCCTTAAACTTGAGTTCTCCGAACATTGACCTATTGCTATCAGATAGTTTTAATGTTTAATGTTGAACGATGTATTCATTTGAGCATTTCTAATATGGTCAGTTTCTTTTCCCTTATATTTCATTGACACATTTAACTCAAGTACGTGAAACAGTTTTTCCAACATAAATTTATTTATATATAAATACCTGACCGCAAACTGACCAAGTCTAAAGCGAAACAATCGGTACGAAAAGCCTACAATTAAGTTGTCATTATATCTGCGGTAAATAAAAGGTCCTTGTCCTTCACGCATCGCTGATGGGGTTGTTGTTATTGGAGGGCGGTGGTTGGATCACAATCACGTGACGGTGTATGCGTAGTTCATCAATTGTTTAGTTTTGGTGGATATAAACACAGGCCAGTTGAGCGGATTCTTTACAAATAAACTCTGCTGCCACCGACAAGTCACCGGCCGTATTCACGAAAACTTCAAGCAGATCCAGCATCAAGGTAAGATAATGTGTTGTTTTTTTAAATTATATGCCTGCGTCTTGCTTATAAAATAATGCAAATAAAAATGAATCTACTAGAGGAATCATTGATAAGACATGTTCAATTTTGTCTCGTAAAGTTATATAAAATATGAAAAAGGGGCCATTTTTGTTCACTCAAAAGGGGCACTGGTTATTTTTGTTGCGTTTCTTACTAATTTTACTATTATCCAAGGTGGTGATGCTCTCTCTCTTTCTCTTTCTCTCTCTCTCTCTCTCTCTCTCTCTCTCTCTCTCTCTCTCTCTCTCTCTCTCTCTCTC
>NW_018408919.1:2274716-2296445 GCF_002113885.1 Mizuhopecten yessoensis
TCTCTCTCTCTCTCTCTCTCTCTCTCTCTCTCTCTCTCTCAATATTTATTTTAATTATATGTAGTTTTTTTTTAGTTTTTTTTTACATTTTGTAATAAAATATTCAATGCCAAACGGAATTTAATCTTTCTAAATCGTCTCTATTCTCTACGATTTTCGTCTTTTTTCGTTTTGAAAGTACATCTTTCTGAAATAGTGTGGTAAGATAAACATGGAGAATATCTCTTTGATGACATGGAAGTGCTAAGGACGTGACGGTGATGTTGATTTTTTTCCTTTTCTTTTATGATACTGTATACTTTATACATGTATGTTTATATATACATATTCCGAACATCAGTGAGGACTTCATGATGTAGTCAGATATGACAGTGTATCCGTAAAATACGGAGATATAGACAGATAAATCAGCTTCAAGAACTTAGAGGATGTCCGTAAATCAAGCGGCCGTATTCACGGAAACGTTCTCATGCTCAAACCCAGATTCTGTGCCAAAGCTCAATATGTTGTTCCAGCGACAAATGTAAATTTAACATTTTGTCAGTGATTTGGAATATATGGAGTCTTAAAGCCGAAGTATATTTTCAATGTAAACATTTGACTTTTTGATCGTGTCACATTATTTAAGTGAGTAACAGAGTTGGTTTGAGCACAAAATCCATACTTGGGCATGAGAACGGTTGCATTAATACGGGCCTAGGTATCGGTAATATTAGCTTACCCTCACTTCAATGCACGACATTTCATACGTTTTTATGAATCTATGACATGTTTAAAACGATGGTTACAAAAATATAATATGAACACGAAAATCAATTTGAAGAATGTTATTGATCGCATGATTGTTACTACACAAAAGCAAAACTGACCAGTACAAAATGAACAGAATTATGCATGTTGGTAATTTTACAGAACGTGTGGGTCAGTTTGACTGAGTGTATAACTGACCACGACAACACCATCAGACCATGCCACTAGCGGTCATTGCAGAATCAATCCATTTTGATATCACAAAATACTAAGCATAGCATAAATGTACGAGGTACCGATAGCTTTCAAGATGTGACAAAGGTAGAACCTATCGAAATAATAGCCGCAATCAGCGTGGAACCACTGGTGGTTTGAGCTGACTTACACGTTTAGTCTTTGACAAATTATCTCAAAACACTAATAAACAGTTCAAATCGACATCGTTCTAACTTGCTAATGTAATAAATACAGGAAACATCTACATAAGCCGAACCGACTTCGAACTGACCAATACTACTTAGTCAGCTTTCCAGCTCCACAACTACTCAAATCACCTAATGGCCAATAGAAACATGTTAGCAACTGACCAATTAAACAAACACCATCGAAATTTATAAATTGGACCACTGCTGGACAATACTAGTTAAGTTATAAATGACCAATTCATCAGGTATCGGTTCAGTTCTTCACCAAACCACTAGTGGTCAAGATCCATAGAGTTACAATTCAATAAAACAAATATAAGGTACAATATAACATTGGCCAAACACCGTTCCAATCGGATCAGATCGCGGCCCAAAACAAATTAGACAATAAAATTGAGTCTCTGACGTCAATCTCAAACTTCTATTCCATCACCAACTGCAATCACATTCTTCTCTTTGAACGGTGCAACGAAAAATAAAAATAAATAAATAATCAAATTTCATGTAAACGTAATGCACAATCTGTCCGTTCTCTACTGCAGAATATGTTGTCATGTATTGTAGTTTTGGCATTAAGGAAAATTAATTAAAAATATATGTATGAAATTGATTATTCAAAAACAAAACAATCTATCCAATTTTATTTTAATTTTGGGGAGGAACCTACCTAGCGTGAACAAGGTAACTTAGAGTAGCTAGTGAGGTACCAACTTAACGAGGGACATGGTACACTAAAGAGGGATATAGTACCAACTTAGGGAGGGGCATGGTACCTAAAGAGGGATATAGTCCCAACTTAGGGAGGAACATGGTACCTAAAGAGGGCTATAGTACCAACTTAGGGAGGGACATGGTACCTAGAGAGGGATATAGTACCAACTTAGGGAGGTTCAGGGTACCTAGAGAGGGATATAGTACCAACTTAGGGAGGTTCAGGGTACCTAGAGAGGGATATAGTACCAACTTAGGGAGGGGCATGGTACCTAAAGAGGGATATAGTACCAACTTAGGGAGGGGCATGGTACCTAAAGAGGGATATAGTACCAACTTAACGAGGGACATGGTACCTAAAGAGTGATATAGTACCAACTTTGCGAGGTACATGGTACCTAAAGAGGGATATAGTACCAACTTAGCGAGGGACATGGTACCTAAAGAGAGATATAGTACCAACTTAGCGAGGGACATGGTACCTAAAGAGAGATATAGTACCAACTTAGGGAGGGACATGGTACACTAAAGAGGGATATAGTCCTAACTTAACGAGGGACATGGTACCTAAAGAGGGATATAGTACCAACTTAGGGAGGGACATGGTACCTAAAGAGGGATATAGTACCAACTTATCGAGGGACATGGTACCTAAAGAGAGATATAGTACCAACTTAGCGAGGGACATGGTACCTAAAGAGAGATATAGTACCAACTTAGGGAGGGACATGGTACACTAAAGAGGGATATAGTCCCAACTTAACGAGGGACATGGTACACTAAAGAGGGATATAGTACCAACTTAGGGAGGGACATGGTACCTAAAGAGGGATATAGTACCAACTTAGGGAGGGACATGGTACCTAAAGAGGGATATAGTACCAACTTAGCGAGGGACATGGTACCTAAAGAGAGATATAGTACCAACTTAGGGAGGGACATGGTACACTAAAGAGGGATATAGTCCCAACTTAGGGAGGGACATGGTACACTAAAGAGGGATATAGTCCCAACTTAACGAGGGACATGGTACCTAAAGAGGGATAAAGTACCAACTTAGGGAGGGACATGGTACCTAAAGAGGGATATAGTACCAACTTAGGGAGGGACATGGTAACTAAAGAGGGATATAGTACCAACTTAGGGAGGGACATGGTACCTAGAGAGATATATAGTACCAACTTAGGGAGTGACATGTTACACTAAAGAGGGATATAGTACCAACTTATGGAGGGACATGGTACCTAAAGAGGGATATAGTACCAACATAGGGAGGGACATGGTACCTAAAGAGAGATATAGTACCAACTTAGGGAGGGACATGGTACCTAAAGAGAGATATAGTACCAACGTAGGGAGGGACATGGTATCGAGAGAGGGATATAGTACCAACTTAGCGGGGGACATGGAACCTAAAGAGAGATATAGTACCAACGTAGGGAGGGACATGGTATCTAGAGAGTGATATAGTACCAACTTAGCGAGGGAGATGGTACCTAAAGAGGGATATAGTACCAACTTAGGGAGTGACATGGTACCCAGAGAGGGATATAGTACCAACATAGGGAGGGACATGGTGCCTAAAGAGGGATATAGTTCCAACTTAGCGAGGGACATGGTACCTAAAGAGGGATATAGTACCAACTTAGCGGGGGACATGGTACCTAAAGAGAGATATAGTACCAACGTAGGGAGGGACATGGTATCTAGAGAGGGATATAGTACCAACTTAGCGAGGGACATGGTACCTTAAGAGGGATATAGTACCAACGTAGCGGGGGACATGGTACCTAAAGAGAGATATAGTACCAACGTAGCGAGGGACATGGTACCCAGAGAGGGATATAGTACCAACTATAAGGACAGAGAACTTGGGCGGGACATTGTACCTATAGAAGAAGAGTATCTACCTAGCAAGGTGAGTGACAGTGTTCTTAGCGAGGGACAGGGTACTTAGCAGGGACATAGTACCAACCTATCAAGGGATAGAGTACATAGGGAGGGACATAATACCAATTTAGGAAGGGGTCTAGCGAGGGATATAACACCAATCACGCGAGGGACATAGCACTAGGTGAGGGGCAGAGTACATACCTAGCGAGGGACGGGGTACCAGTAGTTGATCTGACGCTGGATGCACAGTGGGAACAACACCATATGCTCCTCCTCAAAATGCTGGACGAACTTCCTCTCCAAGTACAGGTCATTCCATGGCAGCTCTTTGGTCAGTACCACGGACAACTCTAGTCCATAGTAAAACAACATCATGGCGTTTGACCTTTTTGCGAAATTCGCCCTGTCTTTCTTACGGGTACCGGAGGACTTCCACAAGTATCTCCTTTTAACCTGACACGGGGCAGAACCGCAGTGACGACAGAGGGAAGGTCCTGCACAAACAAATATTTAATATGTCAAGACAAATTTTCGAAATCCAGGGTTTAAGTTTTCGACACACATAAAGTTACTTTCTATGCACCCTGCGATTTTATCAGAACGGAACTCGCGACTAACAGTTACCTATCTGACTGGTTCCAGACATACAAATCTGACAAATTACAATGCTTATAGAAAGTGTTCCCGTTCTTCAAACAAGACCAAAGAGCTACTCTGAAATAATAGTCTGTCAAGATTAGAACTACACTGTACGTTACCAAACAATTCACTTTAATATTTAATCAAAACATTGCTCTGAGAACACAGGTATGCAAGATTTTGAAATGGTTTCCAAGCTAGCAAACGTATATCATCTGGACGGTGACGTGTTAAGGTAGTTTTTACAACATGAGGTTTATAAAAAGGTACATTAATTTTTAAAAAAAGGTCTTCATTACAAGGTAAACAGAACACTAGAGCTGAAAGTGAGAAAAACTGATACGTTCATTAGACTGCTGCTTTACTCAATATTTTAACCTTCGCTGGTTACTTACGAGCTTTCCATTCTTGGAACATTGACACGGCGGCTGACCATTTCTCTTTGGCGATTTTTCCGATCGACGGCGCATAGCCCAACAGCAGGATAAGAAGCACACTCATAAGATTATAGAATACCTCATTTCCAATTCTCTAAAATAAATCAAATCATAAATATTTTCAGTGAATTGAATTATAATGCCAACATCCAATGTTCAAGACCCGCAAATTACTAAGAAACGGACAATGGAGAAGACAGCCGTTTTGTCACAACTGGACGCTCACAAAGCATAGATGGTGGCTAATAATATTGCGAAATACACACAAGAAAATCATACGAAACGAAAGCATAAGCTTACTTAACTATTAGTAAAATAAAAACTGTTGACATTTTCTTGCACTCATTAACATTAAAAATATATGTAATCCTTACCCATGTCAGATCGGTAACCGTTGGACAGACTTTCCCAATTTCACTTGCGGTGAAATAATAAAACAATCTTTTGGCATATCCTGGCTCGGGCTCCACGCTACAGAGTTGAAATTATAAAGTTAAGAGTAAATATTTCTAACATTCAATATCAACACATTCATAATCTTGATTAAGCTATTGACATGTATTTTAGCTCCGCGAGATCTTTGCGTAATGTCTAGTCAAAGAATAACATATGTAAGATCCAATCTTACCATGTCTGGTCCCGATATACAGCAGGCCCTTTGTGCATGGTGCACATCATAACCACAAATATCAAGAATAACCTGATATTCATTGTGGTAATCGAAGATTTAAACAAAAGAAGTAAATATCAGGAGATTGCTAAGCAGCTTAGCAACAAGTATGTGACGTCACAAGTGGGTATCTTTATTTTATCGATCATGACGTCATGCTATTGTCTTGTGCCTATAATAAGTGCAAGCGGTTACACGTTGGTGACAATGTTTATGGTACCAAAATGTCTTCTGTTATGAATCGAACCCTGGACTAGCGGCAGTGAGTGCTTCCAGTAGGAGTCGATTTCGGGACTAATACTGTAGCGACAGGATATGTTTACCTTAGAATCCCACTAAAATTCGAACAGGAACAAGCGACATTTGGGTCCGTACTCATGCATGGATCAGTTTTCCTGTAACTCACTTAAGTCATTTGAAACGATCAAAAGTCAAATTAAAAGTTAGAAACTGTATACGGCCCCACGGTATGTGTTTCCGTCAGAAATTAAAGACACAACAAAAATAGAGCGCATTAATATTGTTCTGTTAGGAGTTGAAATCTGGACATGCGACACAGGTCTTACGCAGTGTGTTGAACCCATGCGCAAATTGAACTAAAAACAGCAGCATATTTGAGTTTCACAAATATATATGTAGTTATCCCCTTTTGACCTGGTCGCCGGTAACGAAAAGTATTACGGCGAAATGTTTTTATACCCAGCTACATTGAATCATGATGAAAATGGTACCTAAGTATATTACATCACGCTGTCCCGTAGGGGTGGGGATGTTCAAAAAGAAATCACCCATACATTTAAATTTGACCCCTGGTGACGGTTAATTTCATTTTGCTTAGCANCTCTCTCTCTCTCTCTAAAGCTGGACAGATCATTACTAACGTATTTACTGCAAACCAAGATTTCTTTTCTTTATATCTGTACATCGTGTCATAACGACATTGGAATTTAATATAATAAATATGTATATTTGGACCTTTCCTGATGTAAAGAGAGAATTGGGACGTTTTACAGGTTTAGCTCAACACTTGGTGAAATTTCCACATCAAAATGATGGTATATAAATTGTACTAGAAGGGTGGACATTTTGGATGTCGAAAATCGACCCCATCTTACTTTCTCGTAACAAAATTCACTTTTCCGATGGGTTTCCAAAATACTTGGTTTTGTTAAAAAGATACAAATGTAGATGTTTTTACACATTTGAGCCAACGTGATGAGCATACATTTTACCTAATGGCATACAAGTAAATGATAATGTAAAATTTGTCATACACACATAAATTACAGACATGTCGTCACGACTTAAAATAACCTTAGCTCTTAAGGATCACTGTCCTGCTGCACTGCAGATTTTCGTATAACTGTAGCACATTTTGGCTATGCCACTTCCGCTAATCAGGTAGCACAGTCGGTTAGAGCGATAGTAGGACAATCTGAATCTCAGGTTTCGCATGCCGGTCTAGCCTCGCTCATAACACTGTTGTTTGGTTGGCTTTTGCTAGTTTAATCTTTGTTATGTTCGCAAGGTATGGTTTTCTTTTCAGAAATAATTTATAAAAAGCTATAGACATGCCAGAAAAAACAGTCATAAATGCGTAGTTACAGTTTTGATTTGTTTTGACATTCACTTTTTTATATATATTTTATTGTGTAATAATATTAACATCCTTTATTTATATTTCAGTCACTAGTATACTTTTCGAACAACTTCATTTTTATTTTCATTTGAATAAACAAGACTTTTGAAAACGGCAGTTTTGATTAATGGCTGAATAGGGATTCTTCTTAATTCGTTTATTTACATTATTTTTTGAAACTGGAGAAAATCACTTTGCGAGGAATGTTAAAAAAATAAATTAAACTAATTAATGCAAATAATTCTAAGGTAAGTTTTATTTCAATAAAGTGCATTTGATTGTCTTGTATTTTCTCTGATGTGTCAGCGTGGTAGAAATAAGTTTACTTACAAAATATTGTACGGTCCTCTTTTTTCGATATGTAAATTCTGTTGAAGGCTCTTGGTGTACAACATGTGGTTATTTTATGTTACAGACACAAGATGAGGGTGGTGCTGACTGTCATCATACTCTGCCTGGTCGTGTCAACACTAGCCAGTCCAAACAGGATGAAAAGAGAAACTGGTAATGCTCAGCTTGAAAAAAATCAACATGCAGTGGTTGATTTTGTTAGTAATAGCCAAGCCAATCCAGGAGTTGCGAGACGTGTTAAAAGAAGGGTTTTTTTTATGGGATGAGACGGCAGGAAACTTATGAAACTCATAATTGTAAATGAAGATGAGAGATGATCGCAGATATCTGAGATGAACTGACATTTATCTACGGACGTAGCACGATTTCTCAATTAAGATATGTACATGTATGTAATATCAATGCATCTGAAAGAAGTCAATTACGCTTGGCATATATTTATTAGAAAATTCCAGTAAAAATAAAATTATTGAAGATTTATGGAGTTTCGTTTGGTTTGTGTTTGCAAGACTGAATCCAATTCAAGTATGAAATAAAGAGTGGAAAATCACAACTAGATTCTTACTTTCTGAGATAGATTAACAGCATAGCAGGATTATGAAATTTGTTTCTGTTTTATATAAAAAGAACTAAACGAATTTAATATTGGAGGGAAATCGCTTGAGGTTTGTTTTGAACATCTGATAATATAACAGTTTATTCAACGCTTACGAGAGCTTAATGATATAAAAACAAGACAATACCGAAGTGTCACCACAACTATTATTGATATTCAAATTAAATTTAATAAAAACTATAGCCAAATATGAACAAAGAAAAGACGTACATGGAGACCCTTGAAGAAGCACAAAGAGAACTAGATATGCAACGGAATAAAAAATACTACTTGGATGCAGAACGTCAGGGGGAAGTTACCATATCTGTACATTTTCAATTTGGCCCAGTAGCTTAGGAGAAGTTGTCTGGGATTTTTTTTTCAAACAAAGGGCCATTTCTCCGTTAAAAAAGGTCAGATTGAACAATATCATATCTGAAAACTTTTATTGAAGTTGGCGAATTAGTTTTTGAGAAGTTGTTCTGGTAAGCATTTTTCAACAAAGGGCGATAACTTTGTAAAAGGGTCAGAATGAAAAAAATAGTACCTGGATGCACAATATCAGGTGGTAGTTATCATATCTTACAATTTCCATTGAATTGGCCGCGTAGTTCTTGAGGAGTTGTCCGGACAATGATGTTTCAACAAAGGGCGATAACTTTGTAAAAAAGGGTCAAAATGAAAATAAAATACCGGGATGCACAACTTTATCATATATGGAAAGTTTCGTTGAAATTGGTCGATTTCTCTAGAAAGAGTTTTCCGGAAAAACATTTTCTACGGACAGACGGAAAGACAAGCTGATTCCAGTTTACCTCCCTAATTTCGTTGCAGGTTTTTTCCCCAGCCAAATATAAAATATATACAATATACTGATAAATATATACAGATATATATAAATAATTTGATAGGAACTGCCAGGGTTGGAGAGCCCTGGAGTCAGTCGCCTAAACAATATGGTGTCCTCACACAGGAAGGCTCTCATTCATTTTTCTCTCTGCTAATTTTATCTAAATTCAAATATTTCAATTTCAAAACATTTGTCGTCAATATAACATTCAGAAATTTCATTTGAAAATAAAACATTTGTACATAGAGTATTTTACATCTACAGAACAAGAACATGCTACCACATTTCACACAAAGTACAAACATCCAGACGTTTTTACATATACAAAGTATCATAAGCACTAAACATCGGAATACATGTAACAACACTTATACACATATGCATACACATATAAATACGTACATACATGTACATACATACATACATACATAACATCAGCAAGCATGCATGCATCCATTTACATACGTGTACATGCATGTTAATACATACAAACATGCCCGTTATTGCATGCCTCCATATACACACCAAAAAATACATGTAATTTTCATGCACTCTTCTAATCCGTATTGTGTTTGTTTTTGGAGAGAAAAATATCCATCAACAAAATTGAGACATTGTACATGTAGTGTGCAATAAATTCTCAAAATAAATCCTTCCTTCCGGCCATCTTTGATCAAATGTTTCATTGTATAAATTTTATTCTCGTAAAGCTTTCTCAATATGATATCTGAATGCAAGAAACTCATTCAAATCATTTAAACTTAATTGTTTTTTTCTGGAAACAGTATATATATATATAATTTTCTATACAAAATTATATAGTTAATTGGTATAGGAGCATTTTCAGTAACTCCAAAACGTATTGTTTCCAACTAAAAATCAATGAATTTCCTTTTTCTGCTGTATAATCTCTCTTTTACATCTTGCCATAGCTTTAAGGACTGTGGACATTCCCAGAATAGATGTTCTGTGGTTTCTATTTGTACTTTACACATATTACAGATATTGTCATTCGACATCTCAATAGTATTTGAATAGTTTTTAATTGGGAGGATACAATTTTGTAAACGGTATTGAAACCATTGCAGTGTTGTGTCTTTTGTAACTTTAAAGACAATACTATATGAACTTTTCCAATATATATTTCTAAAATTTTCTTTCAATACCCATTTTCTTTCAGCTGTATTTACTAATCTAATTTTGATATTTATTATGTCATACATGTCTTTACAACCTTTTTTTCCTTAATGATAATATTGATATGACTTTGTATAAAGGGCTTCTCCAAAATGATTTCTGCAGTTAAAATATAATTTAATTGTTTACAACATTACCTAATAGACTGGCATATATTATGATAAATCAAGAAGCTTCCAGAGTTTATATTGTATTTCAGTTTAAAATTTACAAACGTTAAAAAACGTTATTTTGCTCTTATAGATCACAAACATTTTTAACACCCCGATCAAACCATTTTCTGACGACAAAAAAAAACAACATTTACCCGTTCCTGAAAACATCCTTCCGAAACATATTACTAGGCTTATTTTTTTTATAAAATCAATTCCCATATCTGATATATTTTCTACTGGAAAGTGCTCTGCTTCAAAAATATGAATCCAGCTTTTACCATTATTTTTCAGTAATCTTCGTATCCAAGTCGACTTCAAACTAGAAATGAAAGTATTGATGTTAAACATTAAACATTCGTTACGGGGGGTTTTGAAGGATCAGCGACTTCTAGTTCATCGGTAAACAGAGTTAAAGATGTTAAGGCGATTTCTGCTGCTAAATGTAAGTAGTAATGAGAATAGTTAACCTTGGAATATTAAGTATTTCCAGCTAGGATAGTTTAATCTTTATAAGGAATGACAAGGATTATTTTTGGGGTTAAACGGTATACCAAACAAACGGTGTGTACTTTGTATAACCGCGAAAATGAGAACGCTGATCCCTTATCAATTAATTCAAATGGACAGACATCAAACACGTTCTAGTTCAAAATAACAGATAAACATTTCTCAATTTCTGAATAAAAAGGACATCATTTGTCCTGAAGTAAATTGTGAATTGATGGCCACTTTTAGTCTCAAAATTGAAAGATTCTTCTTATTTGATATCATAACCAGCAAACCAACTTTGAAATAACCCTTTTCGGTTCCGGTTTAAAGCCATCAGACATGCCTTCACGTCGGTAGAGCAAAAAGTGTCCGTCACAATAATGAGTAAGACATATACTATAGTAGAATAAAGTAACTTTTAAATATTTGCATAACTTTAGTCCATATTTGTAACTTAGCAGAAATTCGACCTTAATGCAGTAACTATATGTACTTGTTTTTTTTAAGTGAGGTTCTAGACAGAACTTAGTTTTTTTTTAAATAATAGTTAAATTTATGAATAATATTAGACTAGCAACTTTATTAAATTTGTAATGCGTTGGCAAAAAACATTTATTCATAAATGTTTGTGTAAATACCAAATGTATTTTTGAAAAATAATTCTCTGTATACATACAATATAACAAGTTATCTGAATTAGCACGATATGACTGTAGACAGACTGATCAAATGTACAATTTCTAAATGATTACCTACTGTATCTGAGACGTACCTGACAGGTAATTTTGTTATATGTATTGCTGATTATACCTTGGAATAGAAATTTAAAATAAGTGAAAGTGAAACGAGTTTGAGATAACCACTTACATTCGTTTAAAGACAATTAACCGCATGACTGCTATATCCTTCAATTTTATTGGTGTGTGTGTGTTTGTGTTTGAGTTGGTGGGTGCGAGGGTGGAAGGGGGTGGGGCACAGAGGTAGATAAAAATGCAGATATAATTTCACTGCTTTATTATTCCAGCCAATTGATTCTCCAGTCATTTTGGCTTGAGACGTGGTTAGCTGAACTATCTATACAGCATTTCTCGATAAAAAAATCAGATTTAATTCTCGTGTACCTATATTTTTTACGTGAACCAGTTTTGATCTTGATTTTCATCAGCCTTAAAAGTCTCAGGCAAAGAAATAATTAAAGCTGTTTTACGCCAAATTACTAATTGGAATAACATTTCAAGTATATACATAATTGATCAAGTCAAGATTCATTGGGGAAGGTTTATATAAAATACAGAATAACTGAGAGTATTCATTACCGAGCTTCTATACAACCAACGACGCCGACAGGTTCTCGACCGTGTTCACAAGTATCTAGAGAGTTTACCTACAACAAGTCCTGTACCAAGGTGAGATGTTATATTGTTGGAAGAAATGATATGCCTGTGTCTTATTTGTCAGTTGTAAGATAACCAAACAGTTAACTGACATGGAATCAGTGATGTAATACGTACAGTTGTTTCTCTAGTAAAAGATTGATATCAAGCTATAAGTCAATGTGTCCTTTAGCTAATGTTTTGGTTTGTTCGAAAATAATATTTTGATATACAAAAGGCACAAAATAATCAAACAGGTTCGTACATATTTCTAGAATGTTAATGTATGTATTAATTAGCATATTCATTATGTCTTTATTTGACTGATTTTTACTTGTGTACTGATATCGTCATACATAACAAGGTATATATGATGTCCCAGTTCGATAGTTTAAAACCACTGGATAATACTTCAGTAACTAGCAGAAAAAGGTCGATACCGTGCGAAACCCCAAATAAATACAGAAAAAACATGAAGTGATCAAAGTTATGTATAATGACTTAATGCACGTTTCTATCAATTATATATTATCAACCAGGAACATAATCTTTCTAAAGTTTCCTCCATTGTATATTTTTAATCTTAGTTTTGTTATATTTTTCATTAGATATACCTCAAAACAGTTTACATTCATTCATTGAAATCACTTTTCTCTTATTTAAAAAAAAAAAAAAAAAGGAAAATAAAGCTCTCACATTCCGATACAAATATATCGAAGACAATTCGGTATTAGCCGAAGGATTTAAGAAATAATATTCACCAAACATTAGATGATCTAGTGACATTTGTACACATCTGTAAAGCTGATATGATATTTGATGGGTTTGTTGTTTACGCATCGTAAATGACCACTGGCCGAAATAACATCACAATCTCTGTAGTATTGGAATGCATATGTTACAAATGAACCACGAAATATTGCCAATAAGAAACCTCAAAACACGCTATCGTAGGAAACCTCTCTGGTACCGCGAGCCTGTTTTCGAATAGCATCTACTATTTCATTGCTCGTTGAATGAACATTTGTATCTGGAGCGTTTAATCTCAAAGACGAAACAGATGATCTAATAAATAAAAAGTATTTGATATAATTCATAATCAATCAAACTGTATTCAATATCTAATTTATTTGTATAGCGGGTTCTAATTCAAACACAAGATGAGAGTGATGCTGGCTTTCGTGGTCGTTTGCCTGGTCGTGTCAACAGTAGCCAGTCCAAACAGGATGGAAAGAGAAACTGGTAATGCTCAGCTTGAAAATAACCAACTTGCAGTGGTTGATTTTGTTAGTAATAGCCAAGCCAAGCCAGTAATTGCAATACGTGTTAAAAATCGGCTTTTCTGTTTGGATAAAACACGGGCGGAGGGTTGACGAAACACACGACGATGGAACTTGTTGTAAATACAGATAAGACTGGTGATGAACTGACATTAATATGTGAACATAGTTTGATTTCCAAGTCTACGTCAGTATCTACATATACAATGGATATGAAATAGGTTTATAATGCTTTAAATGTGTGTTGATATGAAAATTCAAGTCAAAAATAAAATTATTAAACTTTTATGAAGTTTCTTTTATTTATTACTTCGAAGATTGAACCCACTAGTTCACGTGTATTTTGGTGCCCGTGACCAAGGATCGAATGGGACTTCAAGATGTAAACGACCGGAATCTAACCATTATACATCAGAAAGGCAGATTCAGAAGAAAGTACAGAAGAAGACGTCCATATGGTGTAAGAGAAGACATTTTTAACATGACGGACACGCCCTCACTACAAACAAAGTTGGAGCAGAGACATAATTTGGTAAGTGATTTAGTTTTATCTCGACACTGAAGTAATTCTCATTATGGCAAACATTGATGCAAGTTCTGTTTTTCAAGAAATTAATTTACAACTTTCGAGCTTATGTTCTATGGTAGGAGTACAAAATGTTACTCAAATAATTAAACCATTCTCAGGGAAACCAGAGTTATTCAAAACGTGGATTAAAGATATAGAAAAATATGCTAATTCAGTAAACCTAGCAAAAGATAAATTAAACCTGGTAGCACTTCAAACTAGTACAGGAACAACTAGTAACTTTATACATAGGTACTTAAATGTCAATAAAACTACCGAATGGAACTTATTAAAGAAGGAATAAACATCTAGATTTGATGAAGTAACAGACCCTCATCACGCTTGGGTATCATTAAGAAATATGAAACAAAACGCAGATGAAAATGTGCAAGTTTACGCAGAGAGATTTCTAGAAGAAGCAGAACTAGCTTTAATGGGGCAAGATGATTCAAGAGGACAAGTTATAGGGAGACAATTGATAGGGTTATTTATTGATGGGTTAAAACTTGATGCTATCAAAATGAAAGTTATGAGAGAAAACCCTAAAACATTTCAGGCCGCCTATGATTGTGCAGTATCAGAGCAAAATCTTTTATTCAGGTTCAAATTAAGGAATGGAAACAATGAAACACGATTAAATAGACAAAAAACAAATGCTCAGGACAGAAGAGATTGTCAAAATACAAGGGTTAAGTGTTGGGGATGTGAGAAACAGGGACATGTAAAAAGGAATTGTAAAAACACAGTATGTTGGCATTGTGAAAAAGCGGGACACATTAAGAAAAACTGTGGGGAGAAAAACATACAGGGAAACGGAAACACTCCTTTTATAAGTTGGCAGTTAGAGGGAGTGGAATAAAAACTAAGATGCCAACGGAGAAGAAAAATAGTAAATCAATGAACAAAAGGAAAAGTAATCCTAGAAAGAAGGGAGATAAACAAAACAACAAAATACCAAACTATAGGATCGAACTAGCAGGTACCCCCAATTCGTGTAGAATTAAAATTCAAAACCAGAGGCTTAGGGCACTCGTAGATTCCGGAGCGGAAGTGTCATTAATGCATAGGAGGATTTATAAAACTTTGAAACAAAAACCTAAATTGAGTAAGAAAACAATTAGTTTGCAACCTGTTAACGGGAAGAGTATTTATCGGTATCGGGAATTAACAGGAACATTATTTTGGGCCAAGATTGGTTAGTGAAAAACGGTGTCAGGCTTTACTATGATTTAGGATGTTTGAGGGTGAAGGAAACTTATGTGTCGCTTGAAAGTGACATTCATGTAGCTTCTGTTGTAAGACTCGCATCAAAAACCATTATAAAGCCTCAAACAGCGCAAGTGTGCATGGGGAAATTTAAACAGAGTGCAGGCTTAGAAAATACTGGGTTATGTGAAATATCTGCTATTGATATGGGTGAAATTGCTCAAGAACCTGGATTAATGGTATCGTGTTCCATAGCTAAACTAAAAAACAACCGTAAAGTGCCCATTTTTATTGTCAATAATACTAACAAAACATTCCAGTTGAGAAAGGGTACTGTTATTGCTCAGGTGAATCAATTAGAAGAACTTAGTGTAGTGACCGTTAATGCGTGTACTTCTAGAACCCCTCAGGCAAATGACTCTGTAAGCATGACATGTACCTGGAAATAATCGTGGGGAAATTCAAAATTTGATAGCAAACAATAGGGATTTATTTGCAGAAAAGGATATTGAATTAGGTCATACAGATACAGTTAAGATGAAAATTGATACAGGTGACAATAGGCCAATTCGACTTAGACCTTACAGAACACCACTGACCCAGAGAACGGTTATTGACAAGACTGTGACGAAATGTTACAAGCAAGTATAATTAGTAGATCTAAATCCCCTTGGGCTTTTCCAGTCGTAATCGTTGATAAGAAAGATGGAACAAAGAGATTTTGTGTTGATTTCAGAGCCCTAAACAAAATAACAAAGGCGACTTCTTACCCACTGCCTTTGATAGATGACATTCTGGCTTTATTAGGAAACGCGAAATATTTCACGACACTAGACTTAAAATCAGGGTATTGGCAAATTTTAATGGAAGAAGAAGACAAAGAAAAAACAGCATTCGCATGCCATAAGGGTTTATTCGAGTTTAACGTAATGCCTTTTGGGTTATCAAACACACCGGCTGTATTTCAAGAACTTATGTCTGAAGTTTTACAGGATTTAGATCAATTTACGATAGCCTATTTGGATGATATTTTAATTTATTCAGAAATAGAGGAAGAACATTTGGCTCACATTGAGAAAGTTTTCTCGAGATTGAAAAATCACAAGTTAAAGTTGAAAATGAAGAAGTGTCAATTTTTCCAAACGGAAACAAAATACCTTGGGTTTGTGATTAATCAGAATGGTGTACAGCCTGACCCAGAAAAAGTCAAAGCCGTGCGACAAATGGTAGCTCCAAGTTGTGTTAAAGAGGTTAGAGGGTTTATTGGAATGTGTAGTTACTATAGAAGATTTATACCAAACTTTTCAAAAATGGCAGAACCTCTCATTACTCTGACAAAGAAATATGCCAAATTCCACTGGACTCATAGCTGTCAAACAGCCTTTGATCAGTTGAAAGATAGTCTTACAGTTGTCCCACTTTTGGCTTACCCTGATATTACTAAACCTTATGTGTTATACACAGATGCTAGTGATACTTGTATTGGAGCGTGCTTGACACAGCCTTGTGAAGAAGGGCAGAACATATTACCTAATGTAAGGAATGAGAAGCCATTATATTATTTGTCACATAAGCTATCTGATACACAAACTACCATAGAGAAAGAAGCATTTGCTATTCATTATGCACTACAAAAGTTGGACCACTTTTTGCACAATGCTGAGTTTATAATCAGGACTGATCATAAACCGTTAAAGTATTTGTTAGAGTCGCCTATGCAGAACAAGAAAATTCAACTTTGGGCTTTAGGTATAGCAGGATATAACTGTAAAATAGAGTATATAGCGGGAGTTGAAAATACATGCGCTGATTTGTTATCAAGATCCCCTCTTAAGGAAAAAGGACAACATGAAGACTTAACACCAGATCTCAGCGATAAGGCTTTTGAAATAAATGCATTAAATTCAAACAAATTCAATCCAAAAGATTTCGCTAGTTGTGAAATTGGCAAACCGGTGATGACAATGCCAGAAATAGATACTCTAAGGCCAGGAGAGTTAGACATGATAGTAGAACAAGATGCTGAGCTCCAGCTCTTGAAGAAACAGTTGAATGAAAACAAAGTGAGCAAGTCAATACAGAGTAAATACTTGATAATGGATGATATATTGTATTATATATCCAACCCAGATGTTGACCCAGTAGTTAGACTATATGCACCAGATCATTTGAGATTTAGAGTAGTGACGCAATACCATGACGAGAATGGACATATGGGGATTGACAAGACATTTGACGCTATTAGGACCAAATATTTTTGACCTAATATGTACAAACAGTTGTATGAGTATGTATCAAATTGTGTCCCTTGTCAGAGGCGAAGTTCGAGGAAAACAAAACCTCCGCTTCAAGAAACTGATATCCCAGCGTTCCCTTTTGCGAAAATAGGGATCGATGTTAGTGGTCCTTATGAGAAGAGTATGTCAGGAAATAAATACATAATCAGTTTTGTAGATTTGTACAGCGGTTGGCCCGAGGCCTTTGCTGTTCCTGATAAATCAGCAGAAAGTGTTGCCCACTTACTTTTAGAGCATATTATACCTAGATTTGGTTGTCCATTACAAATCATCACAGATAATGGTACGGAAAATGTTAACAGGGTAATGAGAGAGACTTTAGAAGCGTTAAATATTAGTCATGTAACAACTTCTTACTACCACCCACAAAGTAATGCGAAAGTTGAAAGGTTCCACAGAACACTTCATGATGTTTTGGCAAAGAAACTTGAAAATGACACGACCACATGGGACATGTATCTAAATCAAAGTTTGGCTGCAGTTCGATTCAATATAAATGAATTTGCTATACAACCGTGACGTTGTATTACCAATTGACAACTTACTTCAGCCGCGTCGTAAGTATTTAGGGGAAGAACCTCACAAGATTGCATTAGAAAAACAACATCAATCATTCACATTAGTGCACAGACATTTGAAGAAATCTAAGCGAAAACAAGCTAAATATGCAGATCGGAATAGTAAAGAGATTAAGTTTCAAGTAGGAGATCCTGTGTATATAAAGAACCACCTAAGGAAAAATAAGCTTCAAGATAAATGGCGCCCATACTATAGAAAAGTGTAACAAAGGACACCAGTGACTTTTATTGTAAAAAAATCAGTTAGACGGGACTAGCACAAAGTCACATGCTGAACACCTGAGGCTAGCTTATATAGATGACTGGGAGATAACTGCGGGTACTTCCACCCGTCCAATTAGAAAATCGCATTTTGAAGTACAACCAGAAGATAGTTCTGATTCAGAGGCAAGTTCAAATGATGCTGAGTTGCCATCCCTTGACAGAATAACACAGAGATTCCGTCAAGAAAGAGATAATTCATCAGATGAGGATGATATTCCTTTAATGGAGTTATCCAAACGTTTAAGAGATAGGCACTCTAGACTAAATGTCACAAGAACAGGATAGATCAAGTAACGATATGGAGCAAGATGCTTACCTAAATGACCTAGGGAGTGAAGATAGTTCAGATTATATGTCAGTTGATGAGGAAACTTAAAGCTATTATATAGTTCGTATTTAACATTTCAAATTAATTGTGTTAAAAGAAAGAACTCTCTCGTACCCATCGCGTACGGCACGTGAGGTTCAATCTCTTGCTCAATAACAGGATAGTCAAGGTAGAACACAACAGAAGTGTTATTAGATGGGATGATAAGAAAGGATAGGATAATTCTATAAATAGTTTGTTTTTGAGTGGCAATTGTAATTCTAAATGTTTAGAAACAAGTAATGTATACATTTTGTATAATTTATGAAGAACTGAACGCATCAAATGTTAATTCATGTGAGAATGAAAAAGGTCAGGTAAGCTAATCACTTTGCCGAGTTACGAAATGGTGTCGGCTAAAGCTGAGGATGGGAGAACATCTTTAGAGAAGTTTCCTCTATACCAACCATTCAGATCAACGACAATCTACGTCACTGATCAACGAGACTAAGAGTTGATTAAGTGTTGAAACCACTGGAAGTGCAAGAGAGACATATTTTACTTTCGAAATTAATTGAAAGTAGTACGAACATTCCATCCGGACGTCAGAAGTGGAGTTTTTATACGGAAGATAGTTCTTGAATTTCCTTTTTCTGACGGGAATTAGTAATACGTGACCGGGAGTAATAAATTATACTATTCCAA
Source organism: Mizuhopecten yessoensis (assembly GCF_002113885.1). NCBI lineage: Eukaryota > Metazoa > Mollusca > Bivalvia > Pectinida > Pectinidae > Mizuhopecten > Mizuhopecten yessoensis. The sequence goes on from NW_018408919.1 coordinate 2,294,096, forward strand.
CAAGAGACTGCTATATGTGTTATGTACATATACATGTATGTGTACAGCACTAGAGTACACACCATCGGGAATAGGTTTAATGATACGGAAGAGGATCCGAAAACCTATTTCCCCGACCAGAGTGAACACAATAGACTATTGTGTCGTATGTAAAGCATGTAACATTGAGAACAAACATATGTGACACTTGTAATTATCGTTTCAATTGTACAGGCATTTCTCCGATGTTATTATTTTATGTATACAAAAATGCATGTCTTAGATTGGTTCTGTCAGACGTGACGTATCTTATATGACATGTTAATTATCAGTTATTTGGTGATAATTAGAAGTTGTTTTCTTTCTCAGGATAATGTATGATTTGTATATATGATATCCAAGAAATTCATATACTGTTATGTTAATAATAGTTGTTTGATTATTGTGTCTATTTGAAGCTATGTGTGAATGTTCAAGACTAATTAGATGAGACATAGTACATTAAAGGGTAAACTTACCTTGGGAAACAGTCTAAATGTTTACTGTAAGTTTGTTTAATAACCTTGTTGCTCTCTATATGATGATGTGTATATATGACCGTAAGAAAATTAGGTAATAGAAACTTAGGTGACGGGAATTAATTTAAACAAAAATAGTTGATAGAATGATTATTGTAACTTAAAAGAACTTTGATTAACCAATCAAATTTCTTATTGAAAAGGGGACGAAAAAATACACGACTTGTAACACAGCAGCCGTAAACACACGTAACAGTTGATAATAGTAGTGTTTATTCATAGACGTTCATCAAACAATCTCATTACAAGTACAGGTACAGGTAGTTACAACATTTCATCTACGTATGGTAATACTTTGTGTCTCTGACTTCGAGCTAAGTAACTAGGCCTGTGCCGAACCATGGCCACACACCCCATACTCTGTCTGTCTGAACCTGGGTCCAAATTGACCTGTTCCTTTCATGGCTGATGCCCGACTCCCTGAATATGGGATGCATCCCGTTAAAGGCCGTGATTCGTTATCCAGGCAAACCACTCGCTACCTAATCTCTACACAAAATTTATGTGACAGGTCAGCAGCCAAACTCAGTTTGTGTGAGAAGAGGTCCTGCTCTGTACAGTTATGTGCAACCTGATATGTCTCATGATAATTGTGAATTGACTGTGTGTGTTTACATTTACAAGCTGTGGAAAACAGAAACAATTTACAGACACTGTCATTTAGAATTATAATTTTGGTTTTAATGATGTAAACATTATGTTTTATTGAATGGCCTTGATACAGATGGATCAAATCCACATGTGACCAACTTTCTTTAACAAGGTATATTTCACCTTATTTAGGCCTATCTACTCGATATTAAAAAAAACTATTACACATACTGATATATAAATATATATACTAATACATAGCTTGTGGAATATATACTTCATTGAATGACCCGGGTCGGTCATTAGAATTCAAGGGAATTCTTTCCCCATTCAGATAATAATTATTCTTCGCTTTTATTAAGATCACACTATTATTGGATAATTTGGTATAAGATTGGTTTGATTCAAATGAGTGACAATGAAGAGGAGGAAGAGGATATGATCGACCAAAGTGACGATAGCGATGAGGACAACAGTGATTAGACATATAAAGTGACAAAAGAGTCGCGGAAAGTATCAGAAAATACAAAAGAAATGTTATTATGTGACGTAGTTCCATTCCTGAATCTCTGACTTCATGTTTATTTATTTTAAATGGTGTTTGTTTTAAAAATTGGAGCATAATCCTACATTTTAAATACGGAAACACTGTTTCCCTAGGGTTGTGGTAGGAATCCCAATTTTACAATTTGGTAGCCTCATCTACCAAGGATGATTCTGACCAAGTTTGAAAAAATTCCATCCACTGGTTCTTGAGAAGAAGTTGATAATGTAAAAGTTTACGCACGACGGACGACGACGGACGGAAAGTGATTGGAATATGTCACTTGAGCAAAGCTCAGGTGACCTAATAATGATATAAATACCAGATATTATTTCACTAAAAGTGTAATATAAATATTATATAGAAATAAAATAAGACATTATTATTATATTCATATCATGCTGCATGGAAACTTTGTATGTATGCTTTTTAATCATACTTTCTAAAAAAAAAAAAAGACATATATATACATTACATTATGTATTGTAGATGTATATATATATATATATATATAATAAAAAGTGATTAAATGTCCATGTGAAGGAAGTAAATATAGAAAAAATAAAATTAACGACCGACTAAAAAACTAGCTGCTTTCACCCTTCACAGGGCTCTTCAGGTTTATTCAAAAGAGAACAACGTCGTGACGTCACAATTA
>NW_018408919.1:2297406-2327122 GCF_002113885.1 Mizuhopecten yessoensis
TGAAATTGATTTGCTATCGAAGGGTCTTAAATTTTGTCCAACACCAGATAAAAACGATAATGAAGAACTTCAGGCGGACATTCTGAAATTCTGCAGAAGACTTCGTCTATGCGATAAGTTTTGTGACGAAGACGGTGAAAGCAAACCGTTGGAAACAACGGCGTTAGTCCATAACAATTCGCAATGGAACCCACCAAGAAGTTCGGACAAACATTTAGAAGACGTCATTGATAGTTTAAAAAAGATTCCTTTACATAATGATAATCATAAACACGTAAAAAGTAATCTGTCTTACAGACAGAAATGTGCTTTGGATTCTTTAAGAAATGATACCTCTATTATTATCAAAGAGGCTGATAAAGGTAATGCAGTAGTGGTCATGAATAGAGATTTCTATTATGAATGCATACATAACATGCTTAGTAATGTTGAATTTTATGCTTCGGCAAGTGACGATTTCGATGCGGAAACCCGTAGATTAATCAACGAGCTAACACGGACACATGAAGCATGCCTACATGAAAAGGAGATAGATTATCTTGTCAATTTTATGCATAAAACTAGTTATTTCTATGGTTTGCCTAAAATCCACAAAAGCTCTATTATAAGTAAAGCTATAGAAGAACAAAACTGTACATATATTGAAGTTGAAAATCCTACGGATTTGAAGTTTAGACCCATAGTAGGCGGCCCTAATAGTGCAACGCAACGTTTGAGTCATCTTGTAGACCTCATTCTTAAACCTTTATGCACAAGTGTAAACAGTTATATCAAAGATGATTTTGATTTTCTGAGCCGTTTATCTAAACAGGTCCCACATAATGCTAAACTTGTTTCTTTTGATGTTGTTAGTTTATACACTAATATACCGCATGATCTTGGTATTGAAGCTGTTAAATATTGGTTGATCAAAAAACGAGAAAAAGTTAATTCTCGTTTTAGTAATGAATTTATACTGCAAGCTCTAGACATTGTCCTCAATCGTAATTCTTTTTATTTTGAGCAAGAATACTTTCAACAGATTAAGGGTACAGCGATGGGAACTAAAGTTGCCCCTACATATGCAACCTTAGTTTTAGGATACTTAGAGGAAACACTTTATTCTAAGATTGAGACAAAGTTTGGGGAAAACTTTACTGAATTTATCAGAAATAATTTTTTAAGGTTCCTTGACGATTGTTTTGTTATATGGCCTTCTGATAAGGATTTAAATGAATTTCAAAACCTATTGAATTCTTTACATCCTTCTATTTGTTATACGATGGAGTGTAGCGAAACGTCTTTACCTTTCTTAGATGTTTTAGTTCAACTAGATTCAAATAAGATTACAACGGATTTATATTGTAAAGCTACAGATGCACATAATTATCTAAATTTTTACTCTAACCACAGTAAACACACTAAAGTTAATATTCCATTTAATCTTGCCTCACGGATTGTCACTATCGTCAGTGACCAACAAGCTCAAATTGCTAGACTAAGTCAACTAAAGCAATACCTTAAAGCTCAATGTTATCCTACTGAGATAATAGAACATGGTATACAGAAAGCTATTGAAAAGGGACCCTTTACTTCCCGTCTACAAAAACTAAAGGATGAATCAAAGTTAGTTCCTTTTGTTTCTACTTTCAATCCACGGAATTGTAATATGTTTCCTGTGATAAAGAACAAATGTGAAGAGTTAAAGCAAAGTAGCAGGCGTATGAGAAACATTTTTAATAAACATGCTATTTTACACTGTAGACGCCAACCTAAAAACTTGAAACGTATGTTGACATGTTCTAAGTTTGATAATTCTTGTGTAACACCAAAAGTATCCAAATGTAAGACACCAAGATGTGCTACATGTCCTATGATTATCGAGTGTAATACTTTTATTTTCAAGAATGGTTTGAAATTTACTGTGAAGGTAAATATGAATTGTAAATCAAAAAATGTAATTTATGCAATCGTTTGTTCTAAATGTGGTGATTTTTACATCGGTCAAACCGGTAATGAACTCAGAACACGTATGACTGTACATAGACAACAAACTAGAACTGATTCTTTACGAAATCTTCATGTTAACAAACATATTCATGAATGTGCTGGAGATAAATTTAATGTATTACCTTTGTATCAACTATTTTCATCAGACACTATTTTAAGAGAAACGAAAGAAGACCAACTAATAAAAATATTAAAACCGAGTCTCAACAGGCCACAATAAAATTTTACGCCAAATTGTCCACCAATCTTGTGTACTTCGTGACGTCACGTTACTATTGTAGTGTGATGACATGTAATTGTGACGTCACGACGTTGTTCTCTTTTGAATAAACCTGAAGAGCCCTGTGAAGGGTGAAAGCAGCTAGTTTTTTAGTCGGTCGTTAATTTTATTTTTTCTATATTTACTTCCTTCACATGGACATTTAATCACTTTTTATTATATATATATATATATATATATATATATATACATCTACAATACATAATGTAAGAAAAGTCAGTTATGGAATACATTATGTAAGGTGTTCTATATTGTATACCGCTATTAATTCTATATATGTCTCTATTCATACAATAATGTTGTTATATATGTCTTTATATACATTTATCCCATTTAATGCTCAAGCAAATATGACTATTTCATAATGAAACAATTTGTTCATGTATTTTCTTGTATCAATATCAACCAAGAGTAGGGGGTATTGAGGCTCACACCTTTCATGACTGGTCAAAATACCTTCAGTGTACACTTATAGACACAGACACACGTGTGCTGCCCACACAACTAGACCTTAGGGAGCTGGCTCTGTAGCCTTGCCGGGACAAAATTAATTGATTCTGTCAATGTCCCAGATAACACCAACATACACAAATTGCACTGAATCTCGGCCTTTAAATACGTTTGCCAGTACATATGTTATCTCATTGCCTAACCCAATACTGACCCCGACTAGCGCACGACTTACAATCCAAATATAGGATGAATCTAACATAAATTAATCACATTAATTAATTAAGTTAACTATTGGGTAAACCCATAGTGTCACAAAAGCGTACAATTAAGTTGTCATTATATCTGCGGTAAATAAAAGGTCCATGTCCTTCACGCATCGCTGATGGGGTTCTTGTTATTGGAGGGCGGTGGTTGGATCACAATCACGTGACGGTGTATGCATAATTCATCAATTGTTTTCATTAACACATTTAACTTAAGTACGTGAAACAATTTTTCCAACATGAATTTGTTTATATATATATACCTGACCGCAAACTGACCAAGTCTAAAGCGAAACAATCGGTACGAAAAGCGTACAATTAAGTTGTCATTATATCTGCGGTTAATAAATTAAAAGGTTCATGTCCTTCACGCATCGCTGATAGAGTTCTTGTTATTGGAGGGCGGTGGTTGGAACACAATCACGTGACGGTGTATGTATAATTCATCAATTGTTTTGTTTTGGTGGATATAAAACACAGCTCAGTTGAGCGGATTCTTTACAAATAAACTCTGCTGCTAACGACAAGTGACCGGCCGTATTCACGAATACTTCAAACAGATCCAGCATCAAGGTAAGATAATGTTGTTTTTTTAAATGATATGCCTGTGTCTTGCTTACAAAATAATGCAAATAAAAAAGTACCTACTATCTAAAGGAATCATTGATAGAACATGTTCAATTTTGTCTCGTAAAGTTATATAAAATATGAAAAGGGGCCATTTTTGTTCACCCAAATTGGTTAACGAAGTGGGGCACTGGTTATTTTTGTTGCGTTTCTTACTAATTTTACTATTATCCAAGGTGGTGATGTTCTCTCTCTCTCCCAATATTTTTTTTTAATTATATGTAGATTTTTTTTTTTTTGCATTTTGCATTTTGCATTTTGAAATAAACTATTCAATGCCAAACGGAATTTAATCTCTATTGTCTACGATTTTCGTCTTTTTTCGTTTTGGAAGTACATCCTTCTGAAATAGTGTGGTAAGATAAACATGAAGAATCTCTTTGATGACATGAAAGTGCTAAGGACGTGACGGTGATGTTGATTATTTTTTTCTTTTTATATAATACTGTATACTTTGTACATGTATGTTTATATATACATATAACGAACATCAGTGAGGACTTCATGATGTAGTCAGATATGACAGTGTATCCGTAAAATACGGAGATATAGACAGATAAATCAGCTTCAAGAATTTAGAGGATGTCCGTAAATCAAGTGGCCGTATTCACGGAAACGTTCTCATGCTCAAACCCAGATTCTGTGCTCAAGCCCAGTATTTTTTTCCAGTGATAAATGAAAAAATAACAATTTTGTCAATGATTTGGAAGAATCACAGAGTTGGTTTGAGCACAAAATCCATAATTGGGCATGAGAACGGTTTCATTAATACGGGCCGAGGTATCGGTAATATTAGCAAACTCTCACTTCAATGCACGACATTTCATACGTTTTTACGAATCTATGACATGTTTAAAGGGACATCACGTGAAGAGCCATATTTTTTTAATGAATGTATGTATTGTATGCACTTCCACTTATGTTACCTCGCTATCCCCATATTCATTGTCCGTTCCAAATGTCCAGTTTGACCACTTGAATTGTTCGGGAAAGCCCTGCTTAAAATAGCGCCGATAACGTCACCTGACTAGGCAGGAAACGGTTTCCAAAGGGGCCCACAGAGAGGGGCCGTCAGGCAACTGCAACTTCTTACCACACTATGAAACCAAGTAATATGATTTCTAAGTCCGTATTCAAACTTATTGAACAATAATTATTCATCATCAGAATGTAATTGCACACTTGCCAATATTTAGAATTTAAATTTATTAAGCTTTAAACATATATTTGTTGTCAATAAAATTGAACAAGGAATTGGGCACAAGGAAACCAAGTAATATGATTTCTACTCCCGTCATACATTTACAATTAAATGTCAACAATGATAATAGGCATAAACATAAAGTAGATATATATAAATATATATTGAATTTAGTACCGGAATGTGACCGGTACAGATGGTACGGGGCTAAACACCTTCCCTCAACCATGGGACAATCCTTTTTGTAAAAAGGAATATTGACAAGACGAATATCCCTTTTCAAATGTTTACATAAAGTGCATATATGCAATGACAAACTACACGCGTATAAAAAAGAGAAACGTTTTTGAAATTATTTATTACATTGTAAAACTCAATGTCTTTGGGCAATTTTTTTTGTAGACCATGCATATAAATGTATGTATACTCTCTTTCCCACTTTCACTGTCTCCCTACGCTAACACTTAGTAAGTCATATTAGCCATTACACACACTTCTACTTCTACTTTTAAATGGTACTGACCAACTTCAACAATTTGAAGATAAAATGTCAGACGAGGAGTGAAACATGGAAAGAGATTGTTTTTAAAAGATACGAGATGGTCTAATTTGCGTTTGAAAGGTGACGGTAGAGGGCTGATTTGAATAATTCCGTTGTGGGGCTCGAAATAATGTCAGGTGGGAGATTATTCCACTCGGGTTTAGTTCGAGGGAAGAATGATGCCTTTCTGGTCTGGGTTTTTGAGTGGGGAATTTGATACGAAAACTGGTGGTTTGTTCGGGATTTTCTAACTGTAGGGATTAATCTGTCTGATTTTACGATACTAAACTGTATGGCAAATCCACTACGTGTACATGTAGAATATGTGTCAGATATGGAAAGTGTTTAGATACTTGATAATTATATTTTTTCAATGCTTTACAGAGATTAAAGCATACTTGTAAATGGACCTTTTTTATGTTGAGACAACTTTTCTTTAATCAGTTCCTTTTGTCCGAAACTGAAGCCGTAGTTATCGGCAGCACGCGCCATTTTTACAACGTAATACAATATTTCCCCCCTGTTTTCAATACGTATTCCGATTCTACTTGAAGTTGAAAATTAATTCTTTATAGAGAAAAGGTTACATGATCATACATTCTAAGTCAACATCATATGAAAACATGAACTGTTGAAAAATTACGATTTTTTTTTTTTTATTATGCGATCCTATTTACTAGAATCTAGTAGGTTCTCCTTCCTCAGTCATTCATCCTGGTCCGTCATTTTGACATTTTTAATCTCGCTGCGATAACGTAGCTTTCTGACGAAGAGCGATTTTTTTTATATATTGCGTCGTCGCGCCAGAGGAGGCCGGATGTTCATATTAGTACTAATTAAATCTTGCATGTCAAAACAAACAAAAACCGTTTAATTCAGCAATATAATTAATCATACCATTTTACTGATCCCGGTAATATTATGAATTATGTAAATCTAATAGCGCACGTATCTCATTTGACCCCGAGTACCGACAGAGGACAGAACAGAATACGCCGTGGCCATCACAACAATTATCTCTTGGATGGCCTCATGGCAAAATCAAACTAACCAGTCACTTATCCCTTCCTTTCGCATAAACCACTGTATAATTATAGAAACACAAAGTAAACTCTCTCCGATACATGCACATTAACATATTAAACTAAGTTCATCTGTGTTCAAACTCACACAATGATACTACTACTAGCGAGGTTAATAGTTTTAGATATTTATTCATAACATAAACAGCGCTAGCATTTCTGTCGATTCCATTTCAGCGTAACCGGCAATCCGGAAGAATACATGCACCGTACTAACTGCTAGGGCAGTTATTTTCTGCTTTGAATACTTCCCACTGGCAATAATGATTCCGTAACGTACCCCTTGCGCTATCTTTTAACCATTTGGCAACTTTTCGCTTCGTAGCTGACACGGTACAACACTTTTCTTTCGCTTACTTCACACGGCCAGTCATTTTGTTTACAAAGAAATGGTGTGCTATGCGCATGCGCTAGTAGAGGAAAATCCCTGAACAAAACGTTGGTCAGACAGGTGGAAATACCGATGATTATCTTAGATTTAATCATTTTTATGAATCTATTTCAGCCAAATCCTGATCGTTCTTTTCTATAAGGAGTCTCACTTGATATGTTTATGTAGTATTTGAAAAAAAGACACAAAAAAGTTACTTCAGCGTGATGCCCCTTTAAAACGATGGTTACAAAAATATGATATGAACACGAAAATCAATTTGAATAATTTTATTGATCGCATGATTGTTACTACACAAAAGCAAAACTGACCAGTACAAAATGAACAGAATTATGCATGTTGATAATTTTACAGAACGTGTGGGTCAGTTTGACCGCGTGTATAACTGACCACGACAACACCATCAGACCATGCCACTAGCGGTCAATGCAGAATCAATCCATTTTGATATCACAAAATACTAAGCATAGCATAAATGTACGAGGTACCGATAGCTTTCAAGATGTGACAAAGGTAGAACCTATCGAAATGATAGCCGTAATCAGCGTGGAACCACTGGTGGTTTGAGCTGACTTACACGTTGAGTATTTGACAAATTATCTCAAAACACTAATAAACAGTTCAAATCGACATCGTTCTAACTTGCTAATGTAATAAATACAGGAAACATCTACATAAGGCGAACCGACTTCGAACTGACCAATACTACTTAGTCAGCTTTCCAGCTCCAAAACTACTCAAATCACCTAATGGCCTATAGTAACATGTTAGCAACTGACCAATAAAACAAACACCATCGACATTTATAAATTGGACCACTGCTGGACAATACTAGCTAAGTTATAAATGACCAATTCATCAGGTTTCGGTTCAGTTCTTCACCAAACCACTAGTGGTCAAGATCCATAGAGTTACAATTCAATAAAACAAAAATAAGGTACAATATAACATTGGCCAAACACCGTTCCAATCGGATCGGATCGTGGCCAAAAAAATTAGACAATAAAATTGAGTCTCTGACGTCAATCTCAAACTTCTATTCCATCACCGACTACAATTACATTCTTCTTTTTGAACGGCGCAGCGACTCTGCAATGAAATAAATAAATAATCAAATTTCATGTAAACGTAATGCACAATCTGTGCGTTCTCTACGGCAGAATATGTTGTCATGTATTGTAGTTTTGGCATTAAGGAAAAATAATTTAAAATATATGTATGAAATTGATTATTCAAAAACAAAACAATCTATCCTATTTTTCTTAATTTTGGGGAGGGACCTACCTAGCGTGAACAAGGTAACTTAGAGTAGCTAGTGAGGTACCAAGTTAACGAGGGACATGGTACCTAAAGAGGGATATAGTACCAACTTAGGGAGGGACATGGTACCTAAAGAGGGATATAGTACCCACTTAGGGAGGGATATGGTACCTAGAGAGGGATATAGTACCAACTTAGGGAGGGACATGGTAGCTAAAGAGGGATATAGTACCCACTTAGGGAGGGACATGGTACCTAAAGAGGGATATAGTACCAACTTAGGGAGGGATATGGTACTATATCCCTCTCTAGATCGCATGTCCCTCCCTAAGTTGGCACTATATCACTCTTTAGGTACCATGTCCCTCGCTAAGCTGGTACTATATCCCTCTCTGCGTACCATGTCACTCCCCAAGTTCGTACTATATCCCTCTCTAGGTACCATGTCCCTCGCTAATTTGGTACCCAGAGAGGGATATATTACCAAATTAGCGAGGGACATGGTATCTAAAGAGGGATATAGTACACGCTTAGGGAGGGACATGGTGCCTAAAGAGGGATATAGTACACGCTTAGGGAGGGACATGGTGCCTAAAGAGGGATATAGTACGAACTTAGGGAGGGACATGGTAGCTAAAGCGGGATATAGTACCCACTTAGGGAGGGATATGGTACCTAGAGAGGGATATAGTACCATCTTAGGGAGGGACATGGTAGCTAAAGAGGGATATAGTACACGCTTAGGGAGGGACATGGTGCCTAAAGAGGGATATAGTACCGACTTAGGGAGGGATATGGTACCTAGAGAGGGGTATAGTACCAACTTAGGGAGCGACATGGTACCCAGAGAGGGATATATTACCAAATTAGCGAGGGACATGGTATCTAAAGAGGGATATAGTACCTACTTAGGGAGGGATATGGTACTATATCCCTCTCTAGGTACCATGTCCCTCCCTCAGTTGGTACTCTATCCCTCTCTGGGTACCAAATTAGCGAGGGACATGGTATCTAAAGAGGGATATAGTACCGACTTAGGGAGGGATATGGTACATAGAGAGGGATATAGTACCAACGTAGGGAGGGACATGCTATCTCGAGAGGGATATAGTACCAACGTAGGGAGGGACATGCTATCTAGAGAGGGATATAGTACCATCTTAGGGAGGGACATGGTAGCTAAAGAGGGATATAGTACCTACTTAGGGAGGGACATGGTAGCTAAAGAGGGATATAGTACCTACTTAGGGAGGGATATGGTACCTAGGGAGGGATATAGTACCAACTATAGGGACAGAGAACTTGGGGAGGGAGTACATACCTATAGAAAAAGAGTATCTACGTAACAAGGGGCATAGGACATAGTGAGTGACAGTGTTCCTAGCGAGGGACAGGGGGCGTAGCAGGGACATAGGACCAACCTATCAAGGGGTAGAGTACATAGGGAGGGACATAATACCAATTTAGGAAGGGGTCTAGCGAGGGATACAACACCAATCACGCGAGGGACATAGCACTAGGTGAGGGGCAGAGTACATACCTAGCGAGGGACGGGGGACCAGTAGTTGATCTGACGCTGGATGCACAGTGGGAACAACACCATATGCTCCTCCTCAAAATGCTGGACGAACTTCTTCTCCAAGTACAGGTCATTCCATGGCAGCTCCTTGGTCAGTACCACGGACGACTCTAGTCCATAGTAAAACAACATCATGGCGTTTGACCTTTTTGCGAAATTCGCCCTGTCTTTCTTACGGGTCCCGGAGGACTTCCACAAGTATCTCCTTTTAACCTGACACGGGGCAGAACCGCAGTGACGACAGAGGGAAGGTCCTGCACAAACAGATATTTAATATGTCAAGACAAATTTTCGAAATCCAGGGTTTAAGTTTTCGACACACATAAAGTTACTTTCAATGCACCCTGCGATTTTATCAGAACGGAACCCGCGACTAACAGTTACCTATCTGACTGGTTCCAGACACACACATCTGACAAATTACAATGCTCATAGAAAGTGATTCCCTTTCTTCAAACAAGACCAAAGAGCTACTCTGAAATTAAAGTCTGTCAAGATTAGAATTACACTGTACGTTACCAAACAATTCACTTTAATGTTTAATCAAAACATTACTCTGAGAACACAGGTATGCAAGATTCTGAAATGGTTTCCAAGCTAGCAAACGTGTATCATCTGGACGGTGACGTATTAAGGTAGTTTTTACAACATTAGGTTTATAAAAAGGTACATTAATTTTTAAAAAAGGTCTTAATTACAAGGTAAACAGAACACTAGAGCTGAAAGTGAGAAAAACTGATACGTTCATTAGACTGCTGCTTTACTCAATATTTTAACCTTCGCTGGTTACTTACGAGCTCTCCATTCTTGGAACATTGACACGGCGGCTGACCATTTCTCTTTGGCGATTTTTCCGATCGACGGCGCATAGCCCAACAGCAGGATAAGAAGCACACTCATCAGATTATAGAATACCTCAATTCCAATTCGCTAAAATAAATCAAATCATAAATATTTTCAGTGAATTGAATTATACTGCCAACATCCAATGTTCAAGACCCGCAAATTACTAAGAAACGGACAATGGAGAAGACAGCCGTTTTGTCACAACTGGACGCTCACAAAGCATAGCTGGTGGCTAGTAATATTGCGAAATACACACGAGAAAATCATACGAAACGAAATGCACAAGCATAAACTATACCAGGTTTTTAATAAATTGATGAGAAGTAGAATCAGCTAAATGTCATCACAAGCATAAGCTTACTAAACTATTAGTAAAAAAAAAAAAAACTGTTGAAATTTTCATGCACTCATTAACATTAAAAAAAATATGTAATCCTTACCCATGTCAGATCGGTAACCGTTGGACAGACTTTCCCAATTTCACTTGCGGTGAAATAATAAAACAATCTTTTGGCATATCCTGGCTCGGGCTCCACGCTACAGAGTTGAAATTATAAAGTCAAGAGTAAACATTTCTAAACATTCAATATCAACACATTCGTAATCTTGATTAAGTTATTGACATGTATTTGAGCTCCGCGAGATCTTTGCGTAATGTCTAGTCAAAGAATAACATATGTAAGATCCAATCTCACCATGTCTGGTCCAAACTTACCACGTAAGTTCTCGATATACAGCAGGCCCTTGGTGCATGGCGCACATCATTACCACAAATATCAAGAATAACCTGATATTCATTGCGGTAATCGAAGATTTAAACAAAAGAAGTAAATATCAGGGGAGAGACTGATCATCTCCGCCTTCACCGATTGCTAAGCAGCCTATCAACAAGTATGTGACGTCACAAGTGGGTATCTATATTTTACCGATCATGACGTCATGCTATTGTCTTGTACCTATAATAAGTGCAAGCGGTTACACGTTGGTGACAATGTTTATGGTACCAAAATGTCTTCTGTTATGAATCGAACCCTGGACTAGCGGCAGTGAGTGCTTCCAGTAGGAGTCGAGTTCGGGACTAATACTGTAGCGACAGGATATGTTTACCTTAGAATCCCACTAAAATTCGAACAGGAACAAGCGACATTTGGGTCCGTACTCAAGCATGGATCAGTTTTCCTGTAACTCACTTTAGTCATTTGAAACGGTCAAAAAGTCAAATTAAAATTTAGAAACTGTATACGGCCTTCATTTTCCCTCCATATCAGTGACAAAATAAGATTTCTTTTATTATTCTACAACCGGAACAAGAAATTAGGCTAAATGCTTGAGCATGAAAACGGTTTCATAAATACGGCCACACGGTATGTGTTTCCGTCAGAAATTAAAGACACAACGAAAATAGAGCTTATTAATATTGTTCTGATAGGAGTTGAAATCTGGACATGCGACACAGGTCTTACGCAGTGTGTCGAACCCATGCGCAAATTGAACTAAAAACAGCAGCATGTTTGAGTTTCACAAATATATATGTAGTTATCCCCTTTTGACCTGGTCGCCGGTAACGAAAAGTATTACGGCGAAATGTTTTTATACCCAGCTACATTGAATCATGATGAAAATGGTACCTAAGTATATTTCATCACGCTGTCCCGTAGGGGTGGGGATGTTCAAAAAGAAACCACCCATACATTTAAATTTGACCCCTGGTGACGGTTAATTTCATTTTTCTTAGCACTAATTAAACAATAAACTTGAACTCACATTCTAATATGGCGTATTAACTTCCGTCCACTCCTTCGCCAGTCCCCCCCCCCCCCCCCCCCCCCCCCAACTCTCTCTCTCTCTCTCTCTAAAGCTTGACAGATCATTACTGACGTATTTACTGCAAACCAAGATTTCTTTTCTTTATATCTGTACATCGTGTCATAACGACATTGGAATTTAATATAATAAATATATATACTTGGACCTTTCCTGATGTAAAGAGAGAAATTGGGTCGTTTTAAAGGTTTAGCTCAACACTTGGTGAAATTTCCACATCAAAATGATGTTATATAAATTGTACAAGAAGGGTGGACATTTTGGATGTCGAAAATCGACCCCATCTTACTTTCTCGTAACAAAATTCACTTTTCCGATGGGTTTTCAAAATACTTGGTTTTGTTAAAAAGATACAAATGTAGATATTTTTACACATTTTACATAAAAATTATCTCAATTTCCTCAAAACCATATGCGTTTTCGAAGGTTCAAAGCTCTCTGTCATTGTGCCCCTATCTGCATATTCATGCGGGTGCCTTACATTTGTCATACACACATAAATTACAGACATGCCGTCACGACTTAAAAAAAACCTTAGCTCTTAAGGATCACTGTCCTGCTGCACTGCGGATTTTCGTATAACTGTAGCACATTTTGGCTATGTCACTTCCGCTAATCAGGTAGCACAGTCGGTTAGAGCGATAGTAGGACGATCTGAAGCTCAGGTTTTGCATGCCGGTCTAGCCTCGCTCATAACACTGTTGTTTGGTTGGTTTTTGTTAGTTTTATCTTTGTTATGTTCGCAAGGTATGGTTTTCTTTTCAGAAAAAAATTATCAAAGCTATAGACATGCCAGAAAAACAGTCATAAATGCGTAGTTACAGTTTTGATTTGTTTTCACATTCACTTCTTTATAAATATCTCGTTGTGTAGTAATGTTAACATCATTTATTTATATTTCAGTCGCTCGTATACTTTTCGAACACTTCATTTTGTTTTTCATTTGAATAAACAAGACTTTTGAAAACGGCAGTTTTGATTAATGGCTGAATAGGGATTCTTCTTAATTCGTTTATTTACATTATTTTTTGAAACTGGAGAAAATCACTTTGCGAGGAATGTTAAAAAAATAAATTAAACTAATTAATGCAAATAATTCTAGGGTAAGTTTTATTTCAATAAAGTGCATTTGATTGTCTTGTATTTTCTCTGATGTGTCAGCGTGGTAGAAATAAGTTTACTTACAAAATATTGTACGGTCCTCTTTTTTTGATATGTAAATTCTGTTGAAGGCTCTTGGTGTACAACTTGTGTTTTTTTTATGTTACAGACACAAGATGAGGGTGGTGCTGACTGTCATCATACTCTGCCTGGTCGTGTCAACACTAGCCAGTCCAAACAGGATGGAAAGAGAAACTGGTAATGCTCAGCTTGAAAATAACCAACAGGCAGAGGCTGATTTCATTAGTAATAGCCAAGCCAATCCAGTAGTTGCAAGACGTGTTAAAAGAAGGGGTTTTCTTATGGGATGAGACGGCAGGATAATGGAACTCATTATTGTAAATGAAGATGAGAGAGGATCGCAGATGTAGGAGATGAACTGGCATTCATCTGCAGACGTAGCCCGATTTCTCAATTAAGATATATTATTATGTACATGTATGTAATATCAATGCATCTGAAAGAAGTCAATAACGCTTGGCATATATTTATTAGAAAGTTCCAGTAAAAACAAAATTATTGAATTTTTATGGAGTTTCGTTTTCTTTGTGTTTTCAAGTCTGAATCCAATGCAAGTATGAAATAAAGAGTGAAAAATCACAACTAGATTCTTACTTTCTGAGATAAATTAACAGCAAAGCAGGATTATGAAAAGTCAATGAGATTTTGCTTATCAATGTAAATTTGTTTCTGTTTAGGTACAAAGAACTAAACGAATTTAATATTGGAGGGAAATCGCTTGAGGTTTGTTTTGAAAATCTGATAATATAAAAGTTAATTCAACGCTTACGAGAGCTTAATGATATAAAAACAAGACAATATCGAAGTGTCATCAAAACTATTATTGATACTTCAATCAAATTTGATAAAAACTATAGCCAAATATGAACAAAGAAAAGACGTACATGGAGACCCTTGAAGAAGCACAAAGAGAAGTAGATATGCAACGGAATAAAATAAAATACTACTTGGATGCAGAACGTCAGGGGGAAGTTACCATATCTGTAAATTTTCAATTTGGCCCAGTAGCTTAGGAGAAGTTGTTTGGAAAAATTCTTTCAAACAAAGGGTCATTTCCCCGTAAAAAAAGGTCAAATTAAACAATATCATATCTGAAAACTTTTATTGAAGTTGGCGAATAAGTTTTGGAGAAGTTGTTCTCGTAAGCATTTTTCAACAAAGGGCAATAACTCCTTGAAAAAGGGTCAGAATGAAAAAAATAGTACCTGGATGCACAATATCAGGTGATAGTTATCATATCTAACAATTTCCATTGAATTGGCCGCGTAGTTCTTGAGGAGTTGTTCTGGTAAGCATTTTTCAACAAAGGGCGATAACTTTGTAAAAAAGGGTCAAAATGAAAATAAAAATACCGGGACGCACAACTTCAGGTGGCGATTATCATATATGGAAAGTTTCGTTGAAATTGGTCGATTTCTCTAGAAAGAGTTTTCCGGAAAAACGTTTTTTACGGACAGACGGACAGACAAGCTGATTTCAGTTTACCTCCTTAATTTCGTTGCAGGTGTTTTCCCCAGCCAAATATAAAACATATATAATATACTGATAAATATATACAGATATATATATCTATATATATATAAATAATTTGATAGGAACTGCCAGGGTTGGAGAGCTCTGGAGTTAGTCGCCTAAACAATATGGTGTCCTCCCACAGGAGTTGTTTCTCTAGTAAAAGATTGATATCAAGCTATAAGTCAATGTGTCCTTTAGCTGATTAATTTATTTGTTCGAAAATAATATTTTGATATACAAAAGGCACACAATAGTCAAATAGTTTCGTAGTTATTTCTAGAATGTTAATGTAACTATGTTTCAATTAGCAAATTCATTATGACTTTATTTGACTTTGAATTTTACTTGTGTACTTATATCGTCATACATAACAAGGTATACTTGATGTCCCAGTTTAAAATCACTTGATAATACTTCAGTAACTAGCAGACAAAGGTCGATACCGTGTGAAATCCCAAATAAATACAGAAAAAACATGAAGTGATCAAAGTTATATATAATGACTGCAATCAACCAGGAACGCAATCTTTCTTAAGTTTCTTCCATTGTATATTTTTAATCTTAGTTTTGTTATATTTTTCATTAGATATGCCTCAAAACAGTTTACATTCATTCATTGAAATCACTTTTCTCTTATTTAAAAAAAAAAAGGAAAATAAAGCTCTCACATTCAGATACAAATATATCGAAGACAATTCGGTATTAGCCGAAGGATTTAAGAAATACTATTCACCAAACATTAGATGATCTAGTGACATTTGTACACATCTGTAAAGCTGATATGATATTTGATGGGTTTGTTGTTTACATATCGTAAATGAACACTGGCCGAAATAACATCACAATCTCTGTAGTATTGGAATGCATATGTTAAAAATGTGCCACGAAATATTGCCAATAAGAAACGTCAAAACACGCTATCGTAGGAAATCTCTCTGGTATCGCGAGCCTGTTTTCGAATAGCATCTATTATGTCATTTCTCGTTGAATGAGCATTTGTATCTGGAGCGGTTAATCTCAGGACGAAACAGATAATCTAATGAATAAAAAGTATTCGATATAAATCATAATCAATCAAACTGTATTCAATATCTAGCTTATTTGTATAGCGGGTTCTAATTCAGACACAAGATGAGAGTGATGCTGGCTATCGTGGTCGTTTGCCTGGTCATTTCAACACTAGCCAGTCCAAACAGGATGGAAAGAGAAACTGGTAATGCTCAGCTTGAAAATAACCAACATTCAGTGGTTGATTTTATAAGTAATAGCCAAGCCAATCGAGTAATTGCAAGACGTGTTAAAAGATCGGCTTTTCTGTTTGGATAAAACATGGGCGGAGGGTTGACGAAACACACGACGATGGAACTTGTTGTAAATACAGATAAGACTGGTGATGAACTGACATTAATATGTGAACATAGTATAATTAATTTATTTTTTTTATTTATTTTACGAGGATTACAAACATCCCGAAGGCTACTAGATGCTCTCCTCAACATATATCAAACATACATTATGTACAATTACACAAAAGACGTACAAAAGTCANAAAGAAATGAATTTCATCTTCGGAGGAGTTCGCGCAGAAGTCACAGAATTTGTTATTAGTTAAATTGTAAGAGTATCTATGTTTGTTTAAAGCACTTTGTCCCATTCTTATTCTAGAGTGATTGATTTTTCCTTTCCCATGTCCATATGCATATAAAGAGTTTGTTTGTGGAGTGGATAGATTTGACAGTGCTACATAGTATGCTTTCCAAGTCAACGTCATTATCTACATATACAATGGATATGAAATAAGTTTATAATGCTTTAAATGTATGTTGATATGAAAATTCCAGTCAAAATAAAATTATAAAACTTTTATGAAGTTTCTTTTATTTATTACTTGGAAGATTGAACGGAAATTTCAGAGAGTAAAAACCAGAATCTGACTTTATAGATAGAAAAACGGCATAGCAGGCGAAGTGTCAAACAAGCCGTAATATGAACTCAAGTAACAAAAACACACGGCAGAAATGAACAAGAAAAAGATGTACATGGAAATCCTTGAAAGTATATTAAGACCCGGTGGTTTGAAAGGATAAGCGTCTTCTGTTTCACCAGTAACCTCGTCATTGAAATCTAGGTAAATTTAAAGAAATACCACGTCCTCCAATAGAGAACCGTTGAAATGAAGACAAAACAACAATGCTCTTTAAAGAGCACAATTAAAATCCTTCATATCAAGCAGGGAAATAGAAAAGGTCATCATGATGACGACTGAAAGACATCAAGATAACTACCTGATACTAACATATTTTAGTTGTATTTAAAAAAAAATGGAGAAAGGTACAAGGTACTAGCACACCGGAAACGAAATATCTAAATAAAGTAGCAGTCACGGAGAGGATCCTAAAGCAAAAAAAGAATGAATCCTCACAAAAGAGTAAATACCTAGATTTTCCTCGCAGCGAAGATTCCTAAAAATGACAAAAATGATTCTGCTTATATCTCTTGCCATGTCTACAAACATGACTAATGCAACTCAATACATCTCTTAATACAATAACACATTCAATACATCTCTTAATACTACAATAACACATTCAATACACCGCTTAATACAATAGCACATTCAATACATCTCTTAATACAATAACACATTCAATACATCTCCAATACCAAAATATATCACTTATAAATCTGATTCAAAAGTATGTACCAGTAATTTATTTTAATTGCAAACGGAATATACAATGTACTAAATGTACATAATAGATCAGGTGCCATATATATATGAATGATAAATAAGTACCATATAATTGTTAATATGTCAAACTACTTGACACTAGAGCAAGAAGATATTTGATGTTAGGTTGAGAACAAATCATCTTTTGTAACAAATATTGTCGAATTGTTATCAAAAGACATCTTTTTCTTTCCCTGAATTTCAATACATGTACGTTTCATATACACGTAAGACGTAGATTTCTATTCCTTTGACCTGGTAACTACAAATGAGTTATAAATGGACAAAATGGTCATATGGTTAAGTGGTTTTTTGTTTTGAGAAGTTTTTAAACGTGTGCTTCCATACTTCTTATATCAAGTAATTATTTTACGTATACAACTGTTTGACTCTTCTGGTGAACTTTAAGTCCTCGAAGTTTGCCGTAACTCTGAATCTGGAATTATTCCGACGCGGTTTGCAAGAAATAAAAGATTAAAATATATAACATTTTGTAGCAAAATTTTGAACAGTTGTAATACCACATAGACCCTTATCTCCCTTCGATGCATTTCCTCGTTTAGAACAATTAAGACACGTGTTTGCATTCTGTTGACCTTTAGCACCACTGACGGGCCCTTTATTAAGGAAACAGCCACACTGTGGAATGTAAGATACTTTGTTAAGCTTCGCATTGATAGTTATTTTCTTATACAGATGTATATGTGCTTCCTTACTTCCAATTTCTAGCGATAGTTATTTATTACATTGACTCGACAACTACTCTACACAAGACCCTATTGAGTCATGTCCCTCTGCACCCAGAGAGGCCACACTCTTCGTTTATATAAAATTGAGTCCTCTTTTCCAAAGGATGCTCAGGCAAAATTTAGTCAAAATCAATAAAGCTTTTCAGGACCAGGAGCGTTTTACAGGAAATGTTGACGGATGGAAGACGGACGATGCAGTACGGCAAAAACAAGTATCAATGCTCTGACTAGATTTCCTGCCGCCTTAATTTTTAAATAAACCAACTGAGATACAACATTTGAGATAGCTGTTATTATTTGTTTTCAAACTATCATCTGGACAATAAATATAAATTGATCCGGACTAGAGATGTATACAATTAGATGTAATGACCTTGACGTTTGAAAAAGCCATCTCAAAATCGAAAGATTCTTCATCAGCGATCTTGCAGCCATGGCACCAATTTTGCGATACAATTGGGAGCAAACGTAATTTGGTATCATGTGCACTTTGAAGCACACGTATAGAACAGGAAATTGTACAGGACAAAACATTGAAGTGCACTTCAGTTCACTTCAGTGTTAACTCCATTGCACTGCGATGTTAATTCCAGTGCACTAAAGTGTTAACTCCAGTGCAGAACGATGTGTTTTTGAGGATTGAGGATCAGGTAGCAGTATACAGTAGAGGGTTGTGGCCATGGGTGATATTTTTGTTAAATGGCTAACCCCTGTATAATGATATGTAAAAATAACTATAAAAATAAAACTGTACTAAAATTGGTATAAGCATGATGAAGTGGGCTATGTGAGCTTCACATTTGTAAAAAAAGAAAGAAGATTTTTTTTTGGTTCGAGGATGTAAAAAAGTTTCCTGGTATCATATAAACAAATGCATCAAATGGAAAATGTAATTGTATGTGATATTCAGCCGAAAATTGCTTATAAGATACTGTTTAGAATTATAATTAATCACATAGACTGCTACGTCTTCTGTACATATAATACAAGTGGTTTGCAAGTGGAATTTGTAATTCCTCGGAAGACATTATGAAATTAAATTTAACCGCTACGTCTTCTGTACATGTTATACAAGTGGTTTACATTTATCTGTATTATCAAGACTTACAAAATCATTTCCTTTATTATTTACTACATTAAATAAGGATGCTCTGATGTCATTACATACATTACATTCAATTAAAAAGAGTAACTCATCCTCTAAACAATAATTTACATTTGTACATATCTTACATAAGCGTTCTTCTAAGGGAATTACAGGTTTGGAATATCTGCCAGTTTCCACTGCTAGAGGTAGAGAGCCACATCTACAATTAAACAGTACTCTACGTTGGCATTTTTGTCTAACGAGCTTGACATATGAATCCGGTATTAAATTTGATTTCAAAGTTCTGTAAGTTCTCAATTTGTTACCATTTATATTACTACTATCATTCCATATAGACTCGTACCATTCATCAGCATCTGAAATGATGAGTTTTTCTTTCACTCGTCTAATTTTGTGTTTAACAGTAAATGTTGAGTTTACAATTTCATTCAAATTGTTGTCATGAATCATTTTCAAAATTCTAGAATCCCAAGATTTCTTCAGACTAACGGACCATAGATGTACTTTTTTCATGAGTCTGTTATCATCACAATACTTAATTCTTAAAACTAAACGTATATTTCTAAAACTTGACTTACATTGCAATAGTGCCATCCCATATCACCTCTGATTGCTAAGTTACTTGCTCGACGGGAGGCTCCTAGAAAATACCTAAGTACCTTGTGTAGTAAGACAGAAACCTCTCGGTTTTTATTTATACCCCATAATCCACATCCATTAAAAGTACTGGCTCAAGAATTTGTTCAACATTTCATAAGGCATTTCACCGGTAGGTGAATATTTCACCTATATCGTTGTAAGTGCTCCACTATCAGATTTACAGAGTTCCTCAAACCAGAGTCCTAAGTACTTATAGGGGTGGAATTATTTCTAAAATGGACTATGTTAGTTTTGTCTTTATTAACTTCGATCTTCCACTTTTTACACCATTCAATTAAAACATCCAGCCTCCGTTGCATAGACATTTTGTCGGGGGCAATGAGTGCAATGTCATCAGCATACAAAAGTATGGAGATCATTTCAAATTATTAATATCTTTTGTTAAATCATTTATGTACATAAAACAAATTGTTAGCGAGGCAATACAACCTTGTTTTAGACATTGCTTCATATCAATGGGTGGTGTAAAAACACGATTTATTTTAATTCTACATTCACAGTTAAAATATAATGATTTTATAACATTAAAAAACATCCATTCATATCAAAATGTTCTAGCTTAGCCCATAACAGATCTCTGTTCACACAATCAAACGCGTTCTTCATATTAACAAAACATACAATAGTGGATTTTTTTCTTGTTTTTCTGTTATTCAAAACAGCGTACAATATATACTGGTGGTCTAAACAACTTCTGTTCTTCTTCAAACCGTTCTGTTCATCTACAAGTAATTCGTTTGTTTCTTACCATTTTGATAACTGATGATTTAAAACGTCCGCATACATTTTACATGCGATTGATATAAGTGCAATTCCTCTATAACTAATTGGATCTAGTGGATCCTTTCCTGCTTTTAGAACAAGATTAATGATACGTTGAGTCCACTTTTCTGGAACTCCACCATACTCAAAACAATTAACAATAATATTATGTAAGAGGTCAATACAAGCTGGGTTTCTGAGGACATTACTCTGTATATTATCAATACCAACCGCTTTGTTTAACTTGGCTCGATAAACTGAATCTTCAACATCTTGACGTGATATTGGTAAATTCAATAGACTGCTGTCAATATCAAGTTTGGGTCCCAGCAACGTATTAATGTTTTCTTTTTCATCAGTAACGTCTGGCATTACAAAGCTTAAGAAGGTTATGGAAGGAGTCGTACCATACTTTCAGAGATTCATTAGAGTTTTTCGTAATATTACCATTTGCATCTCTCATTGTTTTTGGTATGGTATTAAGTCTGTCTTTTTGCATACCTAGCTGGCCTATCTTGTTCCAGAAATCGTTAGGGGAACTATAACACATGTCAAGCAGTTCGTCTTGTTTGATTTTTGATATCGTCGTTTATCACGTCTAAGTATTTTGTTAAAAAGTTCACGCTTGCTTATTTATTAAGACCTTAGTGTTCGCTTTAAACTTACATGAGCGTTACACTTTAACCATAACCTTTCACTTTCGTTACGCTTGTGTAGTAGGTTCTGTAACTCATCATTCCAATACGGTTAATGTCGAAGTGTAGAATTTATACTCCCCGTACCACTTGGTAAAGCGACTGTATACCTGGTTAACATCTGCTGATACCTCTAAGTCATGTTCTATTTCGTCAATAGTCGTTAAAAAAATTATCATTGTTTCATCATCTTTCATAACATTTTGTGAGATAATTTTAGTATTGAATCGTTGAGGTCCATTACACATAGTATCTATGACGTTAGTTTGATTTTCTCCATTACATAATTTAATATTGAATTATAGTAAGGAATGGTCAGGAATATGGTCGATATGATTTAACTGATCTCCGACATGAGTTTAACATTAAATTATTAACACTGTTTAGTTCTTCATGAGGTACAAGTAAGTAATTAACTACAGACTTTCCTTTTGATGACACTTAGGTAAAGTTTTAGTTACCTGTTCTACCATTAGCAATACAAAAGGTAGTATCAGAGAGGAAATCAATCACCTAACACCGTGATCGTTTTATAGTGTTGTCGATAACAACGCGATCTGCTATATCATCGACACCTTCCACATAAGTAAAGTCACCACATCTTGCGGTAAATTCCCCCATAGTGTAAATATAACCCAGGATTTGCTACATGTAGAGTTTTTCGATCAGGAAACTGAAGAAAGTCCCCGCGTCAGAATTTCGTGAGAAATCTTTAGTGGGAGATAACATACACATATAACAAATACTTCACCGTCGTCATTATAAAATTTTACTCATATACAATATTCACACAAGTTATCAAGGGTAACGCATTTCTATTGTTGGTAAAAATAATCTTTATAAAAATGAATACACCAGCACTGCCTCTTTCGGCATTAAAACTGTTTTTTCTGTTTTTATATATACATTTGTACCCTGTAATATTAAAATGGTGTTTATCTCCCCAACACGTTTCAGCGCAACACAATATATTAAAATTTAACAACAGTTTCTCTAAAACTTTTCCTTTTATAGATAAAGGAAAAGCTCAAACTAAAGGTGTGTAATTAATTGAAGTTCGTTAATCCCAAATTGCATCCTTTGAGGAAAAGTGAGAAAAAAAAATATGAGTTAGTCCGGTTTTCGATTTCTTTGTGATAATTGATATATTCTGTTGCGCTGAAACTTTTTGTATTCATTAATCTACTGAAATGCGAAGACATCCTGCCCTCTGTGAATTATGTGCCAGTTGAAAAAGTGTCAGTCGGACTTGACCCATCACGGTAGTGGTATTTGTTTGCTAACATTAGAGAATTCTGTATGTCAGAATGATCAAAGAACAGTACATGTCCGAAACCAGCTGTACCAAAGTCAGAGTCAATGTTGATGAAACTAACGAGATTCCAATCATCCTAGTAAGCGAGAAGGTCTACTGTTCAGATGAACCTTAACTATGACTATCAAACTACTGAAATGGCGTCATTGCGCAAGTTTAATCTAAAATGAGTTAATTAATTGGTAATTTTATAGTGTTTGTTGAATTTGTTTCAGAATTATTTGGATTACAGATATAACGTCACAATAATAGGGATCCGCATTGGGTACTGTGACGTTAGAGAATATGAAACTCATTCTCATAATAAATTACATACTAGATTATGAAACAATCTTCAGTTTCATGAATATTATATGTAACATGTGCAATGGAAACAAGTTTGAAATTCTGTTTATTATGTATTAATTATCCATTTTTGGTATTTTCCAATTTAAGTAACTGCAATGTTGATGTGACATTGCAATTTAACCTACGTTTTTTGGGTAATTTACTATGTTTGAAAATGTGCCCTTATATACTGAGAGACCTAAGTAGTATCTGACCTGCTGGTGTGGCAAACATATTTCGCTACAATGAAATGTGAATGTTGCATCCTGTGTATATCATCATTTCCAAAAAAAGAGTATGTGTTACTGTGGATTATCCCCCTTTATTGTATATTCTGTAAGACAAATTCATCTTAATGTTGCTAGAGCTCTTTTTTAATACATCAGTGAGTCCACCAACACGACTCCGATATTTAAAAGGTAATAGTTGAATGACAATTATTATAGCAATGCAAAAACAAACTGTTGTGATTTAAAAAAAAAAAATATCAATCAAATGATTATCTCCCTGTATAGTTAACTTTCTTTAGTGGTATTTGCCTATATGATTTTTTTTTCTTTTTTTTTCAAGTGTATTATTTATCAATCCTGTTAGCTAATACGGTACCTATATACTTTTTTCAACTCAACCATTCGGAAATTTGTAGGATCATAATATACATATGTATACCATTGAGACTAAGACAAAATTGTGAACTTTGTATTTTCAATGTTTCTACTATTAAGTTTTATCTTCAGCTATCACCCTTTATTGTAAATTATTTTCAATGTGTTCTGTTGATAGTGGTAATGAACCATACATACCGTATTTTGCAGTTGTAAGCTGTTTTGAAAATATTCAACTTAGTTTTATTTAATTCTACCTTGTTGTAATTACATTAACGTTTCGTGACTGTGATGTTGAATATAATACAGTCGTGTGTATGTTGTCATTATTTGATTTTGCGTTTTTGTTCAAACATTGCATGTTACATAATCTTGATTTTCTCCGCAATGGTTAAAGATTGGTCATTAATATTTTGGGTTTTTATTTCTCACATTGTTAGCTTTCAGAAAAAAGAAAAATCTCAATTTCCGATTTTACCTCATCTGGCCCCATTTTCTCAGTCGCGGTCACATATATGTATACACGTCATTACATGTACATGCTGATGGTTGCATGAGAGAAAACATCCCCAACCACCGCCCCCTCCCCTGGGTCTACTGCGTTCCCCACAATAACGTAGCGGGTATACAGCTGGCCTGGTGGTACAGTAATGCATTGCCACGTGTTAGAATTATGACAAATGCATGGTTGCAGGGTGCAAGCACTGCAGTGAGTTGATCGATGTAATAAACAATCAAATCAATTAAGTTTCACATGGAACCTCATTTTTTCATCATACAGTTACAACTTTACTTCAGTGGCAGATTTAAAAATGCTTGCTAGGACAATGTAACCACCCCCTGACACATATTTTTCTTTTCAATATGATATCTGCCTGAGAATATATGGACAATGATCACGCACTGACCACTCCCCTGTGGTCACATGGTATTCTGATGGACTGTACGTTATCTTGAACACCTTGTGTGAAGGCACTAACTCCTGTCAATTAATCCAGCCCATTGTTTGTCCAGTAGATACACAGGTAAGTCAGTACACGCTTACAGGTAAGCTACTTTGGTTGTCTCTTTGCGAGGAAATGACAGCCTCGGTCACAATTCTATTTCAAAACAGTGATTTTGACTCTTTAGTTGTGTTTTACACTGTCTTATCCCCTGAAATGGTTTACAAAGTGGGTGTTACATACATTGTCGACATTAACTGATAACACACTCCAGCATCAATTAATGGGTCACTGAACCATGAGCCTTGTGTACCTGTACGGTCAGTGGTCCATAATAGTCGTCACAGGGCACAGGTGTTACATTTAAAGAACCAGAAGGTCGTTTGCAACAATGAAATTAATTTTTGAAAATTTCAAATTTAATCGGGAAGGTTTATGAGACGGTTAAATAAACAGATCAATGTTAGCACTTTTTTTTGACATTCCAATCTGTTCTCAAAGAAAAACATATCTAAGGAGCATGCAGTTTTTATTTATAGTTAATTTACATATCACTACAGTATAACAAGGAGGTCGTTTGCAACAAGGAAATTATATTTTGAAAATTTCAAAACAAATTGAGAATATTTATGAGACGGTTATATAAATTAATAAATAAATGTTAGCACCTTTTGGAAAACTTACACTCAAATCTGTTCTTGAAGAAAAAACGATCCCAGGACTCGGAGCATGCAGTAATTATTGATAGTTATTCTTTATCCATAAATAACTACTATTTGGATATATGATCTTACCATTCCGACTGACAATAACACTAGGTGTTACTTTTGATTGGATAATAAACATTTATTCTGTTAGAAGTTTATTCTGAGATTTTATTTTCATTTTAACCATATAGTTAAGTATATTTTTCTTACTAGAAATACAGACTTAGATAGCATCTAAATCTGTACTAGATAACTACCCGCTTACTAGAATAAATAGTATTTATTTTTTTGTAATTGTTTTTTTTAATGAAAGTCAAATAAGTAGACTGAGAAAAGATTTACAAAGAGACCATTGAAACAATTATGACACCCTACTGAAAATACAAATCACTAATGAACGAATCTCATGATGTCTTTAGGGTCAGGACCCTCCAACTCTCCCTTTGCAGAGATAAAGAGAGAGAGAGGGAGAAACATAATTTCTACAGCTGGTGCGTATATATACGGTGCTTTGTCTCTCCCCCATACCTTTTAATCAGAGTTTGCCCCTTAGTTCTGTCTGTTAATAGTTTCTATATGAATGTTTCGTTGGAATTCAGCTCTACATTCCTGTAACTACAGTACATTGTTACCAATCATGAATGAGACGATGCATGCATTTATTACAAAGTATGATTTCCTACTCACAATACATGTAGATACCTCAATGAGTGTTCCATTTTGTACAGAAAAAGACTTATGATTCATTATCACGTACTAAATAATGCAAAGACATATGTATACGTGTTATGTAGACGTAATACTGTCATAACTTAAATAGTGATTATGTCTTTAAAACAAGATTTTATAAACTTTAAACCACCAATACATGTATAAACATGAACCATGGTTTGAAAGGTCATAACACTTTACAGTTATAATGTTATTTTTGATTTAATGATAATGCTTCAATTATTTTAATTATATCAATAGGTAACATTTAATATGTTATTTATATATCTGTTTATTGAGCAGTCGGGAGGGAAATCATAGTATATATAAAATGATGACAAGTCCATACATAACATGATAAGGTAAATTACCGTGTGCACTGTAGTTAGCTTCAGTGAACATCGATGCTAACTCCACTCCAGTGCATATAAACGTGAACTCAATTGCACATCAATGAAGAGTTCACGTCAGTGATAACTCCAGTGCACGAGGATGTGAACACCAGTGCATAAGCCAGTGAACTTGAGTTAACTTTTCTTGTTTACTCTAGTGCACTAGACTACCAAGCTACGTTTGCTCACAACTTTAGCTGTTTACATTCGAAAAATCGTTTTCAAATAAATGAAAGCGTGAGGAAAGAATGACCGACAGACTGAAAGCATGATCGGTATCTCCCTCGAGATTGTTAAAATGTGTGTGTGTGTGTGTGTGTGTGGCTTGGTGTGATGTGTGTGTGTGTGCTCTTAGATTTATGTAGTTGTGGACACCTCTTTAATGTATAGACCAACGTTGTGGACACATTTAACATTGTGGACACCAAATCATGGTGTCCACAGTGTACACACCTCCAGAGGCCTACTTTTCACCTAATAAATCTACTTGGCTTAAAGTGTAAAACAAAGTTGTGAACCTACCTCACACTGACCGTGTGTAAAGGGCACTAAATAGATACCAAACAGGTTGTGTGAAGTAACCTCACAAACACACATAATTACGTTATCTCATATGGGTCAGCAGTGGCTGCTGCTGCAGTGACTAGCCGCTAGCAAAGGGTCAGTTCCTTATCAGTCGTTACCATAACAAAGGGGCTTGTAGATGAGGGGCACCAAACGGGTGTTAGCCGTTTTTTCTGAAATAATTTTATATGTATACTACTATCTAAATCTTCCAAGTGCCTCAATTTTCCCCCGCAAAAACGTCAAGAAGAAGGGCAGCGAAATGCCTCCGGGGTTGTTGAAGATCCATTTGTGTTCACGGGTAAGTTTGGGTATATTTTTTGTTTTCTTCATATTTCGAAATATGTATGCTAGTCTAAGAAAAAGGTTTTTATGGATTTACATAATTGCATGTATTGTATATACAATATAAAAAATTTGAATAAGATTTGTTAAAAGAAAAAATATTTGTAATGTAATTATCGAACATCAAGCACGAATCTGAATTAAACAGGCATGATTCAACTAATATTTTAGATTACTGCGATAAAAGTTGTACAGAAGCACAACGTTAAAGCATAGAGTCATTGTAAATGTTATTTTACGGGAAATGTATACTAGAATGTATACCAATTTATTATCGGTTGGGTAGTTTTGAACACGTGGATGATATCGTTATTTTATACGAAAATATTGTCAATTAATTGGTTATTTTGCTTAAATTTCGATCTGTATTTATCAAATTATGTATTTTTCTCAAATCTGGTTGATAAATAGCATTATTATTTGTGTAAAATTACGCAACTGCATGTGAGTTGATGAGAGTTTGCTATGCTTTATAGTATTTCATGGACAGCTGGCTTTATATTTACGGACTGAACTGAACACCACTGAAGAAACTTGCACCTAAACTTGAACCGAGAAATTGCGCGAGAAAAGTTAAGTCCCAAACACGTCCAAAATTTCTAAAACTAGAAATTACTTTTCAAAATTAAATCGATGTTGTCCTTGTTAGACCCCCACATGAACATTCATGCCAAAAAGTTAGGACAATAACACATGATGTGACTGACTGAACTGTAGACCACTGAAGAAACTTGCACCTAATCTTTAACCGAGAAATTGCACGAGAAAAATTAAGTCCCAAACAAATAAAATATTTCCAAAACCAGAAATTGTTTATCCAAATTAAATTGATATTGTCCTTGTTAGATCCAACATAAACATCCATGCCAATAATTAGGACAATAACACATGATCTGACTGAACTGTATACCACTGAAGAAACTTGTACCTAAACTTTAACCGAAAAATTGCGCGAACAAAGTTAAGTCCCAAACACGTCAAAAATTTCAAAAATTAGAAATCATTTTTCAAATTAAATCGATATTGTGCTTGTTAGAACCCACATGAACATTCGTGCCAAAAGTTAGGACAATAACAATTGATGTGACTGAACTGTAGACCACTGAAGAAAATTGCACCTAAACTTTAACCGAACTGACGGAACGACGGTACGGACGAACAGGACGGACGCAAACGAAAAATTTCGCGTGAAAAGTTAATTTGCAAACACGTCTAAAATACCCCAAAATAGAAATTATTTTCCCAAATCAAATCCATATTGTCCTTGTTAAACCCCACATGAACAGCCATGCCAATAATTAGAACAATAACACATGGTTTGACTGAACTGTACACCACTGAAGAAACTTGCACCAAAACTTTAACCGAGAAATTGCGCGAGCAATGTTTTTACCGAGAAATTGCGCGAGAAAAGTGGCAAGGTAAAGTTGGAGTTATTCGTTATTCGTTATTCGGAATAACGAATAACTGTCCAACTTTACTTTCTCGGGTACGAAAGAAAAGTTGGACAGTAATTCGTTATTCAAAATTTTACAGAAAAATGTCGGTGCACGGGTTTTGAATGTTGCACGTACAGGGGGTGCCAA
Source organism: Mizuhopecten yessoensis (assembly GCF_002113885.1). Taxonomy (NCBI): domain Eukaryota; kingdom Metazoa; phylum Mollusca; class Bivalvia; order Pectinida; family Pectinidae; genus Mizuhopecten; species Mizuhopecten yessoensis. The sequence continues at coordinate 2,326,641 of NW_018408919.1, forward strand.
TGACAGCGTTCACAGCGAGTTTCATTAACATTTTAATAGGAACTCACCCTGGGCTAGGACCAGGAACATGGAATTTGAACAATATCTCAATTTTGACAATTTTCGGGTATAGGGTCCCAGTGGGTCTATAAACCGTGCCGATGCACGGGGTTTTAAAAGCTTCACGTACAGGGGGTGTCAATGGTAGTATTCACACCGAGTTTCATTAACATTGAAATAGGAACTCACCCCGAGCTAGGACCAGGAACATGGAATTTGAACAAAATCTCAATTTTGACAATTTTCGGGTATAGGGTCCCAGTGGGTCTAGAAACCGTGCCGGTGCACGGGTTTTGAAAAGCTGCACGTACAGGGGGTACCAATGGCAGCATTCACACCGAGTCTCATTAACATTGAAATAGGAACTCACCCCGAACTAGGACCAGGAACATGGAATTTGAACAAAATCTCAATTTTGACAATTTTCGGGTATAGGGTCCCAG
>NW_018408919.1:2327155-2328175 GCF_002113885.1 Mizuhopecten yessoensis
CCAATATAAAACTATAAAAATAATTGACATTAAATGACACATTACTGCTTAATTATATATCAAGTTGCGACGACGATTGAGAATATTAACACAGGTTTTGGCACAGGACCTCGTCAAGTAGGGATTGCTTAAAATTACAACTAACTTTTCATCTTTACTCATATTATAAAAATGACTTGTGATTTTACTAGCATCCTGCAATAGACCCGATCGGAGATCATTATATAAGTTACATTCTATTAAAACATGACTCTCTGTTTCTACCACGCTTTTACACGCGAAACACTTTCTTTCACTCAAAAGTATTATCTCATACCGGCCTGTTTCGATGCGTATCGGTGCAACCCAATACCTAAACTTAGCTAGCGCACTACGATAAGGCATTACTAACGTATTATAATTTTCTACCTCATAATTAAACTTAAATAACCTGTACATACGTAGTTTGTTATCTCCAGAAAACAATTTTTGGCTCCGGGACGGTTTAGTTCCCTTTTCAAATTTTCAATTACCAGTTCCAAGCCACGAACCTTAGCGTCCTTAAGTATTTTTTTACTATTAATTGGACCTGTGCTATAGTTAACCAAGTCTCTTTTAGCTCCCCGAGTCTGGAAATTACCCTGAAGTTCCATTTTTTATTTCGGTGGTTACCTATGCTCACTCCATGTAAATACAGCCTAATTCAATCTAGTTTCCGACAGATTATGAAGGCGACTCCAATGTCTAAAAACAGCTAGCCATTGGTTCACAATTACTGGAGTCTAACCCATGTCCCCGCTAACAGCTACGTTAGGTGCATAGTGACCAAGGCCTAGATAAAATCTACATGCGCGATTTTGAATAGCAACAATACAACTAAATGAACGTGTACCCCATATAGCAGCACCGTAACTAATTACTGGCCACACTGTACTCTCATACAGTTTTGTAAAGGTTTTATTTGGTAAGCCTCCCATTTATTTAGATTTAGCTATTAACAAACCAAGTGCTCTACCCGCTGATTTGGCCACAAGTTTTTGC
>NW_018408919.1:2338142-2364613 GCF_002113885.1 Mizuhopecten yessoensis
AACACCCTTGTTCTTTCTGAAAAATGGCGTTAACAATCTATCAACATTCAAAACGGATATCTGTTGGTGGTAATTTAACACGGTGTAAATTATTGCTGTGATACCACCTGTATACACTTTCTACGTAAAGTAAACGAATATAGATTAACGAATAACTTTAAAGTAAACGAATAACGAATAACTGTCTAACTTTACTTCCGCCCCCGGAAAGTAAAGTTAGACAGTTATTCAATAACGAATAACTGTCCAACTTTACTTTGCTGAGAAAATTAAAGTCCCAAACATGTCCAAAATTTACAATCTAGAAATCATTTTTAAATCCATATTGTCCTTGTTAGACCCCACATGAACATTCGTGCCAAAAATAAGGACAATAACACATGATGTGACTAAACTGTAGACCACTGAAGAAACTTGCACCTAAACTTTTGGACGGACGGACGGACGCAAACGCTATATCATTATATGTCCATCTAAAACTAAAACACCCGAAACACCAGTAAGCATATCATCTCTGTTTGATATGCCTTTGTCATTTTAATCCGAAAATTATGTCTTTTATACTCCTTCTCCTTAACCCTCAATTGAACTGACACAATATCCTTTCAAGGTTCTTTATTTATCTTTTACTTTATAGATTTAACAACATTTACCGTGTCATTTTCTGCAAATCACACAAACTTTATAAAGTTCAGATAATTATAATTCTGTGTTTGCGAGCTCATTATACTATTGTATCGGAAATGCTACTTTTTGTAAACCAAATATTATGAAACGTTTTAACTCGCCTATTCGGAGAATATTGGGGCCTACTGTAATCACCCCGGCGTCGGCGTCGACGTCACACCTTTTGAGGTTAAAGTTTATGGGCAAGTTTTTTTCCAAATAGTGTTGTATCATCACACTAAAAACACAGTTGTGTATTATGAGGTTAAGTCATTAATATCGAGTGTGAGCAATGTGCTGGACCATATTTTCATATTTTAGGGGCCAAAAACAACTTAATTGAACATGGTTAAAGTTTTGAGACAAGCTTGAGGTTAAAGTATTTGGGCAAGTATTTTGTGAAGTGTTGGATCACCACCATCAAAAGGCTGTTGTCTTTTATATGGTTGGTGTTTTTATATGGAGTGTAAGCAATGTGCTGCACCATATTTTCATATTTTAGGGGCTAAAAACAGCTTCATTGGAGCTGGTTAAATTTGTTGAGGCTTGAGGTTCCAGTTTTTGGGCAAGTTTCTTTTTATAGTGTTGGATCACCACTATCAAATGGCTATTTTCTATTATAAGGTTGGAGTATTTATATGGAGTGTCAGCAATGTTTTGGAACATTTGTTTTTATGGATTTTGCTATCTTACAACGTAAATCATCAATAGACGAGCTATGCTGTTCTCCAACAGTTCTTGTCATTGATTTCGAAACTATATATAGTCACTTAATCGGGATATAATATGAATGAAATATGGTGTCACTGTATTATTTTAACGTTTTAAGGTGAATTGCATCAAATGCATTTCCAGAAAAAATATTTAACGTTTTGTTTTATAAAGCAATGTTTTATTTATCGAAATCATAGATTTTAAGTTACAATTTATACTGTATTCATAACAAATTATCCGCCATATTACAAGGATGTTTTGTAATGAACATAAGAGATTTTGATAATATTTGAACAATACCCAAAATTCATTATTGCATCATCAAAAATGTTCAGTTTTATAAAAATGATATCAAAGTTTTATGAAAGGGGTTCGTATTTCCGAATTAAACATTGACTTTGCTCTTATTCAAAGATACATATCAAACTCACATCCATATGTTCCTTCAAATAAAATCTTATCTACTTATATAATAATGTAAATACAATACGTGATGCTATTTGCAGTGATACGTTTTAATATAACCCTCAACATGTTTCGTTGCATTTTTAGTGCATGTTCATTTGTTTAACTTAACGTAATTCACTTTATCCGTCTTAAAGCTAGAGAGTTTTTGCCCTCGGGTTGTTCACGAAGGGAGTTTCTTCATGAGTATGCCGGGGAAATTATTTACATATAATTAGGGTGGAAGTGTTGCATCATGCTACGAAAACATTGACCTGTTATTTCGACTCCCAGTATGTCTACCGTTTCACTTGATTAGTCATATACTTAATTAATAAATATTAAATTATATTTATACAATAGCTTGATTACACATGGCCATTTCGGTAAAATACCTTTATTTAAAATTATTTTTTTAATTATCTTAAAATATTCATTTGTGAATCGCTCTGACTACATCACACGGAAATGTTTAATCAGTATATAATCTGGAATAGGAAATAGGTAAATTTGCCGCGAAAATGCGTACATTTTAGAACTTCAATAAGTTGAAAACATCGGTTTCACATATTCTTTCGAGCTGTAGAAATATTCGCTGTATTAATGTTCGTGGTTCCATAGCAACCACGAAAACGACGAAAGTTTATACACAACGAACATCTCATTTTATACAGTATCATGTGCTTGGCGTGTGACAAGACTTCACAGTGACTATGGACACCGTGTCCACAACTCTATGTTGGTGTCCACAACAACGGCTGATATATCTCCTTCAGAATTGATTTTATGAACAAATGCATTGAGTTCATATATTGCAGTAGACATTACCTCTTTATAATATCACAGTTTTACGAACTCCGTCCATAAATAATGCATGTATCCATAACGTTGGTTTGGAGTTTGTGGTTCACAACTACAGCAACCCGGGTATGTGTGTGTGTGTGTGTGTGTGTGAGAGTGTGTGCTCTTAGATTTATGTGTTCATAACGTTGGTTTGGAGTTTGTGGTTCACAACTACAGCAACCCGGGTATGTGTGTGTGTGTGTGTGTGAGAGAGTGTGTGCTCTTAGATTTATGTAGTTGTGGACACCTCTTCAATGTATAGACCAACGTTGTGGACACATTTAACATTGTGGACACCAAATCATGGTGTCCACCGTGTACACACCTCCAGAGGCCTACTTTTCACCTAATAAATCTACTTGGCTAAAAGTGTAAAACAACGTTGTGAACCAACCTCACACTGACCGTGTGTGTGTAAAGGGCACTAAATAGATACCCAGCAGGGTGTGTGAAGTAACCTCACATACACACATAATTATGTTATCTATATGGGTCAGCAGTGGCTGCTGCTGCAGTGACTGCTGCTGCAGTGACTAGCCGCTAGCAAAGGGTCGGTTCCTTATCAGTCGTTACCATAACAAAGGGGCTTGTAGATGAGGGGCACCAAACGGGTGTTAGCCGTTTTTTCTGAAATAATTTTATATGTATACTACTATCTAAACCTTCCAAGTGCCTCAATTTCCCCCCGCAAAAACGTCAAGAAGAAGGGCATCGAAATGCCTCCGGAGTTGTTGAAGATCCATTTGTGTTCACGGGTAAGTTTGGGTATATATTTTGTTTTATTCATACTTTCTAAATTATATATTTATGCTAGTCTAAGAAAAAGGTTTTTATGGATTTACATAATTGCATGTATTGTATATACAATATAAAAAATTTGAATCAGATTTGTTAAAAGAAAAAATCTTTGTAATGTAATTATCGAACATCAAGCACGAATCTGAATTAAACAGGCATGATTCAACTAATATTTTAGATTACTATGATAAACGTTGTACAGAAGCACAACGTTAAAGCATAGAGGCACTGTAAATGTTATTTTTACGGGAAATGTATTCTAGAATGTTTACCAATTTATTATCGGTTGGGTAGTTTTAAACACGTGGATGATATCGTTATTTTATACGAAAATATTGTCAATTAATTGGTTATTTTGCTTAAATTTCGATCTGTATTTATCAAATTATGTATTTTTCTCAAATCTGGTTGATATATAGCATTATTGTTTGTGTAAAATTACGCTACTGTATGTGAATTGATGAGAGTTTGCTATGCTTTATAGTATTTCATGGCCAGCCGGCTTTATATTTACGGACTGAACTGAACACCACTGAAGAAACTTGCACCTAAACTTGAACCGAGAAATTGCGCGAGAAAAATTAAGTCCCAAACAAATAAAATATTTCCAAAACCAGAATTTATTTACCCAAATTAAATCGATATTGTCCTTGCTAGACCCCACATAAACATCCATGCCAATAATTAGGACAATAGCACATGATCTGACTGAACTGTATACAACTGAAGAAACTTGCACCTAAACTTTTACCGAGAAATTGCGCGAGAAAAGTAGAGTCCCAAACACGTCAAAAATTTCAAAAATTAAAAATTATTTTTCAAATTAAATCGATATTGTCCTTGTTAGAACCAACATGAATATTCGTGCCAAAAATTAGGACAATAACACATGATGTGACTGAACTGTAGACCACTGAAGAAAATTGCACCTAAACTTTAACCGGACCGACGGAACGACGGTACGGACGAACAGGACGGACGCAAACGAGAAATTTCGCGTGAAAAGTTAATTTGCAAACACGTCTAAATTTTCCCAAAATAGAAATTATTTTCCCAAATCAAATCCATATTGTCCTTGTTAGACCCCACATGAACAGCCATGCCAATAATTAGGACAATAACACATGGTTTGACTGAACTGTACACCACTGAAGAAACTTGCACCAAAACTTTAACCGAGAAATTGCCCGAGAAATGTTTTAACCGAGAAATTGCGCGAGAAAAGTGGCAAGGTAAAATTGGAGAGTTTTTTGTTATTCGTCATTCGTTATTCGGAATAACGAATAACTGTCCAACTTTACTTTCTCGGGGGCGAAAGAAAAGTTGGACAGTTATTCGTTATTCAAAATTTTACAGAAAAATATCGGTGCACGGGTTTTGAATGTTGCACGTACAGGGGGTGCCAATGACATCATTCACACCGAGTTTCATAAACATTGAAAGAGGAACTCACCCCGAGCTAGGACCAGGAACATTGAATTTGAACAAAATATCAATTTTAACAATTTTCGGGTATAGGGTCCCAGGGGGTCTAGAAACCGTGCCGGTGCACGGGTTTTGAAAGGTTGCACGTGCAGGGGATGTCAATGACAGCATTCACACCGAGTTTTATTAACATTGAAATAGGAACTCACCCCGAGCTAGGACCAGGAATGAACATTTTCGGGTATAGGGTCCAAGTGAGTCTGGAAAACGTGACTGTGCACGGGTTTTGAAGGTTGCACGTACAGGGGGTGCCAATGACAGCATTCACACCGAGTTTTATTAACATTAAAATAGGAACTCACACCGAGCTAGGACCAGGAACATGGAATTTGAACAAACTACCAATTTTGACAATTTTCGGTTATAGGGTCCCAGAGGTTTTAGAAACCTTGCCGGTGCACATATTTTCAAAGGTTGCATGTACAGGGGGTGCCAATGACAGCATTCACACCGAGTTTCGTTAACATTGAAATAGGAACTCACCCCGAGATAGAACCAGGAACACGGAATTTGAACAATATCTCAATTTTGACAATTTTCGGTTATAGGGTCCATGGTGGTCTAGAAACCGTGCCGGTTCACGGGTTTTGAAACGTTGCACGTACAGGGGGTGCCAATGACAGCATTCACGCTGAGTTTCATTAACATTGAAATAGGAACTCACCCCGAGCTAGGACCAGGAACATGAAACTTGAACAAAATATCAATTTTGACAATTTTCGGGTATAGGGTCCCAGGGGGTTTAGAAACCTTGCCGGTGCACATATTTTCAAAGGTTGCATGTACAGGGCGTGCCAATGACAGCATTCACACCGAGTTTCGTTATCATTTAAATAGGAACTCACCCTGGGCTAGGACCAGGAACATGGAATTTGAACAATATCTCAATTTTGACAATTTTCGGTTATAGGGTCCATGGTGGTCTAGAAACCGTGCCGATTCACGGGTTTTGAAACGTTGCACGTACAGGAGGTGCCAATGACAGCATTCACATCGAGTTTCATTAACATTTAAATAGGAACTCACCCCGAGCTAGGACCAGGAACATGGAATTTGAACAATATCTCAATTTTGACAATTTTCGGGTATAGGGTCTCAGTGGGTCTATAAACCGTGCCGATGCACGGGTTCTGAAAAGCTGCAAGTACAGGGGGTGCCAATGACAGCATTGACACCGAGTTTCATTAACATTTAAATAGGAACTCACCCCGAGCTAGGACCAGGAACATGGAATTTGAACAAAATCTCAATTATGACAATTTTCTGGTATAGGGTCCCAGGGGGTCTAGAAAACTTGCCGGTACACTTGATTTTACAGGTTACACGTACAGGGGGTGCCAATGACAGCATTTACACCGAGTTTCATTACTCACCCCGAGCTAGGACCAGGAACATGGAATTTGAAGAAAATCTCAATTTTGACAATTTTCTGGTATAGGGTCCCAGGGGGTCTAGAAAACTTGCCGGTGCACTTGATTTTACAGGTTACACGTACAGGGGATGCCAATGACAGCATTTACACCGAGTTTCATTACTCACCCCGAGCTAGGACCAGGAACACGGAATTTGAACAAAATCTCAATTTTGACAATTTTCGAGTATAGGGTCCCAGGGGGTCTAGAAACCGTGCCGGTGCACGGGTTTTGAAAGGTTGCACGTACAGGGGGGGCCAATGACAGCATTCACACCGAGTTTCATTAACATTGAAATAGGAACTCACCCCGAGCTACGGCCAGGAACATGGAATTTGAACAAACTCTCAATTTTGACAATTTTCGGGTATAGGGTCCCAGGGGGTCTAGAAAACGTGCCGGACCACGGGTTTTTAAAGCTAACAAATGTCTTCTTTATAACAAAATTATATATTTTTAATGTATCATGGACTGAAAACGTGACTGCATCGTCATAGTTAGATTACCTGGAATGTTGTAAATCACTTTAACCATCGAAGCATATAGATGTTATTCAGATTCCTTGCAAACTACAGCCATAACAACCACATTAAGAAGAACATATTTGACAATTATCATATCAGATCCTATTCTCGTCACTTAAAGTTAAAACATGCTATTGATGCGACAAGGGCGTATTTTTATGTGTATGACTTTCCAGCTAATTTTAGGAAATATCGCAACGGTGACATCGGATGTCACGTTTGTCGAATGCGTAAAACCGGAGTAGAATCAGGTATACATGTATTATGATATTCTCCGATTTTTCTTTTTCAAACACAAGAGCACCGGGATCAATATAAATCAACAAAAAAATCTACACAAATTCATATTTGTAACTCCATTTTTTTTTTACAATCGATAACTACATGTAAATATTTTTTGTTCCATCTACATGTATCACATGGGGAACTTTTCAAAAGATGGACATCTACATCCGTTCTAGATATTTCCAAACCCTGTGTGCCATCTATTTACCAATAAAATTTAAAATTCATTTTCCTGGTCAAACTCTTGTTTCATACTTTTTAAAATCCTACTTAAACTTAATGTAAACGGTTTTTGCCGGTCCCCACTTTCTGGAACCATTTAAATATTGGGCACCGGCACAGATTCTATACTAGTTGCGACCGTATTCTGTATGAGTATGAATACATAAAATGTTGTACTAATACTTTGTTCATGGTACTGGCTCGGAGTGAACACCAAGTTCTATCTTTATGGCACCCTCTGTGCGTGAAAACTTTCAAACGTTTGGCATAGGCTCGAGTTCTAGACCTATTTGGAAACTAGACTCTTAAAATAATCACTTAATAAATGTTGTAGCGACATCATACAACTTTTAACAAAATTTGAACAAAGCCATACTAAATTTGATCAAAATCTAACAACATCTGATTGCTGATCATTCAATATGAATTTACTAAGTTTTTCTTTCTATTTCCAAACATCTCTTTTACTACGTTTCTATCTACACAGATAGATACGAGCGCCTACCATCGTACCATCTTCATAGTTTTCATGTTCTATTGATCTTTACTCTGCTTATCTCTTTTCTGTTGGAATAAGTCACGTAAACAATTTGTTAAATTATAGCACGGAATTAGATTAGAGGGAAAGGAAACTGCCTCTTTGGTACAGGAACTATGATCTGGGCACTCTGATGCTTCGAGAAACTGCGAGAAAGCGCGAGAATGTACATGCTTTGGGGAAAAACCCGCCGCTTCAATCGTTTTATCTTCAATGTTAATATTGACCAAATTCATCGTAATAAATAGCGTGTAGTTTCACTACCCCTGAGCATCGTCTTGTATTACCCTCCGATCTATGAGAAAACTGCTTGCTTACAATGAGATAATTAGACATACGGAATAAACATTATTGCTTTTTAAAATGTGTTCGTGCCTGTTATGTTGTTTGAAGTTTAAACCATAGCTCTGCAATTGTAGTTTTTGTATTCTGAAAACGATTGTTGATCGGTGTGTTTTTAATAATGGTGCCTGAGAAGGACGCTTGCCGATGAACTTATTGACATCTCATCCTTCAGTGCAGATGAAACAGTCCAGCTGTTACTTGACAGTAATTCTCACCCGCTGATATCAAAAGATGGTCGTACAAACATTGAACCGATTAGTGGTGGACTTTGCTTTACCTTACATAGTGCACGTTCAAACCTATTGTGCTAATGGGAGCCATGGGTGGGCGATCAACTCTCACCAGAGACTAGAAGATCACAGATCTTCGTTTTTATCATAATATGTTTTTATAATTGTGTGATAGGACTTTACGTGGAACCATTAACCTCAAGTGGATCTGCAGTTCTTCAGGAAGTGGAGGAACCTACAACAACAACAACAAATGGCCGCCATTAAGCCTTACATTACCGATCGCGGGAGGGTTCATGAATGCATGTAATTCTCGGTAATTAATAATAAATACGTAATAATTTGTTTACATGATTAAAATCTGGTAAATTATCATGTACTGATAAAAAATTCAATCACACTGACGAACTAGAAAATGCAGTTTTATGGCTCTTAATATTGACCAAAATTAATCTTAATGCAATAGCGTGTGGTGTCAACGCCCCCTCCCCCCTGAGCATCGTTTTGGATTACCTTTATTTCATTATAAAGTTTTTATTCAGTTGTGAATACACAATAAGTACAATGTACATGTAATGTGTGCATGGAAAGTCATGAATAAACATCCATTCACTTACTGCAGGGCTTTAAGTTGATCCTTGATAAGTATTTTTTTGTCTCTCCAAAATACATCTTTAAAATCTTTGATTAATTTGAACGAATATGTCAATATGATATGATTTTGACCCTCCAAACCTCAAGGGGGATGTTATTTGACTTACGAAATGGTTCAACTTATCCGTGTTCCTTGTATGTATATTATACAAAATCAAGCATATGGACTTCATTATTAGACATTGGTTAACACACTCTCTCATATTCTGTGAAAATATTACATGTGCTTGTCTATTTTCCCAAAGTATATATAACTTAGTTAACAAAATTGAAATAATTTATTAGTTAAAGTGCATCTCTTTATTTTGTTAACCTACATGTAAAAGCATATGTTGCTGGCTCTTGGTTCTATCTAAGTGTGATTTATATATGAAACATGTTCCAACTCTCTCACATAAATAGTCATGATACCATTGAGTAACAAAACTGACAACACATCAATTTTGAAAGATAATAATCTGTTGCATATATGTGAACCGCAACCTTTAATCTGTATACAAGTGTATACTGTGTTTTGAGCTCAGGACTTATTCGAACTGGATGTAGCTTCTTTAATAATTGTTCTCTTTCTAACACAGCTGACACATCTAAATGTCTTGAAAAACACAAAAATAAAAAGTTACCAAACAAGTGTTCTTTGGAGTAAAGTCACAATAAGCTTAAGCACTTCTTTCAAATAAGTTGAATATCATCAATCTTTTAGGAATATATTGATGATTTAAGTGATGCTGAAAATTGTTGCTGACAACATAATAGATAATAGAGAGAGGTGTCATCTGCAAATAATTTAATTTTACTGGAAACACAATCAACAATATCATTTATATATATTAAAAAAAATAACGGACCGAGGACTGAGCCTTGTGGAACCCCTGCTTGAACAGGGTCAAAGGTTGATGTATAACCTTCAGTTAGTACTCTCTGCTTTCTGTCTGATAAAAAGTTACGAAACCAATTTAAAAGATTACCTTTAACACCATATGATTCCAACTTGTAAAGCAGACCATTGTGCCAAACTCTATCAAAAGCCTTGCTTATGTCACAGAATATAATTCTGATTTCTTTATTTTGATCTAGGCAATTAACAATGGTATGGTAAATAGACAATAATTGATTTACAGTTGAATCTTTAGGTGTAAAGCCAGACTGGTGTTTTGTAATGATTTTATATGTACTGAGGTAATTATATAGATATTTGAAAACGATTTTTTCTAACATTTTACTAAAACATGAAGTAACAGAGATTGGTCTGTAATTAGACACCTCATTAACTAATCCTTTACCTTTATAAATAGCGTTAATATTAGCCATCTTCCAGCTGAGGGGGATAATACCAGTTTCAAGTGTTTTGTTAAATAGAAGAGTTAGAGGAAAGAGAATAGATGGATGTAATTGTTTGATTATTCTGGGAATCATATCATCTGGTCCAGCAGGTTTATTAACATTCAAAAGAAATAGCTGATCTTTAACATCCTGTTGGGTTATAACAATATCATTTATGGAATTAGGAAAATCATTAGTAGTTTCAGGTATAGGTTCAGTATTTTCAGAAGTGGTAGATATTGATGCAAAGTATTTATTTAAGCATTCAGCTTTGTCAAATGGATGTTGAATAAATGAATTATTGTGTGTTAGTGGGGGAATAGAAGTAGATTTGTTGTTTATATTAAGGACATTTCGTGCAATTTTCCACCACTTGTTAGGGGGAATAGTTTTGTCGGTTAATGATTTTTGTAAATTTTCAACATACTTTTTCTTGGCATCACGTATTCTACTAATGGTTTCATTTCTTTTTTTTCTATAATTTTCCCAGTGAAAAGCCGAATTACTAGATTTTGCTTTCCTATGAGCCCTATTTCGTTGTCTTATATGTAGTCTAATATCATTAGTCATCCATTTTTTATCATTTGGTCTAATTGTTACATACTTAGTGGGTATAGATTCATTAATTAAGTGCTTTATTGTATCACATAAAATATTGTTAAATTCATTTGTATCATGTATATTGATAAGGTTTTCCCAATCTTTTTCTAAAATACATCTATTCATCTGATCATAATCTGCATCTTGATAAATAAGAATTTTCTTTCGATAGGTTTGTTTTTTAAAAACTGCATAGGAAATGTTAAATTGTATCAGAGAATGGTCACTACATATAGGAGGAAGCACAGATGCATTTTTAACTATATTTCTGTTGTTGGAAAAGACAATATCAATTGAAGTTGATGAAGTTGGAGTGATACGAGTGGGGTCTGTGATAAAATTAGAAAGATTAAATTTTGTTATTAGTCTACCAAGGTGCGAGTGGGGTTGAAGATTTAACATATTGATATTAATATCACCAGTGATCACTATATCTAAGTTAGTGTTCACAGCTTTTTCAATGACTGAATCTAAGATTTCCCAATATCTAACTGGTGATTCTGGTCTATATAGACAAGCCAGAAGAAACTTGTGCGACTCAATGTGAATTTCCACCCATATCATTTCAACTTCATCATGTTCAAGATCATGTCGTCTTTTGGTGAAAATGTTATTTTTGTGATAGATTAAGACCCCACCACCAGGACCAGTTTTTCTATCCAGCCTATAAAGATTTTCAGAGTAACATGGAATTATTAGTTCAGTATTAGGTATTTCAGGGGTGAGGTGTGTTTCGGTTAGGCAGATAATATCACTTTTATTTAATTCAGTTTCAACGATATCTGTCTTCTTTCTTAAGGATCTTATATTGAGATGAGAAATTTCTAGGTTACACAGAGGATCTGGGTTTAACTCAATATCATTACAGCTGATTAATAAAATACTAGTCACATAGAGAAAAAAAAGTAAGTTTTTCAGATTGTGTGTATTCAGGGAACATTTATACACGATATGTACATAATAGTACACGGTTGAATTAGTCATACACCCCCTAGTGTTCCTACATGTCCCATCACGTGATACACATATTACTGTTTTAACCATAGTCATATATCGTTATAAAATACACTGTGACGTGAACGTGAAAAGGACACATGATATAGCGAGTACATAACGTTACATACAATAATTTGGAGGCTGGGCAAGCATAGATGTACAGTAACAGCACACCTATAGCCAGAGACGTCTTTTATTACCTCCGAAATATTATGTTTTACATTCATTATCAGTAAATTCTTTCATTAAAATGTCTAAATCTAAATAACTATCACGGGATAAAAAGTCAGTCACATTTGACTATGATGTATCATCCAATCAGATACTTACCTGATGCTGCTTGACATAAAGAGATAAGCTTGCGACATCATCACGTGTATGCACTCGTTTTGTATTGGTTTAGTCGTAGTTGTTACACTGTGTACTGATCTGTCAAAATCAGTGTCACACTCGGTCTCTCATCACCTAGGTAAACAACGTGGTTATCGATACCGGAAACTTGTCTGTTTAGTCGCACGCAAGCGCAGTACAGGTAAATTGGCTCCAGCGAGAGGGTCACAAGTCATCACGGTTCGGTGCACAAATACAAGAGGTTGACAACACATACGCGAGACGAGAGTGGTGTTGCCAATCCCTGTTATCTAAGTCCGTGCTTATAGTAAATTTTCATAATTTGTTTAAACTGATTTGTATGACATTGAAATTTCAAAGTCAGGTTGTTGTGCTATATATTTACTATATGGTGCCTACTCTGTCAAAAAGGAGAACCTAAATTTGAATTTGAAGAAAGATCTGTCTAGTTTTTGTCAATAAATATGGATAACAAACTGTAACCGTCAAAATCAAGTATGGATGCCTTTGCGACCATTTTGTTTTTTCTTAACAGCCTTAATATGAAACTTGCACAACAAAGCCATGTGAAAGTAAACATACGAAAACGGATAAAGATCTATCAAATACTTATTGAGAAATAGCGCTAACAACCTTTCAATCTCTAAATTCAAAATATCAGTCTGTCACCTATCGTGATATCCTGATCAGACCCTTTAATGCATAACAGAAGACCACGGGAAACCTTCATGTCACATTTGATAAAGATCCTCAATTACTTTCTGTGAAACGATGTTAACATACCTAAGCTCTCAACATTCCAAATGGCCGCTCGTCAGCCAACTTGGTTTTAAAAAGACACAAAATTTGACATACATAACAAGAGACCAGAAAGATCCTTCGAATACTTTCTGGGAAATAGCACAAAGACTATTCATCTTAATCTCAAAATTCCCAGAGGGCCTGTATCGCTCACCTGAATATGTTTAAAATAATTGGCATGAATTTAAGATATAGCACTCCATGGTAGGTGCTGTACGTACATATGAAATTTCAGAAAGATTCATCCAGTACTTGAGATAAATTAAAGCGAGAACAAATTTCAAACAGAGCCCCCACCCCTATGCCCCAAGGGGGGGGGGGGGGGGCCCCCCCCCCCCCCCCCGTGGGGGGGGGGGGGGGCACACTCGCTGTTTATACGAAATTGAGTCCCCAAGGATGCTCCAGACTAAATTAGGATAAAATCCCTTAAGCCCTATGGTAGAAGAGATTACAAAGGTTTTACCTCTATTTCCCCTATTCGGCCCCGCCCCTCAGGTTCCAGGTGGGCCACACCCACTGTTTATACCAAATGGGTTACCCTTTATCCAAGGATGCTCCACACCAAATATGGACCAAATCCTTTCATTCCTATAAAAGAAGGATTTTAAAGAATAATTTGCTATGTTTCCCCTTATTGGACCCAACCCGTCAGGTCCCTTGGGGCCAAACCCACGGTTTATACAAAACTGGTTTCCCTTCACCTAAGGATGCTTCAGATTAAATATGGAACAAATCCTTTCATTCCTATAAAAGAAGGATTTTAAAGAATAATTTGCTATATTCCCCCTATTCGGCCTCGCCCCTCAGCCCCCAGGGAGAACAGACCCACCATTTATATCAAATTTGTTCCCCTTTCCCAAGGGATGCTTCTGACTAAATTTGGTCAAAATCTGCTCAGTCGTTCATGACTAGTAGCGATTATTAGGAAAAGTTGACGGACAATCGACGGACCGACGCTGTGGTATGGCATACACTCACCATGGTCCTTCGGACCAGGTGAGCTAAAAACATGTAGCCGCCTATCGGCCATCTTTGTTTTCATGTCAGATCCCAAATTCGATATGCGTTACAACAGACCTTAAGAACATTCGTGTTAAACTTCAGAAAAAACACCCTAGTGTTACACACGGTGTAAATTATTGCTGTGATACCACCTGTATACACTTCCTACGTGAAGTTAACGAATATAGATTAACGAATAACTGTAAAGTAAACGAATAACAAATAACTGTCCAACTTTACTTTGCTGAGAAAAGTTAAGTCCCAAACATGTCCAAAATTTACAATCTAGAAATCATTTTTAAACCCATATTGTCCTTGTTAGACCCCACATGAACATTCGTGCCAAAAATTAGGACAATAACACATGATGTGACTGAACTGTAGACCACTGAAGAAACTTGCACCTAAACTTTTGGACGGACGGACGGACGGACGCAAACGCTATACCATACTACGTCCGTCGAAATTCGACAGGCGTATAAAGAGGAAATAAGCAATCGGGAATCTAAAGAAGCCTCTTGGAGACGACGGAATTTAAGAAAAACTAAAACACCTGAAACACCTGTAAGCATATCATCTCTGTTTGATATGCCTTTGTCATTTTAATCCGAAAATTATGTCTTTTATACACCTTCTCCTTAACCCTCAATTGAACTGACACAATATCCTTTCATGGTTATCTATTTATCATTTACTTTATAAATTTAACAACATTTACCGTGTCATTTTCTGCAAATCACACACAAACTTTATAAAGTTAGGATCATTATAATTCTGTATTTGCGAGCTCATTATACTATTGTATCGGAAATGCTACTTTTTGTAAACCAAATATCATGAAACATTTTAACTCGCTTATTCGGAGAATAATGGGGCCTACTGTAGTCACCCCGGCGTCGGCGTCGACGTCACACCTTCTGAGGTTAAAGTTTATGGGCAAGGTTTTTCCAAATAGTGTTGTTCATCACACTAAATACACAGTATCGAGTGTGAGCAATGTGCTGGACCATATTTTCCTATTTTAGGGGCAAAACCCAGCTTAATTGAACATGGACAAGCTTGAGGTTAACGTATTTGGGCAAGTATTTTGTGAAGTTGTGGATCACCACCATCAAAAGGCTGTTGTCTTTTATATGGTTGGTGTATTTATATGGAGTGAAGGCAATGTGCTGCACCATATTTTCATATTTTAGGGGCTAAAAACAGCTTCATTGGAGCTGGTTAAATTTGTTGAGGCTTGAGGTTCCAGTTTTTGGGCAAGTTTCTTTTTATAGTGTTGGATCACCACTATCAAATGGCTATTGTCTATTATAAGGTTGAAGTATTTATATGGAGTGTTAGCAATGTTTTGGAACATTTATTTTTATGGATTTTGCTATCTTACAACGTAAATCATCAATAGACGAGCTATGCTGTTCTCCAACAGTTCTTGTTATTGATTTCGAAACTATATATAGTCACTTAATCGGGATATAATATGAATGAAAAATGGTTTCACTGTATTATTTTAACGTTTTAAGGTGAATTGCATCAAATGCATTTCCAGAAAAAAAAATTGAACGTTTTTTTATATTTGCCTTTGAATAAAGCAATGTTTTATCGATCGAAATCATTGATTTTAAGTTACAATTTATATTGTATTCATATCAAATTATCCGCCATATCACAAGGATGTTTTGTAATGTATATAAGGGATTTTGATAATATTTGAACAATACCCAAAATTCATTATTGCATCATCAAAAATGTTCAGTTTTATAAAAATGATATCAAAGTTTTATGAAAGGGGTTCGTATTTCCGAATTTAACATTGACTTTGCTTTTATTCAAAGATACATATCAAACTCACATCCATATGTTCCTTCAAATAAAAGCTTATCTACTTATATAACAATGTAAATACAATACGTGATGCTATTTGCAGTGATACGTTTTAATATAACCCTCAACATGTTTCGTTGCATTTTTAATGCATGTTCATTTATTTAACTAAACGTAATTCACTTTATCCGTCTTAAAGCTAGAGGAGTATTTGCCCTCGGGTTGTTCACAAAGGGAGTTTCTTCATAAGTTTGCCGGGGAAATTATTGACGGAAATGACGCATGATATGTAAAAGATATGAACTACACTTTTCACTTTCTTTTTAAAGGGAATAAGGCATGGTAAGTATCTAGACATTGAAATTGAGGGAAATCACTAATAACGTGCATTGTAGGTACATCAACTGTGATTCGGAATATAAATCGATGTAGCATACTAAATTTAAGTCTTACGTTTCTTTCTTAAGTATCGATACGACGATAGAAAAAACCACAGGGGCAATTCTAGGTCGACATGTAAACCATGCGAAACGTGGTATCGCCAATTCCATGAGATCGATGGACTTCAATGGACAACCGCGACTCTGTCTCTACAGCCTTAGGTAAGTTATCATTATTTAATTGCCTATGACTACAAACCATGTTTATGCTATTATAATATGTACATTATGTTGTTTCATTAATTAACAGGGATATTGCACCAGGGAAGAATTGATATACGATTACGGTATCCAGAATTTGCCATGCGAGCAAAAGAATAAAGAGGTGAGTATTTCAATAATTTGTAATACGTACACAGTATTTACAAACTACAAAAAAGTGGAATATCACATTGTTGATATACATCCTTATATAGCACTTTTATATCGACATGACAATAATATTTTGTTTTAGCATGACAAATGTGAACTATTTTATGCAACAGAGGGGTATTTTGAGGCTTAGAATTTGTGATCGAATAGTGATACACTTATACATACAAAAGATATCCAATAAATATGTTTAACCATAGAACAGGAGATGCATGCTTACTTGTGGTTCAATGTCCTAT
Source organism: Mizuhopecten yessoensis (assembly GCF_002113885.1). NCBI lineage: Eukaryota > Metazoa > Mollusca > Bivalvia > Pectinida > Pectinidae > Mizuhopecten > Mizuhopecten yessoensis. Next base: position 2,355,248 of record NW_018408919.1, read on the forward strand.
CGTCAGGTTTGGAGGTTTTTATGGGAAAATTAAGAAACAATGAAAACAAATTGTTGTATAAATAAATCAATGTTCAATCACAATTCCTTACGCATATTATTTAAGTTAGAGAGCAAAACAACATTTAAAAGTTGAACATAAAACAACTTTGACATTGTATTTTAGACTGTTTTAAGTGTGTAAAAACAGATTATAGACACGTTATCCACAAAGCAACATTGAATAGTAACGTACACCAAAGATGTGGAATGCTATTTTAACTTCTTCTTAGTTGTGTGTGAAAACGTTGTGGACAAGATGTCTACAAAGCAACATTGAGTAGTAACATGAATAAAAGATTTGGAATGGTTTTGTAACTTCTGATGTAAGATATTAGCAAATCAGTCAAAAACACTTTTATATCCTTACACAATAATGCTACATATTGAACAAAATTACAAATAGAAAAAGTAATAAGGTATTTGTTGATATAAATATAAGTGCCGTTTAGTCATCTAATCCTATTGTGTATTTGAATACATTGCGGACATGGTGTGCAACAGGAAGTACTGAGAAGTAAAACACACACACAAAAATAAGTAATTATATTTCAATCCTTCTCAGTTGTGTGTGATAACATGGCGAACACGGTGTCCACAAAGCAACATTGAGTTGTAACACGCATCAAATATGTAGAATGATATTTTAATCCTTCTCAGTTGTCGGAGTCAGAATCTTTGTTGTGTGTCCCAAAATCTCGAACTGTGACCTACGGAAACAGATGATTTGGGAGGGTTTCGGCTACGTTGTGGAATAGCTTACCATCTGCTATTAGAAAGTCAAATACCCTGGCCAAGTTCAAGAGGGACATTAAAACTCACCTTTTCACGTCTGCATTTAGAATCCTTGCAAAGACGTCATGTAAAAATACCACCCTTTTATGTGTTCAATTATGTGCACATTGCTTGCTTTAATGTAAAAAGTAAGCCTTTGTTTTTTGTTTTCACAATTATAACCATTACTATTATCCATATGCTGTAAATTTTACAAATTATATAGGGCGCTATATAAATGTTGTATATTGTATTGTATTGTGAGTGATAACATTGTGGACACGGTGTTTACAAAACAACATTGAGTAGTAACACACATCAAAGATTGGAAATTCTATAATAATTTCTATTTAGTTGTGTGCGATAACATTGTGGACACGGTGTCCACTATGTAACGCCGAGTAATAACACGCATCAAAAATGTGAAATGATATTTTAATTACTTCTCAGTTGTGTGTGATTACATTGTGGACACGGTGTCCACAAATCAACATTGAGAAGTAACACACATCAAAGATGTAGACTGATATTTTAATTTTTCTCAGTTGTGTGTTATAACATTGTGGACACGGTGTTAACAAAACAACATTGAGTAGTAATACGAATCAAATATTTGAAATTCTATATTAATTTCTGTTTTGTTGTGTGTGATAACATCGGTGTCCACAAAGCAACATTGAGTAGTAACACGCATCAACGATGTGGAATAAAATTTTAATTTTTTCTCAGTTGTGTTTAATTACATTGTGGAAATAGTGTCCACATAGCAATATTGAGTAGTAACACGCATAAAAGATGTGGAATGATATTTTAATTTTTCTCAGTTGTGTGTTATAGCATTGTGGACACGGTGTTTACAAAACAACATTGAGTAGTAACACGCATTAAAGATTTGAAATTCTATATTAATTTCTGTTTTGCTGTGTGTGATAACATTATGGACACGGTGTCCACAATGTAACGCTGAGTAATAACACGCATTAAATAATTGGAAATGATATTTTAATTACTTCTCAGTTGTGTGTGATAGCATTGTGGACACGGTATCTATAAACCAATGTTGAGTAGTAACACAAATCAAATATTTGAAATTGTATATTAACTTCTTTTCAGTGGTGTGTGAACACATTGTGGACACGGTGTCCACAATGCAACATTGAGTAGTAACACGCATCAAAGATGTGGAATGCTATTTTAATTTCTTCTCAGTTGTGTTTAATTACATTGTGGACACGGTTTCCACAAAGTAACATTGAGTATTTAAACACATAAAAGATGTGGAATGATATTTTATCCCTTCACAGCAGCGTGTGATAACATTGTGGACACGGTGCACACAAAGCAATTTTGAGTATTAACACACATCAAAGATGTGGAATGATATTTTAATTTTNATGTTTATGCTATTATAATATGTACATTATGTTGTTTCATTAATTAACAGGGATATTGCACCAGGGAAGAATTGATATACGATTACGGTATCCAGAATTTGCCATGCGAGCAAAAGAATAAAGAGGTGAGTATTTCAATAATTTGTAATACGTACACAGTATTTACAAACTACAAAAAAGTGGAATATCACATTGTTGATATACATCCTTATATAGCACTTTTATATCGACATGACAATAATATTTTGTTTTAGCATGACAAATGTGAACTATTTTATGCAACAGAGGGGTATTTTGAGGCTTAGAATTTGTGATCGAATAGTGATACACTTATACATACAAAAGATATCCAATAAATATGTTTAACCATAGAACAGGAGATGCATGCTTACTTGTGGTTCAATGTCCTATCGTCAGGTTTGGAGGTTTTTATGGGAAAATTAAGAAACAATGAAAACAAATTGGATTAGTTTTGTTGTATAAATAAATCAATGTTCAATCACAATTCCTTACGCATATTATTTAAGTTAGAGAGCAAAACAACATTTAAAAGTTGAACATAAAACAACTTTGACATTGTATTTTAGACTGTTTTAAGTGTGTAAAAACAGATTATAGACACGTTATCCACAAAGCAACATTGAATAGTAACGTACACCAAAGATGTGGAATGCTATTTTAACTTCTTCTTAGTTGTGTGTGAAAACGTTGTGGACAAGATGTCTACAAAGCAACATTGAGTAGTAACATGAATAAAAGATTTGGAATGGTTTTGTAACTTCTGATGTAAGATATTAGCAAATCAGTCAAAAACACTTTTATATCCTTACACAATAATGCTACATATTGAACAAAATTACAAATAGAAAAAGTAATAAGGTATTTGTTGATATAAATATAAGTGCCGTTTAGTCATCTAATCCTATTGTGTATTTGAATACATTGCGGACATGGTGTGCAACAGGAAGTACTGAGAAGTAAAACACACACACAAAAATAAGTAATTATATTTCAATCCTTCTCAGTTGTGTGTGATAACATGGCGAACACGGTGTCCACAAAGCAACATTGAGTTGTAACACGCATCAAATATGTAGAATGATATTTTAATCCTTCTCAGTTGTCGGAGTCAGAATCTTTGTTGTGTGTCCCAAAATCTCGAACTGTGACCTACGGAAACAGATGATTTGGGAGGGTTTCGGCTACGTTGTGGAATAGCTTACCATCTGCTATTAGAAAGTCAAATACCCTGGCCAAGTTCAAGAGGGACATTAAAACTCACCTTTTCACGTCTGCATTTAGAATCCTTGCAAAGACGTCATGTAAAAATACCACCCTTTTATGTGTTCAATTATGTGCACATTGCTTGCTTTAATGTAAAAAGTAAGCCTTTGTTTTTTGTTTTCACAATTATAACCATTACTATTATCCATATGCTGTAAATTTTACAAATTATATAGGGCGCTATATAAATGTTGTATATTGTATTGTATTGTGAGTGATAACATTGTGGACACGGTGTTTACAAAACAACATTGAGTAGTAACACACATCAAAGATTGGAAATTCTATAATAATTTCTATTTAGTTGTGTGCGATAACATTGTGGACACGGTGTCCACTATGTAACGCCGAGTAATAACACGCATCAAAAATGTGAAATGATATTTTAATTACTTCTCAGTTGTGTGTGATTACATTGTGGACACGGTGTCCACAAATCAACATTGAGAAGTAACACACATCAAAGATGTAGACTGATATTTTAATTTTTCTCAGTTGTGTGTTATAACATTGTGGACACGGTGTTAACAAAACAACATTGAGTAGTAATACGAATCAAATATTTGAAATTCTATATTAATTTCTGTTTTGTTGTGTGTGATAACATCGGTGTCCACAAAGCAACATTGAGTAGTAACACGCATCAACGATGTGGAATAAAATTTTAATTTTTTCTCAGTTGTGTTTAATTACATTGTGGAAATAGTGTCCACATAGCAATATTGAGTAGTAACACGCATAAAAGATGTGGAATGATATTTTAATTTTTCTCAGTTGTGTGTTATAGCATTGTGGACACGGTGTTTACAAAACAACATTGAGTAGTAACACGCATTAAAGATTTGAAATTCTATATTAATTTCTGTTTTGCTGTGTGTGATAACATTATGGACACGGTGTCCACAATGTAACGCTGAGTAATAACACGCATTAAATAATTGGAAATGATATTTTAATTACTTCTCAGTTGTGTGTGATAGCATTGTGGACACGGTATCTATAAACCAATGTTGAGTAGTAACACAAATCAAATATTTGAAATTGTATATTAACTTCTTTTCAGTGGTGTGTGAACACATTGTGGACACGGTGTCCACAATGCAACATTGAGTAGTAACACGCATCAAAGATGTGGAATGCTATTTTAATTTCTTCTCAGTTGTGTTTAATTACATTGTGGACACGGTTTCCACAAAGTAACATTGAGTATTTAAACACATAAAAGATGTGGAATGATATTTTATCCCTTCACAGCAGCGTGTGATAACATTGTGGACACGGTGCACACAAAGCAATTTTGAGTATTAACACACATCAAAGATGTGGAATGATATTTTAATTTTATCTAATTTGTGTGTGATAACATTGTGGACACGGTATCTACAATGTAACATTGAGTAGGAACACACATCAAAGATGTGGAATGATATTTTAAGTTTTCTCAGTTGTGTGTGATTACGACACGATGTTTACAAAACAACATTGAGTAGTAACACATATCAGAGATGTGGAATGATATTTTATTTTTCTCATTTGTGTGTTATAACATGGTGGACACGGTGTCCACAATGCAACACTGAGTTATAACACACATCAAAGACGTGGAATGATATTTTATTTTTTCTCAGTTGTGTGTGATAACATTGTAGACACGGTGTATACCATGTAACATTGAGTAGTAACACACATCAAAGAAGTGGGATGATATTTTAATCCTTCTCAGTTGTGTGTGATAACATTGTGGACACGGTATCCATAGAGCAATATTGAGTAGTAACACGAATCAAATATTTGAAATTCTATATTAATTTCTTTATAGTTGTGTGTGATTACATCGTGGACACGGTGTTTACAAAGCAACATGGAGTAGCAACACGCATCAAAGACGTGGAATGATATTTTATTTTTTCTCAGTTGTGTGTTAAAACATTGTGGACACGGTGTCCACAAATCAACATTGAGAAGTAACACATATCAAGGATGTGGAATGCTATTTTAATTTCTTCTCAGTTGTGTGTTATAGCATTGTTGACACTGTGTTAACAAAACAACATTGAGTAGTAACACAAATCAAATATTTGAAATTCTATATTAATTTCTGTTTTGGTGTGTGTGATTACATCGGTGTCCACAAAGCAATATTGAGTAGTAACACGCATCAAAGATGTGGAATGATATTTTAATTTCTTCTCAGTTGTGTTTAATAACATTGTGGAAACAGTGTCCACAAAGCAATATTGAGTAGTAACACACATCAAAGATGTGAAAAGATATTTTAATCCTTCTCAGTTGTGTGTGATAACATTGTGAACACGGTGTCCACAAATCAACATTGAGTAGTAACACATATCAGAGATGTGGAATGCTTTTTTAATTTCTTCTCGGTTGTGTGTGATTACATTGTGGACACGGTGTCCACAAATCAACATTGAGTAGTAACACACATCAGATATGTGGAATGCTTTTTTAATTTCTTCTCAGTTGTGTGTGATTACATTGTGGACACGGTGTCCACAATGCAATATAGAGTAGTAACACACATCAAAGTTGTGAAATGATATTTTGATTTCTTCTCAGTTGTGTGTGATTACAGTATGTCATCATATTATTATGTATTTCAGCACACATTTCGAGATACCAATGGGAAAGTCGTGATTGATTATGACGAAGAAAATCAGGAGGAATTCAGAACATCTGAAGATATAAACGAAATTATCATTTACTTTACATTTCAGTAGTCTCGTATCTGAAAATGATTTTTTTTCTCTCTTGTCCGCATTATAATATTAAAGTGTTTAGGGGTGGAAGGAAATATAAAAAAGGCATAGACAGAACAAGAGAAAGACATCTTTGTGTTTTTGTATGTACACCAGGTTTGGTGATTTAAAGGCGTGCAATGATAGCCTTTATTGTTCCTTTTAAAAGGATGTTGGCATTAAATATATCAGGGAATAACGGAAACATGAGGTTGTATTGTTCGTCAATTGAATCAGACAAAATCACAAATAAATTCTTACATTATAATACTTCATATCAAAATGATATATATGTATTGATGTGAAGAATATTTTATATATAGGGATAACTTTGAATATATTGTTCGCATAATTATTGATACCTGCTCATTTGTAAACCTCTCGGATCTGAAGACATACTTGTATTTATCATATTCTTTATACAATACTTATCTCTTATCTGAATTGACATTTTTACGTGGAACGATATAGAGAAAGGAAATGGGCCATTTAAAATGCACTATTATCAATAATTAATTCCGATAACAGATGTTCTATATTCCGTCTTTTCGTATTGCAGAGTTATCTGCTCTTGTGAGCAGGTATTTATTGTTACATCATTAGTATGCGTGGGAAAATTACGTCGTTTTCTCAAAACGTAACAATCGATCCCTGCTCACAAGAGCAGATAATCCTGCAATACGAAAAGACGAAATAAGATTTTACATGAGTTTCCGTTCCATATGAAATTTATGAAACGAGGATAAGAATTTTTCAATTTAACGAGCTAAAATGAAGAATTCGTGACGATTTCCATAAATTTCATATGAAATGAAAACAAGTGTAAGATCTTTTTATCACATTATCAAGATTTGTGGCATTTGTTCGTGTAAAACGACAATTTTCATGCAACATTGAAATGTAAAAAGCCGCCATTTTGACTCCAGTGCGTAAGTCTGTGACGTCATGTACTTGTCATAGGCGTGACGTCGCAATTGAAACAATAAAAAACTTACAACCAAGCACAGGGCTGATAGGTCATATTGCATGGGTTCATACTCAAAACAATATGACATGGATATATTTACTGGATGACACAGTACATTATGTGATAAATGTATATAGGCACCAGCGATTATGACTTCATAAACAACCTGAAATTTTTTTGCAGGATGAGGATCCGAAGCCGTTGTCAATTGCCAGGTTTGCATTTACGGCGGGGTCTTGTTTATGGTGCATTTATCTATCATTAATATGACACATTCGAAAGAGAGTAGTACATATTGTAGCAGTATTTGACTGAATGAAATCTAGAATTTAGCTCCCATACGGATCCTTCCTGGAATGATTTTAGCTGTTGTAAGCATGTAAAACCACCAGCAAATAAATATCCCATAGAGATTTGAAAATTCACTGCTGCTTATTTAGCCTAACTTTAGCAACATTTATTTAGCAAGTATGTATATTCAGTATGAAAATAAAATTCTTCGATAAATCTCGAAGTATCTTGCAACTGTACTAGAATAAATTTAATACAAAAAAAATAATTATACCGACTTTTAATTTTTGAAATTGTGAATATATGGTTATCAATATGTGTAATTTCGATATCAAATTTTAGTTCTACATTGAACCGAAAATTAATTGATTGGTCCTGCGACTTCGTCATCTTCAAGTCTTAATATTTTCCCCCGGAAAAAAAGTTGCATTTACTAATTAAAAACTGTAATTAGTAAACGTAAAAACACATGCATATATCTTGCCTACTACCTACGTTCCCACACTTTAACTATTTTTCAAAAAAAAATAAAAAAATTGGAATCTTCAAAATCTAAGGTTGATACTATCTAGATTATCCTAACATCTTTACTCTGATAAAATTTAAAGAGACCTATTGAGCAAGTTCTAAACTATAAAGTCGTCTACACACTGAACAGGCATGTATATCAAGTATTATGTGGCCAAAGTTAAGAAAGGAAGGTACTCAAGTGTCGACATAGTCTTAATTATGAACTATTAATCGATAGTCATAGGACACTCTATGAAATAAAGAGGACCTTTAAACAGATATTTTGTATGAAAAAAGATGTTATCATCACATGAAATGTATAAAAATTTATAACATGAAATGTTCGTGTGTTTTTTCTTTGGTGGTTTGGAGCTTTCAAATTATTTCGTCGGTACAAACTTTCGTGGTTAGTACGTACAACAAAATTTATTTATTTTCGTGGTCAGCCTGTGCAACGAAATATATCACTCATTCCGAGAATCATTGGTCCGACGCCGTAACACATTTGAGGTATGTTTTAAAATGACAAAGAGTCACATTTGTCATACTTCTCTGTTGATGTCAATCAATTACAGTATTTATCACACAGGTAATGTACATATAATTAGGGTGAAAGTGTTGCATCATGCTACGAAAACATTGACCTGTTATTTCGACGCCCAGTATGTCTACCGTTTCACTTGATTAGTCACATACTTTATTAATAAATATTAAGTTATATTTATACAATAGCTTGATTACGCATGTCCATTTCGGTAAAATACCTTTATTTAAAATCAATTTTTTAACTATCTTAAAATATTCATTTGTGAATCGCTCTGACTACATCACACGGAAATGTTTAATCAGTATATAAACTGGAATAGGAAATAGGTAAATTTGCCGCGAAAATGCGTACATTTTAGAACTTCAATTAGTTGAAACAGGGACAGTATATACATGTACGTCCCTGGTTGAAAACATCGGTTTCACATATTCTTTCGAGCTGTAGCAATATTCGTTGCATTAATGTTTTTGGTTCCATAGCAACCACGAAAACGACGAAAGTTTATACACAACGAACATCTCATTTTATACTAAAATTTAATGTAAAAAATTAAATTGATTTATCTAAGCACAAATTAGGTTATATTTATTGGTTGGTTGTTACCTAAGCCTAGCGGAGCATATGCATGTTAGAGTTATCTCCCCTATAACTTCCGCTTGCTATCTCAGAATCCATGGTAAGCACAATCATATTTTGTCAAAACAAATTTTAAGTTTTTGTATCTAAATTTTCGCTATTTTTGAAATATATTTATACTTTACGGAACTACAATATTTCAATTGATGAACTAGCAATATGCCTAGTT
>NW_018408919.1:2364885-2399712 GCF_002113885.1 Mizuhopecten yessoensis
TTTGTATGTGGCATACTTTTTCAATACATAGTTAATGTGCTGTGATTTATTGGAAATGTCAGGTTTAATCACATATCAGCTGAATAAACCAAGTGCTTATATTATCTGTCAATTTTTGACGAAACATAATTTGTTTTGAATTGTTTGTAACTTAATTCAGTTGTATGCTCAGAGTTAAATGCTTGTATAGTGTTAAGCAACATAAATTGATTTGAAATGTTCTCCAATTTAAATTAATTCTACCTGATTCAATTAGTCAAATAGCTTTGAGTGATCATAAAATTAATTGAATTGTTTTAGTATTAATTTGTAATATTTCTGCCTCGAGTTAAATTCAGCATGTCTAAGACTAAAGCGAACCCCAGGACGGTTCCAGTTAAGTTTCATGGTACCAGGAAGAGGGGCCAAGAGGTTGCTGCTACTGGGTCAGCAGGGTTATCTGAGGAACAACTGTCACGGGTGGTTGCNGACGAAACATAATTTGTTTTGAATTGTTTGTAACTTAATTCAGTTGTATGCTCAGAGTTAAATGCTTGTATAGTGTTAAGCAACATAAATTGATTTGAAATGTTCTCCAATTTAAATTAATTCTACCTGATTCAATTAGTCAAATAGCTTTGAGTGATCATAAAATTAATTGAATTGTTTTAGTATTAATTTGTAATATTTCTGCCTCGAGTTAAATTCAGCATGTCTAAGACTAAAGCGAACCCCAGGACGGTTCCAGTTAAGTTTCATGGTACCAGGAAGAGGGGCCAAGAGGTTGCTGCTACTGGGTCAGCAGGGTTATCTGAGGAACAACTGTCACGGGTGGTTGCTTCTGTCTTTGACAGGATGGCCCCAAGATTTGAGGAGTTAATAACTCCAATCAGAAACTCTCCAGCAATAGGTGAGATCATTGGTCAGCCCATTACAGTTGAGGAGGGTTTTAACGATAGTTATCCCTCTCCCAATGCCGTTACCGGTGTACAGGAGGAATTGGGGGCTAATGTGCCTGAGGGGCTTCGCCAGAAAATCATAAATGGCGAATATGTTGATTTAGGGCTATTATTGGCCAAGCCAGTCAACCTGGAGCAGTCAGCTAAGCTTACATTAGTAGGGGGTGAACTGCGTATGTCTGCAAAGACCCAGTCTGTAAAAATTGTAGATATAGATAAATGGACAGATGCCTTTCTGGTTTTTGTGAGTCTGTATGGGTCAGCCCACCCTACCCAAATGGCCGGGTTGTTGAAATACATGCATACTGTCCGGCTGGGCGCTCGTCGCACTTCCGGTTTAGGTTGGAAGCTCTATGATGAGCAATTTAGGTTAAGGAAGGCCAGAAATCCCTCCGCCTTATGGGGTGTGGTCGACCAGGAGCTTTGGCTCCTTTATCTTTACATAACTCAGCAGCCACATCAGATTGCAACTTCATCTGTAAATGCTAATGCACAGCTGAAATGCTATGACTTTAATTACAGTAATAACTGTAATAAGAGCCCATGTCATTACTTGCATAAATGTTTACGTTGCAGTGGTAACCACCCTTCCATGAATTGTTATCGTACTATGAATACCAGCAACTCTAATTTTAGATCAAGAGGTTCCCGAAATGGCAGAAGTTTCCGGGCCCAGTCAGCCGTTGGTGTACGGTTTGCACGAGGATCAACTAGAGCTACAGACTCGAGCATTTAGTCCTATTGATGTAAAAACTTTGGGAAAGAGCATTCAACTCTACCCTAAGCAAGATATTGCTCGTGAACTTATTCATGGGTTTGTTAACGGTTTTCAATTAAGATATCATGGGCCTCGTGTAGCTACAAATTGTAAAAACTTAGTTTCAATTAAGGAAAATGAAAGTGCAGCCTTGGCCAAAGTGTTAAAAGAAGTAGAACTAGGGAGAATTGCGGGTCCCTTCCCATCCAGACCCTTAGCTAATCTCAGGTTGTCGCCTATAGGTTTAGTTCCTAAAAAAGATGGAAGTTGGAGATTGATTCATCATTTATCTTTTCCAGAAGGTTCTAGTGTAAATGATTTTATAGACAGTTCTGCTTGTGCTGTACAGTATTCATCTGTAGATGAGGCCATTGATATGATCAGTAAGCTAGGTAAGGGTGCTTATCTGGCAAAAATGGATATCAAATCTGCATTCAGGCTGTTACCAGTCAACCCAGCTGATTTTGAGCTTTTAGGTTTTCACTTACAAGGGTCATATTTTGTGGATAAGTGTTTGCCTATGGGTTGTTCTTATTCATGTGCTTTGTTTGAAAAATTTGCCACATTTTTGGAATGGCTGATTAAATATCGGTCCAAGTTAGAGTCTATAGTCCATTACCTAGATGATTTCTTGTTTGGGGGGACTAGTGGTAGTAGTAATTGCCTCACACTGATGCAGGTCTTTACAGGTATTGCTCACGAACTAGGTGTTCCTCTTGCTGAGGACAAAACAGTGGGTCCTTCCCATATCTTAGTTTTTCTCGGGTACGAATTAAATACTTTAGATATGACAATTCGAATCCCAGTTGAGAAATTAGAGGAACTCCGGGCGTTACTTACTGGGCTTCTTGTTGTAAAAAAAACTACCTTGAAAAACCTTCAGTCAGTGGTAGGTGTCTTGAATTTCTTCTCCAAAGCCATCCCTTCTGCCCGGGCGTTCAATAGGCGTTTTTATGACGCTATGTCTGGGGCGTCAAAGCCGAGTCATCATATTAGGATCACTCAGGGTATTAAGGAAGACATACATGTTTGGTTAACATTTCTGGATTTTTTCAATGGTTGTTCCTACTTCCCAGACAGTTTCTGGTCAAGTAATGATCAACTTCAGTTGTTTACAGACAGTGCAGGACAGGCAAAATTGGGTTGTGGGGCTGTTTTTCAGTCACACTGGGCATATTTTCAGTGGCCAAAGTCCTGGGCAAACACTGATGTTATGAGGGACTTAACCTTCCTGGAACTGGTTCCCGTCCTTCTGTCACTGATGATATGGGGTTCACTTTTACAGAACAAAAAAATCGTCTTGAACATAGATAATCAGGCCCTGGTCACAATTCTTAATAAGAAATCTTCAAAATCAAAAAGGGTCATGCAGTTAGTCCGTCCACTTGTGTTACATGCCATGTTTGGTAATATACAATTTAAGGCTGTTCATATTCGGGGTATTCATAACAGTGTAGCAGATTCTATATCTCGTCTACAGTGGGCTCGGTTCCGGCAACTAGCACCAATGGCAGATCCAGAGCCGGCAGCAATCCCAGTAGCATTCCAAATGTTGATCTCCAAGCTGAAACTACGAAATTGATTTCAGCTTCTATTTCTGAGAATACTACTAAAGCATATGTTGCAAGTATAAATGTATTCGAGGCTTTCCGTTCACAGTATCATCTCGCCAAATCCTGGCCTCCACCATTGCAAGATATTATCAAGTTTATATCATATCTGTCTGTCGGCAGTTATGCTCCCAGCACAGCAAAATCCTATCTGTCGGGTATAGCTTTTAAGTGTAAATTGTTAGGCCAAGAGGATAATACACAAAATTTTATCATCAGAAAAATGTTAGCAGGAATGCAAAGGTTGTCAAAACGGGTAGATGTCAGGTTGCCTGTTACTCCTGAATTGTTGGTGAAGCTTCTCCAGGCCCTTCACGTGGTTTGTTGTTCAAAGTATGAACAAATATTGTATTCTACACTTTTTTCTGTCGCATTTTTTGGGTTTTTCAGAGTTGGGGAATTAGTAGTTGATAAGCTGGGAGTTACCTCCCATACACTGTGTATTAATAATGTTGTGTTATCTGCATCAAGTGTTCAATTGTCATTGTCTAGTTCCAAGACCGATCAGTTAAGTAAAGGTGTGACAGTATGCTTGCCAGTAGCCAAGCCCCCAATATGCCCAGTTTTGTTGGTAAAACAATTCCTGGCAGTCAGGCCAAGTAAACCAGGTCCATTTTTTTGTCATTTTGGTGGATTACCGGTAACAAAATATCAATTTAATGCAATGTTAAAAAAATCTCTGAATACAGCTGGAGTATCTACAGAGCGTTATAAATCACACTCTTTTAGAATAGGCGCTGCTACTAGGGCTTCTGCAGTTGGTATGTCTGATGATGAAATAAAAAAACTGGGTAGATGGGAATCACAGGTGTTTAAGTCATACATTCGAGTCCCAACCATGGAGTTGTGCTGAGTCATGTAAGACTCATACAGTACCTTGCAGTAGTCTGGGTGAACATTACTCAGCATTGTATCAAATTAAAATATTTTAAATGTATTTTGGAGCTACCAAGGCAAGTGTATATATGTATTTCTACAGTTTATTTTAGTTAAATTTTCTAGAGATCACCTGTCAGCTTTGCATCTGATTGTCAGTTTAAGACTTTCAGATGTCAGAAACCGTATTTGGATCGTGGGGTCCTCATTAGTGAAAAGGGCCTTTTTCCATGCAAGGAAGTCAGGGGATGGAGTAAATCTTGGGCTGAGCCGCTACCATGCCAGTGTATGGTGGCAAGGGAAAGGTGGTCTGCGTTGGAGAGAACTGGAGCCTTTCGTTAGACATCTGCTGACGGTCGAGGACACCCCCCACATTATGGTGATTCACTGTGGTGGGAATGATCTTGGGCAACTAGTGAGTTGTGACCTCCGCCACTCTATATTAAAAACAATGGACAGTTTGATTAAGTTGATGCCAGAGACAAAATTTGTTTGGTCACAAATTTTACCTCGGTTGGAGTGGCGAAATGAAATTGTTCATGTGGCTGTTGATAGGGCCAGGGTGAGGGTCAATAGCAAAGTGGCCAGTCATTTCACAGCCATAGGAGGCAGTTATATTAGATACCCTGAGATACGGGAAGATTGCCCTGATCTTTTTATGGACAAGGTCCATCTGTCCGAGTTAGGCAATGAAATGTTTTTGTATCATTTGCAGCAGGATCTTGGCAATATTCTTTCAAAAAGTATTGATATCTAAATTGTTGTCAGGTTTGAATTGCGATTACGATTATTTGGCTGTGGCGGCATGAGGTGCCCAGTCTTACTACTGAGTTGCTTGTCCTCACAGTAGTAGCGGGTGTCTGATGTTTAATTTGAATTTTGCGGTATGGTGGCGTTGGCTATGCCTGCTACCTTTTTGTGTGACTGCAGGCATTGCCATGTGGCGGTCTTTTGAGGCAACACCAGTACCGCTTCAGTGAAATTTTTTACCATATTGACCAGTTGTCATTCAATGAACAGTTTCACTTTAAATAAGTTTGTGAAGTTCACAAATTGTACTTGCAATTTAATAGCATAATTAATTTGAAGTGTACAGCTGTTCCCAGTGTTCACTTAAATTACAAATATTTCTAATGGGACCAACTATTGTCAAATAAGTAATTGGTAAAGTGGGGAAAATGGGGTGTACATCTGTTCCCAGTGTTCACTTTATTTGTCCTTATTTCAATTGTCCCAAGTTTTGCAATTTTGCACAAGTTTGATCAAGTTGATCTGCAGTTATCTAAGTTTGGTTTGCCCTATGACTCTAATTTAGAGTCGGTAACCACATCTGTATGAAGCCGTGGCCATATAATCGCCAAACCTTAAAAAATAAAAATATCATAGTAGCTAATTTGGTGTTTGCGTTGTTTGTGTCTTTGATAAATAGTATCATGTGCTTTGCGTGTGACAAGACTTCACAGTGACTATGGACACCGTGTCCACAACTCTATGTTGGTGTCCACAACAACGATTGATATATCTCCTTCAGAATTGATTTTATGAACAAATGCATTGAGTTCATATGTTGCAGTAGACATTACCTCTTTATAATATCACAGTTTTACGAACTCCGCCCATAAATAATGCATGTGTCCATAACGTTGGTTTGGAGTTTGTGGTTCACAACTACAGCAACCCGGGTATAGGTGTGTTTGTGAAGGGGTGGAGGTGTTAGGAGGAGATGAGAGATACTAATGAAGAGTAAATGGATGGACATATTAACGAACAGACAGAAGTACGAGCCGCACGTGTTTAACGGTATGGGAGAGCTAAACATGCAGTTATAATTTCATTGTTTCCCTTTTCTAGCCGATTGATTCTCCAGCCACTTTGGGTTTCGAACGTTGCTGGTTGCTGAACTATCGCGACACGACTATATAGCTAAAGAACTATAGTGACACGACTTATAGCTAAAGAACTATCGTGACACGTCTATATAGCTAAAGAACTATCGTGCCACGACTATATAGCTAAAGAACTATCGTGACACGACTATATAGCTAAAGAATATGTCAACGCCAATGAGGCAAAGCTGTTACATGTTTTTTCTCTGACTCATCTCTGATATATTTTTTGATATTTTTTTTATCTACATATTTCGTTTGAATTTTCTTTCATCTTCTACATCCATACATCATTTTCCGTTTAAATAAACAAATTTAGTTCTCGCGTACCTGTATATTTAGCTGGAACAGATTTGATCATAATTTCACATCAGCTTTGAAAATCTCATGCAAATATGTTAGCCAAATTTGTTTTACGCCAAATTCTATTTACGAGTCAGATATTTAAAGTCAGATGGCTCTAGATGGCATTAAGCAATTTCGATATCCGAGGGTTCTATTTCATTGGTTTGTTCATCTGTCAGTCAGAGTAATTCTGAGATTGGAATAGCATTTAAAATATATATATATATTTTTTAGATAAAGTCATGATTGATTGGGGAAGGTTTATATAAAATACAGGAAAACTGTGAGTTCTCATTACAGAGCTTCTATACAACCAACGACGCCGACAAGTTCTCGACCGTGTTCACAAGTACCTAGGAAGTTTTCCTGCGACAAGTCATTTATCAAGATGAGGTTTGGTTTTGTTTTAAAAAAATACCTGTGTCTTATTTTTAAATTATAACAGGGACGAAACTAAATAACTGACGTGGAATAAGCCGAATCAATAACGTCACAATATTGGTGATATTAGAATGCATATCTTAAGAAGAATTCTTTTCCCAATAAGAATCGTTAAAGCACGCTATCGGAGAATGAAAGGAAGCAAAACAATTAGAATCCACTATTTTATTACTCGTTGAATGTATCTGGAGCGTTCGAATAAATTCAAAGGATTTGATATCAATCGTATTCAATCATAACGTATTTGACATCTTTTAAATGTTTCGGGAGTGTTTTATCTCAAATACGTGTAATATATTCGAATTATTTTTATGAATTTGATATTAAAACGTAATTGATATTTTTTTTATTATTATTTACAACATATATATATATCTTTATATTATAGATCCAAGATGAGAGTGATGCTGGCTATAGTGGTAGTTTGCCTGGTCGTGTCAACAGTAGCCTGTCCAAAATGTATTTGGAGAGTTTAATCTCGAAGACGGAAAAGATATTCGAAAAGTTCAATGGATTGGAGTCGTATTCAATCAAAACATTTTTCCATCTTTCTCATTTCTTTCGACATTTGGTACATTTCTCTGTTAAGAACCAATATGAGAGTGATGCTGGCTATCGTGGTAGTTTGCCTGGTCGTGTCAACAGTAGCCAGTCCAAACAGAATAAAAAGAGGAACAGGAAATGTTCAACCTGAAGATCAGCAACAAACAACGGTTGGTCACAGTAGTACGAGCACAGCCGATCCAGTAGTTACAGGACGTAGTAAAAGAAGTTCTTTTCGCTTTGGATAAAACACGGGTGGAGGGCTAAGAAGACAGCACAAAAATAAGACTGGTAATGAACTGACATTTATCTCTAAACACAGTATGATTTTCTTAGTCAACATACAGTATCTACATATAACATGTAAATGAAATAATCTGATAATGCTTTACGTGTATGTTGATACGAAAATTCCAGTCAAAAATAAAATAATTGAACTTTTATGAAGTTTCGTTATTTGATTATTTGCAAGATTGAATCAACTGCAAACACAAATCGGAGAGAACAAACTCGTGGCTAGAATCTTTCTTTCTGCAAACGGCAGAGCACGGTTATCAAAAAATCAATGAAACTTTGTTATCAGTGTAGTTTTGTTTCATATTTGTAAATAAAGCATTAAACAATCTTAAAATTTGACTGAAATAGCTTAAGGTTTGTTTTAACAGCTGAAAACACAACGGATATATCCAATGCTTACAAAAGTTTGATAATACCGGACCGTAATATGAAGTAAAGTTTGTTAAAAACTATGGCAAACATGGACAAAGGAAAGACACACATTGCGATCCTTGCCACAACAGTTTGTCCGCTATTGACATTTTGGTCAAATTAGAATAATGCCACTCCCTTAAATTGAGAACTGAGGTAATGAGACAGAATAACAAGGCGTACTAATGAGTATAACTAAAATCACTGATACAAAACAAGAGAATAGAGTAGTTTCCAAACTTTAAGAGCATGATGGCGACTGAAAGACATCAAAATAACTTCCTGATGGTGACAGAATGATTTGTGTTTAAATAAAGAAGGGATATAGAAGCAAGGCGCTGACTCTTCGGGAATGAAAAACTTAAATCAGATAACAGGCTTGGAGGGGATCTTAAAGCAAAAAGAATGAATCCTCACAAAAGAGTCAAAACCTAGCATTCTTCGAAGCGAAGATTCCTAAAATATGATAAAAATGATTCTGCTTTCATCGCCACATACAAGACTAATGAAATTCAATAGATCTCTTGATACAATAAAAAAAAAGTCCATAAATCTCTAAATATTTCAATTTCTATTCAAGTTGGACTCAATACAACTACCAAATGTAACCTGTTTCATTTGCCGATGAATTTGACCAGATTACCATTGTTATTTTGCGAAGGAAGATAACTTTCATTGACAAGATTCCACTTTACATTTTTATTAAAGCTACACAAGAAATTGTTCAAACAACAAAATATTATCAGCTCACGGTTGCTAGCGGAAGTGACAAGTCATGTACTGCCCTAGAGATTCTCCCTCCAGCTACCCATATTGCCTCTTGTGTCAGTATCAACCCCCGGTACAAATCGGAAATAACGAAGATCAATATGAGGTCCCGTCTTGTATGAAATGCATTCAAAAAGTCGATTGCAATATCAAATTATTTTGTCCTTTCAAGCCACGTCTGGTTTCCTGTCTAATTCGAATTCGACATTAAATAACTGCAGCTTCACTCCAGATGGTATAGAACATTGAAATTTAACGGTTCTCCACTTCAAGCTTGTAAAAAAATGATTGCCGTTAACTCACAGCTGAGCCTGCACACCGCGTCTAGACATTATTATTCCGCGATGATGCGTCAGAAAGTTTGATATCTTATGAATTCCTCAACACAAATTGAATATGACATTTCAAATATGGTTTTGTGTTTTGTTTCTGCATAATTTGGCTGTATTGCATCCTTCAATGACGGACTATATTTTTATTACATTACGTCAATACGTAGACTTGCACTAGCTCCAGAACCTGGGACAAACTATTAGAATGGACTTTACAAGTTCCAATTATTAAACAACACACGTTGATTGAAATATCAGGTTTTAATCTTGCTTTGGTCGATTTCATGGGACAATATTTTGAGTTGGTCGTGAAACAAATTCAACATGAACTGCTTCGCATTAAATTTGTTTCAAGACCAACTCAATTCATCACCCCATGAAATCGACCAAGTAAGATTCAATCCTTAAATACGATACCAAAATATATCACTTATAAATCTTATTCAAAAGTCTGCACCAGTAATGTGTATCAATTGCAAACCGAATATACAATGTACTTATAGAATAGGCGCCATATATATATATAAAATACCTAATTTGATTTTGTGCTTTGTTACAGATTCTGTGATTGATTAA
Organism: Mizuhopecten yessoensis; assembly: GCF_002113885.1. Taxonomy (NCBI): domain Eukaryota; kingdom Metazoa; phylum Mollusca; class Bivalvia; order Pectinida; family Pectinidae; genus Mizuhopecten; species Mizuhopecten yessoensis. The sequence continues at coordinate 2,374,666 of NW_018408919.1, forward strand.
TAATAGTACATGTGACCCCAAAAAACAGCTGTAAATATTTGTAAGAACAATTCAATTGTCGTTCGAGTTGTCTTCCATCGCCTAAACTAAGCTCGCCGTGAAAATAATTGCAAGATCTGCTGTTTATTAATTTTTTGTTTTTATTATTATATCTTTGTCTTATTGTTTTTCTTAAGTATTAGAAGTTTTAAGAATAAATATTTTAAAACTACAGTTCACCATACTCACAATAGCGACACGTTCTATCGTCTGACGAACCGACGATATCAAACTGACAATATGTCGATGTCACATATGGGTCCGCGCAGTGATCAAAATAGTGACGGTTTAAGGAATCAATCTGTATGTTTCCAACATTAGAAAGTATCAACTGAGGTGAATTTACTTACACATATACTGTATTATCAATGCATTTCCACGAACATGACGAATTCGGCATGTAAACACAAGGCCTAACACGTCGCACATAGTGTGACTAAGACAACAAACAACCGAACCCCAAGGAACGCGGGATTGGAATTACAACACATAATGTTCCTCCCATGACATACAATGTGTTTTCTTCATATTTTGTATTCATGAATGATCCATGACACAAAAAATGTGACGAGTCTAGCTACTGCACTTTCCGTCAATATATAAACACCGCTTACTCATTTCCGTTCTCCAGAATCACCATTCCTCGACTTCACCGTACACAAGCTAGGCTACACTAGTACAGTTGTACACTGTCTCAATGTAGAATCGCTTAAGTTAAGTTATAGTTCATTTGCAAATTAAACTACTGTTTCTTCAATATCTTTATCAACAATGTCGCTCAAGCCGGATGAAGCGGCCGTGGGAAAATTTCACGTGAATTAGCTTCGAGATCCCCGAAATGACGTTGCGATGTTACGTCATATAACTACAGTAAATTATGAACCCATGAACAAAAAATCGTCATTTAAATGATGTTTTGGTTTTCCTTCCCATTGATAGTAATTTGGAATTATAGGGATTGAATCTGGATTTTTCCAGTGTTCATGCAAGTATATAATTATGAACGGCCTTCGCTTCGCTACGCCACTACATGTGGTGTGAACGTAATATTTCCCCGTTCATACTTGCATGAACATTGGAAAAAATCAGGAATCAATCCCTATAGGAATGATAAATGAATAACTGTTGATATGTCAAACTATCTGAACACAAGAGCAAGAAGACATTTGATACTAGTTTGATAACAAATGATCTTTTGTAACAAATATTGTCGAATTGTTATGCAAAGACATCTTCGTATTTCCCTGAATTTCAAAATGTTTCATACACGTACATGTAGAACGTAAATTTCTGTTTCTTTGACCTTGTTACTACGGATGAGTTCTAATTGGACAAAATGGTCATATGGTTAAGTGGCTTTCTGCATCAAAGGTCAAGTTTTAAATGTGCTTCCATGCTTCTTAATTCAAGTAATTATTTTACGTAACAAGCTGTTTAACTCTTCTGGTGAACTTTAAGTCCTCGAAGTTTGCCGTAACTCTGTAGCTGGCATTTATTCCGACGCGGTTTGCAAGAAACAAAAGATAAAAATATATATTACATTTTGTAGCACAATATTGAAAAGTTGCAATACGTTTATCATATGGGGTTTTACATACCCCTGTCTCCTTTCGATGTAGTTTTGCGTTTCAGAACAATAAGACACGTGTTCGCATTCTGTTACCCTTTAGCTACACTGACAAGCCTTCGTGTAGGAAAACAACCATATTGTGCAATGAAAGTTATTTCATTTAGCTTTACATTGATAAGTGTTTTCTTACAAATGTGCGTCCTTACTTCCAATTTTGAGTTATAGTTATGCATTACATTGACTCGACAACTACTCAACACAAGACCCTATTGGGCCCTGTCCCTCTGCAACCAGAGGGACCACACTCTTTCAGTTCACATTTTGTTTTATTGAATATCGTATCTTATACAAATTCAAAAGGAATTGGGCAACAGTCGTAATGGCTATACAAAACCTCTCCTATGGTATGGACAATGGATATTATAATATATTTATTGTGAAATAGTTTAAAAGTTTTTTCTACATCTAGGACAGAAGTCATCGACCAGAGCTCCCACGCAGTGACTCGTTAATTTTAGTTTTTTAGTCATACATGCGTTATGGGAGTTCTCTCCCCTATCCCACAGAGATGGATTGTGATACAGATCAGTAAAGCATCTCTGTAACCTTGATTATACAGACGACCATAGGGAATTTCATTCACATAGAATTGGGGTTTCAACTAGAGAATAAATCTACTTGAAAGTGCAGATGGATTACATGATAAAGAACATAGGATGCAAGATATAAGAGGAGATTTATAGTTGGCAAGTTGATTCTTTTATCATTTTATCCCCAATACAGTGATTCTGTTCCCTAGTCAGTCTCTGCCCCCTCCGTGAATCCACAGATGGCCAGCATGGTACATGTACATGGTAGACATAGGTAACGGCCTCGTCCCCATATATTACACTGACCACCAACGGTCCCACTGTCAGGGGGCAGCAACTGACCACACAACAGAATATACAAATATACAAAATAAATTTATACTTATTATTAAGTTACACGGAGAGGAAAAAAATATAACTTCTCACACGTATACTCCTACACAAGCTGGCACTCACTTATAGACACACACTCCCTCCCTCACTCACTCACTCAAAAGAATTGCCCATGTATTATATGTCCATTTAATTATGCATTATTATATTGTATGAAGGTAAACATCAGATGGCATAGTGATGGATCAGTGCCTTGTATAATCAACACTTTAATACTAAATATTGAGCGTGGCCAAAGATTTTGTATGGTAGAGGGAATGGCTTGACCACAAAGTCCATTTGTTTACACAAAGGTCAACCAATTCCCAATAAATAGTACAAATGTATACTTAATGTACATCCATATTTTATACATATTTTAAGTGTTTGTACCAATCTCGATAATAATTTAAACTAATTAAGTTAATACATTTAGAGGTGTTTAGTATTAGAAATGAATCTCATGGTACATTTTAGTATATGCATATTATCATGGTCATTATGGTTAGTACTACCATATAAAAGAACATTTACATTTTCTCTTCGAAGAGGATCTATATTTTGTTTTGATCTGGTAAGGTCAATCCTGTCATTATTATACAAAGGACATCTTAAAAAATACACCCTTCGTTTATATAAAATGTTGGCCCCTTTTCATAAGGATACTCAGGCCAACTTAGGTCAAAACCAATTCAGCTTTTCAGGACAAGTAGCGTTCTAAAAAGAAATGACGAAAGGACGACGGAAGACGCAGTATGGCATAAATGTATTAACACTCTGACTGGATTTGCTACAGCCTTAATTGTCAAATATACCAAATGAGATACAACATTTGAGATAGTTGTTAATATTTGTTATCAAACTAGCATCTGGACAAGAAATGAAATCTTTCACAACTCCCTGGGGAGCAAACAGCCAGTTATGCCGTCTCTTCGCTAACAGCTAGCATTCTATAATTCTAGCTCTGCCCAACCATGTACTCATTTACAGCTGAGTAGACTGGAACAAGCCGAGTAAAGTATCTTGCACAAAGATACAACACAGTGCCGTGACGTGATTTGAACCTTTGATTGTGAGCCCACCGTTCTACCAATAGACTACTGTGCCTCCTAAATATGATATCTACCTGAGAATATACGGTGAATGACCACCCACTGACTATTCAACTGTGGTCAAATGGGATATGATTGGCTGTACCTACATATGTACATCAGTACACGCTTACAGGTAAGATACTTTGGCTGTCCCTTTGCCACGACATGACAGCTTCGGGCATAATTCTATTTCAAAACAGTGACTTTGACTCTTTAATTGGTTGTGTTTTACACTACCTAATCCCCTCAAATGGTTTACAAACTGGGTGTTACATAAATAGGCAACAGTAATTGATAACACACTCCAGCATCAATTAATGGGTCAATGAACCATGAGACTTTTGTACCTGTACGGTCAGTGGTCCATAATAACAGCAGTGCACAGGTGTTACATTTAAAGAACTAAAAGGTAATTTGCAACAATGAAATTAGATTTTGAAAATTCCAAAATTAAATCGGGAAGGTTTATGAGACGGTTAAATATATAAATAAATAAATGTTAGCACTTTTTTGAAATTTTACACCCAAATCTGTTCTCAAAGAAAAAATGATCCAGGGAGCATGCAGTTTTTATTTATATTTAATTCACATATCACTATAGTATTATTTATGCATAAACCAACTAAACTTTGGAAAGATGATCGTACAATGCCGACTGACAATGTTATTTGGTGTTTATTTTGATTGAATAATAAACATCTATAATTTTTAGACATTTTTAAAGTTTATTTTGAGATTTTATTTCCATGGTTGACATATAGTAAGTATATCTTCTTACTAGAACCACACACTGAGAAAGCATCTAACTCTGTACTAGAAAACTACGCGCTTTGTAGAATCAATATTATTTGTTAAGGTTTTTTTATGAAAAGTCATATAAGTTAACTTAGAAAAGATTTACAAAGAGACCATTCAAAATAATGAGGACACCCCCTAAAAAACTGTTATAACTTTAACGGTGATTATGTCTTTAAAACAAGGTTGTATAAACTTTAAACCAACAATACATGTATATACATGTGCCGTTGTTTTGATAGGACATCACGCTTTACAGTTAATTATTATGCTATTTTAGTTAAATGATACTTAAATTATATGAATAGGTAGCATTTAATATTTTATTTATATATATTTTTTTATTGAGCAGTCGAGACGGGCAGGGAAATCATATGATATATTAACTGATGACACGGGTAGACATAACATGATAAGGAAAATTAACTTGTGCACTGTAGTTAACTCCAGTGAACATCGATGCTAACTCCACTCCAGTGCATATAAACGTGAACTCCATTGCACATCGATGAAGAGTTCACTTCAATGATAACTCCGGATCACAAGGATGTGAACACCAGTACACAAGCTAGTGAACTGGAGTTAACTTTTCTTGTTTACTCTAGTGCATTAGACTACCAAGCTAAGTTTGCTCACGACTGTAACTGCTTACATTCTATATTCGTTTGCAAATAAAAAAGATAAACATTAGGACAAAATGACGGACAGACGGAAAGACATACCGCGTGATTAATATCTCTCGAGATGTTTTCGGATGTGTGTGTGTGTGAAGGAATGGGGGCGTGGGGAGGAGGTGAAAGATACAAATACAGAGTAAATGGAAGGACATACTGACGGACAGACAGAAGGACGTGCCGCATGAATGCTATATCCCTCGATTTTGTTTGTGTATGTGTTTCATATAGGGATGGGAAGAGCTAAAAATGCAAATATAATTTCATTGCTCAACTATTCCAACATTGATTCTCCAGCCACGTTGGGCTTGGGATGTGGTGACTGAACTATCGTGACTAAACTATATAGCTAAAGAATATGGCCACGATAAATAGCTGTTGCATTAGTTTTCTAACTCATCTTTGATAAAAAAAAAAAAATGCTAATGTTTTATTAACATATTTCGTTTGAATTTTCTTTCATCTGTTATATCCATACAGCATTTTCACGAAACAAAATCAGATTTAGTCTCGTACCTATATTTTTCCTTTGGACCGATTTGATCGTTATTTCACATCAGCTTTGAAGATCTCGGGCCAATACGTAAGCCAAAGCTATGTACGCCAAATTATATTCATGAGTCAGATATTTTAAGTCATGTTCAAGATAGCACTAAGCAAATTAGACATCCAAGGGTTCTGTTTTTATTGGTTTATTTCATCTGTAAGTGAGAGTAATTCCATATGTTACATATCAAACTCCATTTAAAGTATATAAATGATAGAAAAAAAACATTATTAATTTGGGATAGTTTATATAAAATACAGAACACAAATCAATGTATCCAATACCGAGCTTTTATACAACCAACTACGCCGACAAGTTCTCCACCGTGTTCTCAAGTACCTAGGAAGTATACCTACGACAAGCCCTTTTATCAAGGTGAGGTTTTATTTCATTTTAAGAAACGATATACGATATACCAGTGTCGTATTTGTAAATTATAACACGGACGAAAACAATTAACTGACCTGAAATTAGTTGAATCATTGATTTTAGTTTTTTACACGTTGTAAATTAACCCCGGCCGAAATAAAGTTACAATATCTGTTATATAATAATGCATTTGTTTAGAAGTATTCTTTCCCAATAGGAAACGTCAAAGCACGCTATCGGAGACTGAAAGGAAGCAAATCACAACGGAGATTTACAGTAGAAGTGGTAAAAGTACGATCATTTTCGCATCTGCTTTTTCAGCTCGGGGAATTTTGTAACGATTTCTGGTCATGCTGTTTTGTCTTTTAAACTACGTTTGAAATATCAGCTAGAACAGCATTAAAGTGAAAAATAGAATCTTACATCTAGAGTACCGTGTGAGCGAATGAAAATGGACCCATGAAAATGTTGACGTTATCAAATCCCCCCTAAATGAATATGCAGATAGTCTTAAGCAAGTATGCGAAATAACTGTATACACACAAATTGATGTGAACAAGAACATACATGATTTTTGTCAAATTATCAATACACCAGTGCTACTGCATTCCGATGTAAGTAAGGTTTATTCAACGGTTGATAGACTAAAGCATATGTATACAAATCATGGTTTACAAATGATTGAAAGAGAAGGTATAATGAGTAAAAAAGCAACATTGTCCAGCGTTAACGGATTTAAGTCGGAGGAAATCTTCGAAAAATGATACAAAAGAAATCAGTATATAAAAGGCTTGAAAACAGATTGAAACGGCAGTATAGAAATCACGAAGGTGATATGTTGGACTTGATAAGCAGAAAAAAATCAGAAACAATTGTTAAATATTTCGCTAAGCCGATAAGGAAAATCACCCTATCAAATATTGGCATAGATGGACTTTATTCGCATTAAAAACTTAAACTCGGACGAAATTGACAATAATGATGTAAAATTTTGAAGATATATATACTCAAATCACCGAAGACGAAGTGGTGGTAGCGATCAGAAATCTTAATAGGAACAAAAGTTGTAGCGAGGATATCGTCTTAAATGAATTGTTTATCGATTGTTAGATTGCATTATTTGCCGTATATTGCATACATTTTAAATAATATTTACGAATCTGGATTTTCCAGAGTCTTGGTAAAAATGTTGCATGGTTCCTCTCCACAAAAAGGGCGAGGCTGTTGATCAAAATAGTTACAGAGATGGATAAAGAATACAACATTGTAACAGATGCTCAATTTACACCTTGTTTGTCAACGATAAATGCGTTTTTTTGTGTGCGGCAGACAATAATTAATAAAATGCTAAAACAGAAGAAAATATTTCATTGCTGCTTCATAGATTTCGACAAAACGTTTGACTTGATTGCTAGAAGTTGTTTATTGTCAAAACTGATAAAACAGGGAATTGATGGGAAAATGTTGAAAATTATACACTCTTTATATGAAAATGTAGGATCATGTATCAAATATGATGGATGTTTGTCCGAATACTACCAAAACATAATCGAATTAAGGAGAAATGTTGTCACCGATTGAGTATAGTCTATATGTGAATGACTGAGATGTGCTCTATGAGGAAAAACTGTCCATCAATAAAAATAGGTTTGATAAACATGTTTTTAATAATGTATGCAGATGATACAGTTTTGATTGAAGAGTCACCGCAGTCTTTTTAAAGTATGTTAGATGCACTATTTTTATACAATAATGATTGGAAGTTAAAATTAAATGTCGATCAAACAAGAATAATGATTTTTCGAATTTGTAGTAGACAGCGTTCTGACGAAAGTGACTATAAAACAATGTAGATATACAGTTGTGGGATCGCATATCGTACAACGTTACATGAATTGCGGTTTGCGCGCAATGTGCGCATGTCGTGGGCACGATGTTCGAACGATACAATTTAAAACGATTATTGCTTGCGCAAACTTGTCCGGACGATGAACGAACGTTGTGCGATTACAATGATGGTTGGTAGGTATTGATAAATGGCTTAACAAAATATACCGTTTCGTGTTTGAACATGTAATTTTGATTTTTACGTATGTTTCTACATTCTAGCTACATATATAAGCTGATCTGAACATCTATCTTTTCTTAAACCTTAAAATTGCGTTTTGTGTTTTTATGAAACGACCCAAATGGACACATGAAAAATTATAACACATATAGACACGGTCCCGTACACAGGTAAAGGCGGCCACTTCGTACATGTATACCTTGATCGTAGTTATCCCCATCTGGGGCACTCGCGTAACCCGTCAAGGTGTTAAAATCCAGGGGAAGGGGAGATATGGACCTAACCAAATGTCAAAAACATATGCTACTTAACGTCCAGTTGTGTGACGTCATACAGTATCGTATATCGGTCACTCATCAAAATGTTATCTACCTGTTCTGTTACTTTGGAGCCTAACCCATTCTTGCCAGAGTAACGGTCACTGTAATACTGTGTAACACGCATTTTAAAATTGAACGTAATCCTAATTAATATGATGAGAAATTTATATATACAATGTTCCTTATTCCATACGAGCCTTCCGGATATTTTTTCATTCCGGGATATTGATCAACCAATTGTACCAAATCGCACATTTGTGCGGCGGGAGCACACAAGGGGCGAACGATTGTTAAATCGCAAAGTTGTGTGACCATGTTTGGACGATGTGCGGACGGTGTGCACACGATATATGCACGCTATGCGCACGCTGTTTTTGATGCGTTGTGCGGTCACATAACTGTACGGGTGGTAGATGAATTTAACTACCTTGGAATGAAACACAAAAACAGAAATGTGTATTTTGCAATGAATAGTAAATTAAAAAGTCTTTGTATTTGATACATATGTAAACAGTGTTTTAGCATATGTAAGTGAAATATGGGTTATCATAAAACTCCAGATGTGGAAATTTGTTTTGCAAGAAGCTATTCTTGGAGTCAAGAGATATACAGGAAATGATATTGTGTATTTTGAATTTGGAAGGTTTCCTTTATATATTGAAAGAAAACTGAAAATTTCAAAGTATTTCTTGAAATTGAAAAATAAAAATAATTGTGTCTTTTAAGCCTTCTAAGAACAAAGAATCGAGTCGAATGATGAATGGATAATTAATTTCAAAAGTGAATTAGGAAAACGTGGGGTTAGATTATACTTGGAGTCAAGAAATATACAGGAAATGATATTGTGTATTTTGATTTTGGAAGGTTTCCTTCATATATTGAAAGAAAACTGAAAATTTCAAAGTATTTGTTGAAATTGAAAAATAAAAATAATTGTGTCTATAAAGCCTGATAAGAACAAAGAATCCAGTCGAATGATGAATGGATAATTAATTTCAAAAGTGAATTAGAAAAACGTTGTGTTAGATTATTTATGGTATGGTAATGAGATGGAAATTGAATATTTCAAATGATAGAATATAGCTTTGATGATGCATACAACCAGGAATTGTTATTTGAAATAAGTCAAATATCACATGGTTACTATTATCAACATACAGCTGATAATTCATGTTATAGTACTATTTCTGTAAACCTATTGATTTAGTGTACAATGAAGTATTAGACTTTTGTCGCATAATCTTAAAATAGAGAAAGGTAGCAATGATATTATTTGAATACAAGACAGAATGTGTACATCCTACAATTTAGCCGAAAGTTAAGATGAATTCCATTTTTTACTTCTATTTATTCAGATTAACGCTAAGATATATTAAGAAATATTACAATCGAAAAACGTGTGCATTCAAGCTAGTTCAGCTATTAAGCGTGAACAATGTTAAGAAACTAAATAGAACGGGAAAATTGGTACATTTGGCATTCAAGAAAATAAAATAATAAATTGAAGTGTTAATTATGATACTGTTTCATTTAAACATGTAAACACTCCGTTATGTTTTATTCTCCGTTTGTTTATTAATAATGAACTGATTTATGTGGAATTTTCTCTGGTATCGTGAGCTTGATTTCGAATGCAATCTACTATCTTATCGCTCCTTGGATGTATCTTGAGAATCAAATCTCAAATACGAGTAAGATATTCGAATAAAATTAAAAGAATTTGATATCAATCGTATTCAATCTTAACATATTTCATATTTTTTAAATGTATCGGGAGCTTTTAATCTAAAAAACGTGTAATATATTGTAATAGATTCAATGGATTTGATATCAATCATATTCAATCAAAATATATTTGATATCAATCATATTCAATCAAAATATATTTGATAAATCTGTTTTAATGGCTTACAACATGTGGTATATTTCTCTGTTACAGAGCCAAGATGAGAGTTATGCTGGCCATCCTCGTACTTTGCCTGGTCGTGTCAACACTAGGCAGTCAAAATAGGATGAAAAGAGAAAATGGAAATTCCCAACCGGAAGATGAAGCAATTGTTGACTTCGGTAGTACTAGCAAGGCCAATCCAGTAGTTGCAAGGCATGTTTATGCTCTGGCTGGATTTGCTGTTGCCCTATTTTTCAAATATACCAACTGAAATATCAAGTTTGAAATAACTGTTATTATTAGTTCTAAGTCAGCACCCGGACAAGAGATTAAATGTAAATTGATCCGAACAAGACTTTTAAACAAGCTTGTTGATATGAAAATTCCAGTCAAAAATAAAATTATTAAAGTTTCATTAAGTTTCGTTATTTTAATATTTTGCAAGATTGAACCCCCTGTAAGGAAAAATTCGTCACTAGAATCTTACTTTTTTTGATAGAAAAACGGCATAGCACAGATATGAAAAAGGTTAATGGGACTTTGTTATCAGTGTAATTTTGTTTCATATTTGTATACCAATCATCAAACAATCTGAAAAGTGGAGTGCAATCACTTTAGTTTTGTTTATAACAGCTGCAAATACAATGGTTTATTAAAGGAGTTTGATGACAGTGTCAAATAAAAGTTATATGAGCTCAAGTTAGATAAGCATATGGTAAACATGAGGCAAAAATGAACGAAATGAATGAAAAGGAAAGAAATATATGAGATCTATGAAAACGTACAAGGATAATGAGACCTGGTATAGTGGAAGGGTGAGCGTCTCCTGCTTCTCTAGTACATGTAACACCGTCATTGAAATCTAGGTCAAATTAAAGTAATGTCACGTCCTCCAATAGAGAACCGTGGAAATGACAACAAAACAACAAGTCTCACTAATGCGCATACTTATAATCCTCTAAATAGAATACATTCGCAAATAACAATATATAAAGATCATTGAAGAGGTACAAGGATGATAAGAGCGGATAAATTGGAAGGATGTGCGTCCTCTGCTTCACCATTAGGCCCGCCATTGGAACTAAGGTAAAATTAAAGCAATGTCATAAACGATGACTATGTATTTGTATAGAAGCACTGTAGTGTAGTGGTAGGACGTCGGGCTCGTGACCGAAGGGTTGCAGGTTCGAGTTATGCGACGGCATTGTGTTATATCTTTGAACAAGATATTTTACTCCGCTTTTTCCAGTCTACTCATCTGTAAATGAGTACGTGAAATGGCAGTTCTGGAATTGTTGAATGCTAGCTGTGAGCGCCGAAATTGCAGCAATGTTTGTATGCTATCCAGTGAGTTAAGAAGGGTTTTGGCTGGTTGCAAAGGCCCTATTACCACGGATAATAATTCGTGAACTGCTTTGAGACGACCTAAGAACTAGGTTGTGATAAAGCGGTATAAGAACCTCGAATTATTAATTTCATAATTATTGTATTCTGACTAGGTTTGTTGCTGCCTTAATTTTCAAATGCACCAACCGATATACTACATTTGTTCTCATCGTATCACCCGGTCAAAAATGTAAATAGATTTGGACAAGAAACGTTCACTTTTAGTCGCAGTGACCATAACGCTCAAAATACATACACTCTTCTGTTTTTAGCAACCAACACACCAAGCTTGAGCTAGCTGTTTACATTTGTTTGTAGATAGAAAGTAAACGGACGGACAGACTGAGAAACAGACAGACAGACATATATGTAAGGGGATCACCGCCATAATTATTTTTTATAGAACTAGTTACTTCTGGTTTGGAATCTAATTCTATGTACATTTGTATTATTTCCCTAGTTGATAAGTTATAGAATTAGTTACTTCTGGTTTTGAATCTAATTCTATGTTCATTTGTATTAATTCTATGTTCATTTGTATTAACTCCCTAGTTGATAAGTGTCTTTTTCCATGCTATGTACATTTGTGTTGTTGCACTCGTTTACAAATCTATTGCGTGTTTATTCCATGCGATGCTAGTTTTCATTCCATGCTATGCTAGTTTTACCGATCGCGATTTCGTGTTAGCTTGTAGTATTCAATCCATTCCAGACTTACGTGATGTTATATACTCAGTACATTCTATCGGTTGATCTGAAGCTTTCGTCATTTTTGTAAAAACAGAAATTCGAAACAAAGTTATAATTCAGAAATAGCTAGCTAGTCAACTAGTAAACGAGTAAGCCAGCAGTTGAAATACGTTAGGTTTCCTCATTATGACGACAAGCTGCGCTGCGATCGTCTTAAATATACACGGACCGCTCCCCAACCGCATCCGGATCACCGTAGGGCCGCAATGTCGTTATTTGTTTACGTTTTGACTATTGTATTTTTAAGGTTCTTATATTCAGTGATACCTAGTAACTTTAACTCTATAAAAAAACATACATATTAGTTTTACCAATAGTTGTTGAAACAGACAATACACCCATCAAGTGTTTTGAAATTTTAACATCCCAAAACCTATTACAAAAATCACACATAAGTCAACATTGTTATAGTTAATTCGCACGGTCTAATGGAATGCAAATGTACGTACATGTACTGATACACAATTAATTTAACATTATATACCTGAGCCATCTTGGACATCAGTAGGTCCAACAATGAGCTTTGACTCGAGTTTGCAAAATTAGCTATTTAGAATGTGTTTGACTCCTCAGATTTAGGGAAAAGATTATTTGAAATGACTTGATGTCAAGGGTCAACTGAAAATCTGTTCATCTTAAATATTCAAGGGATTTTTGTTGAACAAAATCATTACAGTAGTGATTCTGTAATATGAAGTAATCTAGAAATTTTAAGTACAGGACATTGCAGACAGTATAATTCACTTCAGTAAGAGCTCGTACAAATTTGTCATGGCACAACATATCATAATTATTTGTTCAGCTAAATGAACTTCAGTAAGTGGTAGCACAGATTGTAATATCTTGAAGTTCTTGATTTGCTCCATTTTCATTTCAACAACAATCCTCGGAGCAGCAATTTGTTGAGTTTTAAAGAACTCCTGTACACTCATCTGACAATTAGATCATACAAATGGTGGCGTATTTAGTCCTATATGTGCAGGAAGTAAATCTCCAACAGTAAAGCCTTTGTATGCAAGAATAACATCTCGATGTTCTGACGTTGGTAAGAAGAGGTCACCATCTTCTTGCACAATATGTCTGCTATCTGATACATGCCCACCCCAAATCCTTTACACAAATGTTACTAGACCATTGGGTGCAACTCCAATTAAACCTTTATAAGTGTTCTGGTGGTTGTATTCACTCCATGTAAGAAATTAAGCCTCTATGTTTCCTGGTTTCTTGCAGAAGAATTATGTTGCATCTATAACTATACGAAACTGAGCCATTTCTGTAAAATGTTTAGGCAAATTGCTTAAAATTTGTTCTCTTGATGGCCATGGGATAAGTGACTTGCATGTAATCAAACATAAAATTAATCCATATATTAATGATTCGAGAAACTGTCTTAACAGACACACTAAATAAATCTGCAAGAAACTTTTGCCAGGTTTCTAAATTTTTTGGTTGAAATATTTTCTGTCTTTTGCAGGTAGTGGAGTGCTTTTCCCCCTTTCCCAGTAGGTCAACTATTCTGCACCATGCTTACAAAAAGTAGTAAAAAGCAGTAAAAATGTTGCATAATTTGTATAACCAGTATAATATTTTGTCTTCTCATCATCGTTTTCAATAATCTCTGGTTTAAAAATAGGAACAACTGTCTGTGATGCAGATGATTTCATACATTTGGCCTTATTTAATTGTGTCTGTGTAGCATCATCTCTTACATTTACATCTGATGTCTAGACATATATGGAATCCCCAACTATAGGGTCAGTCTGTGTTTCAGAACTCTCCTTTTAAGACAAGGAACTAATAGTAGTAGATATACATGATGTATCCTCACAGGGAATGTTTTCAGTATTCTCAAATTCAGAATGACTATTTTCCTGGGTGTAGTCAGATACCTTGTTTGCATATATTATTTTCAAAATGTAAATTGCGAAGTCTAGAGTTTGAGCCAATTGGAGTATCTGGTCGCACAAGTTTGATTTTTTGAATCCACAATGATCTTGTTTTTTTTTTAGCACTGTCACCTGATGGAATGCAATGAGGTTTTATAGTTGTATCATTCTCACAATTTTTTTCCTGCATAATTGGAGCACAGTAAACAATATCTTTTTCCTCCCTTGACAGTGATAGAATCTGAAACCATATAATGGGATTTATCATGATATTGAGTTTTTTACTGGTAATGTTTTAATATTTTTTCACAAGAATAGATTACACATTTAAACCTGCACATCAACATGGACAAGTGTTGTGATACTATTCCAAAAAGGAAGGCTTTCTTGTTTTATACAAAAGAAATTAAAAGTATATCAAGAAATGTTTCAAATCTCTGAAGTAGTGTCTGATTTTCATGTTGTAATCATTGGAGCAGACATACACAGGTGAAAGCATTCTAAAATTAGATTTGTTAACCTATGCATGATTTTACTGTGACTGGGATTACAATTGTATGTTTTATCAAATTATAAACAAAAAAAAGAGAACCCATTTTAATAAATGTTGTTTACAAATGTAGTCTATAATCTCTTTTTCTTGTAACAGTGAATGGTAAACCGTTTTTATTATTGTTATTTCCTTAAAAGACCTTTTTTAACTTACCTGTGTACCCATCAGTGTTTTCTGTCAATGTGAATCCAGCCCCCCTCTCTAAAAAAGTGCGATCGTTCAAAATATACTTATGAAAAATTCCCGAAAAACACTGCCAATATACACAAATATGTAACTTTGTAAGAGTTGAGAAATTGTTGGTTATCGGACGACAATAACATAAAAATAAGTTTAGTGCGATCATGGGTTCTTACAGAATAGTCCCGGTGGGAGTAAAGCGTTTTTGTTTTGCCGAAAAAACGTATCTGGATAGTGTCCATAACGATACATTTACACCTTGATATAAAGACTGGCTTATTTCACAGAATGAACATTTAATGTGGAAGCTTTCCTCAAAGGAAGTTTACCTTTATCGTCCATGTTATCTGCTCGACNTATTTTTAGAGTCAATCAGAGTAAACCATTATCTGTTTTTGTCCATACCAATGAAACAGGAGTTTTTGATAAGAATGTTAAATTGAAACAAAATCATACAAACTTTCAAACCCAACAAAAACGTTCTGTCATCAATATCCACTGCTTCATGGACAAGTCCATTGCAGATGTCGNTGTGGTGGTGTTTGAGGCGCGTCAAAGGGACGTAATGCGGTAGGCTGCCAGTCTGTGGTAAATTATACAATTGTGAAGGTTATATATTTCTAACAGAATAATCCAAATCAAATAAATAACCTTTAATTGCTCTAATATAATGACAAATATATTTAGTTTGCAACACTGAACATTTTTTTAAAGTTAATTAATTAATATCTATGCAGCGTTTACAATTACCAAGATATGCAATTCCCTTTTAAGGTTATAGTTTATTTATGTGGCAGGGTTCAATTGTACATAGGGTTAAGGTCGCCTTCTAGCTTTGAGATAGAGCGAATTTTCCTTTAGCTCAGTGGTAGAGCGTCCGACTAGGAACCTGGAGATCGAGGGTTCGATCCCCGGTGGAAGCACACTATTCTCTTTCTTGTTACAAATGGTGTCTGTGGCCCTTCCTGTAGTGACAGGGAGTTAGAACATGGGATGTGGTGTCCGAGGGCGAACACATTTTAAAAGGTTGGAGTAGTGTGGGAGGGTTCAATTGTATATTAGGATTAAGGTCGCCTCCTAGCTCAGAGCTCGAGGGAATTTCCCTTTAGCTCAGTGGTAGAGCGTCCAACTAGGAACCTGGAGATCAAGGGTTTGATCCCTAGTGGAAGCACACTATTCTCTTTCCTGTTACATTTATATTTGAAATAAAAGAAAGGTACTGAAGTGTTTAATGAAAGGTCAGCTTAAGCATCCTCATCATGCATGTATGCATTCAGTAGAGCAACCCTACCTGCATCATTAATTTAAGTATTAACCAAATAATAGCTTTTGCTACTGAGATATGGACTTACACAACTTTTCTTAATGTGCACTGATGTATAATGTAGAAGGAAGTCACTGGAGTCTAAAATGTAAGTCAAATTCAGCATCTACACACATTAATCAGTGACCCTATAGCTGTGTCAATGATGCCATCATTATGCATGTATTACCTAGATGTACCCAGAAATGGACCCAACACTTTTTCTTAATGGGAATGGAGGACGAGACCGAATCCATTTATTCATCCTCTGCAAACTTCGTTGAGTAGGGGCTGGGAATAAAAAAAATGTTACTTGTGAGCAGAGACGTATACATTTCTGTTGCGAGGCAAACATACAAAGATGAAGATAAATAACAACATACATATATTTACATCAGTCAATGATTTAATTTTATAAAAAAATATCAATATGCGTAAAAGTTAACAAAACAATCAATGCAACAAAGTTACCAACAAGTATGCTGTCATTACATATATCTACATACATGTACATATATTTGATGGAACAATTTAAAAAAAAATAAATAAACAAAGCAATGCAAAGGAATACTGAATAAAATATAACCATCATGAAATATCATGACTCAAGACCAGTTTTTAAGAAACTGATGCCTGTTTGGGATACCTGTGACCTTGAAAGAAGGTCAAGGTAATCTACATGATGAAACTTTAAAGTATTTATCCCAGGTACTTGCTGACCAAATATAAGGGCCCTGTGAATTTTTAATTTAAAAATGTAATTTAAAGAAAAAGTTGACTGACAGATTTATGACAGTCACTTCACTATACCATAAGATTATGACAGTTTGTACCAGAGGAGCTTAAAAGTGTATCTGAAGTTCATGAACCATGATATTTGTCTTTCCTTCTTTCTGACTGTATGACCAAATCAGAAAAATCACAACAATTATCAATCATTAGCCACGGTATACATGTCATTGGTCAATGCCCTTTTTAATTAATGTCCAACAATATGGTATTTTCATCGTCACATATACAGCAATGTCTTGTTTTCTCCATTCAAAGGACTAGGAATCCAAGAAGGACAAAGCTCTTGCAGTGTCTTACAGAACACTGCATCCTGATGTTAGGTCTGGAATTTGCCAAGAAAAGTTGGACATTCTGGAGAAGAAAAAAAAATATTGTCATGAATCAGACATAGACACTGTAGATATGATAGTTGTAACTGTATGATATGCTTTTGTGGGAGAATAGCAATATATACTCTGCGAGGTCACCCATTCATTTTTTGAAATTTGACTAAAAGTTGGTTCATACTAAACCTACAATAAAACATAATATACCTTGAATACATCAGCATCATTTCATAGAAGAAACATATTTTAAGTATATATACAGACCCCACTATGGAACTTCGAAACTGTGTTTATGATAATAGGACTAAATTATTATAATAACACCTCATTTTGAATATACTTAAGCTAACCACCTGTTTCAGGACTGCCAGTCACTGGTAGGGAATTACAAAGCAAGTTTCCATCTCATGGTTTGCATGTCTTTAGAAAGCTTCTGTTGTTGTGTCTCGAGGATGTCGCTGAATAAAGAGGGCAATTCAAATAACAAGTTAAAACTATGACGGGTTATCCATATAAATCTTGACATTCCATTTAGGTAAGTAAACAAAATATTAAATTCAAAAGCATATCCGATGGTCAGTTTACTGGAAGTAATAAACTGATTGCATAATTATGAAATCTATAATTTCATGGTGCTTAATTACTGAATCAATAGACAGAGTTGTTAACTATACATTAGGTTTCCTGCTTCAGTATTTTACATAATTAACTATAACATCAATCATATAATAAACATTGAGCCAAACAAGAAATGTTGTTTGTTTCCAGTTACCCTCCCTAATGATTTGTGCCTGCTCTATTTTTTGTCAAATTTCAAGGAAGCACTGTTAAAGTGAGGATCACTTCCTACATAAGCGTTGTGAAAAAAAGAAAAAAACATTAACTACATGTACCCAACCCTAATTCCTATTTTTGTTTAGACATGTAACAGGAAACCATCCTATTTTTTTATGCCTACCTACTATTTTGGTAAAATTTCAAGGAAGCACTTTTAACATGTAACAGGAAGCCAACCTGATTTTTTTTTGTTAAGCCTTTAACAAAATAAATAGCTCAGACTTACAATCTACATTTGACACTTGAGTTCAGTAATGGACAGATCAAATTATGGAATTTGTACCCGTAATCAATAATTGAAAAGGCAAGCTGATCAATTTTGAGTTATATTATCAAGTATTGGCCCATCACTAGTTACCATTAGATGTAAAAAAAAAATAAAGAGACAAACAAGAGGCCTAGAGGGCCTGAATCCCTCAACTGGATATTTAAACATCACGGGAACATATTCTGATTAAATACATCATGTACTGCAACTATAGGCTCTGTCTCTCAGCATATTGAAAGAGAATAATTTAAACACTTATCAATATTTCCCCCCTATTGGACCCCGCTCCTCTGCCCCCAGGAGGGTCACACCCTCTGTTTATACAAAATTGGGTCCCCTTTGACCAAGGATACTCTAACTCCAGGCCAAATGTAGTCAAAATCCACTGAGCTGTTCGACTTCAGGACAAGTGGACACCAAGGATGAAGCTTACCAAGTTTAAAAAGATTCATTCCCCGGTTCTTAAGAAAATATCTTAAAGTTTACAGACGGGTGGTGACCTAAAAATAATTTACACATACCAGCATATAAACAGTTTCAAACATTGTGAAACATGATACATTTTTATATGCACTACCTCCATTGTTCAGGAAATGCCTCTTCACTGTAGGAGTTGTTCAGGTATCAAGGAAGTAGACGGTCTGCTGTCAAAAACCAGTGATCAGGTTGGCAAACTGGCACTTCATAACACTTCATGCTGACCGAACCAGACCTACAACAATTATGTCATTGAGATTTCAGTAATATTTGCTAAATGTTGTACATAATGCACATGAAAAAAAATGATAACGACTTAAAACAAGTATTTCAAATTAACTTAAATCAAAGATATGTTTGATAATTGGTCAACAATATTGACATCCAATATCACTCAATAACCACTGTTCCCATGAACTATAGCTATAGATTTATCATCTCCTATATGAGACAAGTTTTAATATGACATCTGCAACAAATGCATATGGGCAGGCCAGGGTTATGCACATTTTCCTCGAATGAGGCATACTTGATTGAATCTGATGTCATCATCTAATAACAGTAGAAAATTTAAATCTTGATTTTTATGCTAATTTCAGGCGGTTAGTTTTAATTAGCTGATCACTGTATGCTGTTCTGAATATGAAATTTGCATCCACTTCTCAAATTTATCAAAATTAATTATGAAGCATGAACAGGAAAAAAATGTACATATGGTTCCGAGGTATTTGAAATCCTTACTGTAAATATTGAGATAAAAATCATATAAAACATAAGGGTATTGCTACTTTTTTGGTAGTAGACTAATACCCTTATTTTTTATATGATTTTTATCTCAATTTACAGTCAGAATTTCAAACACTTGTGATTGGATACTTGATATCAAAGTTTTACTTTCTACACAACGTATTAAACGTGTCGCAACCTTCCAAGACCGACTTGTCCCTTTGTCAAGCTATGACAGCACCAATATCAGTTCTGTATTTCAGACATGCATTTGTAACGAACCCCTGTGTGCAGGGTTAACATTTTGCCAGTTACCAAATACTTGTGGGATTTCGTTATGGCTACGGCATCCTAACTATAAATATGACGATTTTCTGCTACGATACAAACAATTTTGGCTCAAACCTAAATAGATAACAGTTCAATTGCTGTCATAACCAAGACTTACCGCACTGTCGACTGCATTTTCCAAAATCTACTGCCACAATCTGGTATGTTTCCGGTTTAAGGGAGCGAGTATTATTTTCCGCGAATTTTGTTGGCGATTTAAGCGCCGGCTGTTGTCTTAATGCGAACTAAAATTCTAGAATGAATTCTAGAATTCATTCTAGAATTTTAGCTCCTCATTAAGACGACAAGCGGCGCTCCATCATAAACGATGTCGAAATCGCGATCGGTAAAACTAGCATAGCATGGAATGAACACGCAATAGATTTGTAAACGAGTGAAACAATACAAATGAACATAGAATTAATACAAATGAACATAGAATTAGATTCAAAACCAGAAGTAACTAATTCTATAACTTATCAACTACGGAAATAATACAAATGTACATAGAATTAGATTCAAAACCAGAAGTAACTAATTATATAACTTATCAACTAGGGAAATAATACAAATGTACATAGAATTAGATTCTAAACCAGAAGTAACTAATTCTATAAAAAATAATTATGGCGGTGATCCCCTTCCACAGACATATGGCGTGATTACTATATTCTTCGACTTTTTCGTGTGTGTGTGTTTTATGGGGGCGAGTAGAGATATAAAAAAAACAAGATATAATTTCACTGCTCCACTATTCCAGTCGATTGATTCTCCAGCAACTTAGGGCTTGGAACGTAGGTTGCTGAACGGATATTTAAACAGCCATTTGACACAGCTGTTGCATGTTTATTTCTAACTCATTTCTTTTATGTTTTTGATAATTTTTTAACCATATTTTTCGTTTGATTTGCTTTAATCTCTTACATCCGTACATCATATCTCGATTAAAACATCAAATTTATTTCTCGCATATTTATTTTGAACGTTGGCCAGATATGATTTCAATTTTACAACAGCTTCAGAATATCTTACGCAAAATGTTTGGCCAAAGCTGTTTTACGCCAGATAGTTCGAAATCCAAGGGTCCCGTTTGCGTTAACATTCGTTCTCTACCGTTTTTGGAATATATTTTGACAAAATTGAAGGCTCTGTACGCGCTTATTTGCGGAATTTTAAGACTCTGATAATTGACTAGTCCGAAAACTGTATACAAATCCTTCATACCAGTAATGCATTGAAACAAGATAGCAAAATTGCCTGACAGGAAATTGGTCTCTTTGATTACATTGAATGTGGTAAACCTAATCTGTAATCTTCCAAGTACAATGAATCAGCCTGGCCAAATAAAAATGTAGGAGTGTTTCCTGTTCCGGCTAAAACATTATGGTAAATGTAGGTAGGTAGGAACATTTTTTTTTTCTGGTGAAGAAAATCTCCGTGAATGTTTAACATTTGTTATTGTTGGCACCAAATACATATTTTTATTCATGTAAAATAAAACCACAACAAAAATAATCCCTGTATTCCTAGTTTTTGTGTTGAGCAGGCCAAAGCGACACATTCAAGTAAATTATTATTTAACCCATTTAAATGTTCTGGAATAACCAACGTTCTTTACAGTAGTTCTGCCACCAGTGTTACATTTCTAGATTATCCGTACTGCTGAACACTAGATTAAAGTACAAATATAATCCAAACCAGTGTTACGTTCTCTTTTGTATTGCTGATATCGATGCTTTCTGTTGAATTTCCACTGCCTCCAGTTCCACCAATCGATTGAACAACAGAAATATGTACATTTATATTTACACTATATTTACAACACAATTTTTTTAATACGTCATAAAATATACAAGTCTTCATTATTGTGAACTGGATCTCTCCACTCCAAACATAATTCCAACTATAAACTGTAAAACTACATAGATCTGCAAAGTACAGCTAAAGCTATCATTATTACTAGCTTCCCAATTCTAACTATATCTCTAACTTTCTAACTCTCCTCTTTATTTCTAGATCTCCCTAACTCAACCTCCTTCCTAATTCAACTCACCATCCGAACTCTCTTCTCCTCCTCCTTCGACTCCCAAGCTGAACTACCTTATTATCTGTACCTCAGCAAAATCCTGCTACATTAAAAATGCTGATACATTAAAATTGTTGATGCAGCTGAAATCCGGCTAAACTTTGACCCCTATACGACTTGGCTAATCTGGCCATAAATCCTGCTAAATTTGACTCTGGTGGTCAGCACCAGCTGGAGGCACAAACACTGACATCACAGACTGGACTCCCCCACCTACACTACAGACGGTAACACTCATCTACAGATCCAAATCTATATCAGAACCACAATTATCTACAGTGACATCACAGACTGGACTCCCCCACCTAGGCTACAGACAGTCACACTCATCTACAGATCACAACCTGTATCATAACCACAATTATCTACAGTGACATCACAGACTGGACTCCCCCACCTAGGCTACAGACAGGTAACACTCATCTACAGATCCAAACCTATATCATAACCACAATTATCTACGACTACTTAGCTACTATCTTCAAATAAACTCTGACAAACACGGGCAAAGGCTAATAAAATGCGTAGCAAATTGTGAAGAGAAGAAGTGTTTGTATACACATATATTCATTAAGTTTATTATTTTCCTTTTGTGTTGATATTTCATCTTTTGTCCTGTTTTGCAGTCGACAACAACAGGACTATTGTTTTTGTAAACATGTGTCTTGTCATTCGTTGTCTAATACATGTATATGAGAAAATGGCCATAATTATTCAACACAAAACAACTGGTCTGGATTATTTGTGTTGCTTGAACATGACTTTGACATTTTATAATTACTAATTGAATTTCAACAACAAATGGATGATTTCCCTTATCATACACTGTGTTCAAATATACTTTTGGAATCCCAGGAGCTACTAGCACCTATGTTTTGCCACGTCAAAGAGGGATTTGATTGGTTGGCACACCTTTAAGTTAGAGTCATGCAGTATGTTATCCAGTTAGCATATCCCGGCCATTGCGATTTGAATAACATTTACAGCATATGTATGATTGGTGACGTCATGATTGATTGGGGTAGGTTTATATAAAATTCGGAATAACTGAGTGCATTCTTTACCGAGCTTCTATACAACTAATCGACGCCGACAAGTTCTCGACCGTGTTCACAAGTATCTAGAACATTTATCAACAATAGGTCCTGTATCAAGGTGAGATATAATTTTATTTTAAGAGTTTGTTTTATGAATTATAACATAGAAAACAACAATAACCCGTCTTCAAATTAGTGATACAATAGGCACAGTTATTTCTCCAGTAAAAGATTGATTTCAAAAAATATTTGTCAATGTGTCCTTATATCGTTTTATCTTTTTAATATACATAAGGGTTAGGATATTAAAATAAGATCGTTTACCTTTTTAGAAGGTTTATATGCTTGTTTTTTGTATTGATGGCTGGAAATGATGTGTTGATCTTTACATGATTTTGCCTTCATAGATATATATATAATTTACAAGTCCGGTATTTCAATACAATTGACTAATACTGAATACACTCATATTGACATACGGTGATACCGAGCGAAATCACAACGAAATAAAGAAAACGTTAAGTGATGTGTTATGGCTGAAAACATGTTTTGTAAACTAAATATTGTCAACCAGGAACTCAATCATTCTGACTTTTCTTCCTCAATGTGTTTAATCTTTGCTTTTGTTGTGTTCCTCATAAAATATGTTCCAAAAGAACTTACAACATTTCATTGATATCGCTTTTCTCCTCTCCTGGAAAATAAAGCTCAAATATAGCGAATAATTTTGGTAAAAGTATGATAACGTAATGAGCGTAAAAGCCAAATGTTTTCAGAAATGATATTCATAAAACATCGGAAGATCTAGTGACATACAAAATGTATGGACACATCATTTAACAGCTATAGGGTTTTAATTAATTCAAGTTGATCTGATTATTTTCGTTGTGTAAACATTGTAAATGAACGCCGTCACAATCGCTGTGGTACAATAATGCATATGGTACCATGAATACGTACCAATAGGAAACGTCAAATCACGCTTTCGGAGACTAAAAGAAAGCAACCCCGATATCTAGTAAGTGACACTACGATATATCGTACGAATTCTCTCGGGTATCGTGAGATTACTTTCGATTAGAATCAACTATTTTATTGCTCGTTGAATGTATCTGGAGCGTTTAATATTACGTATGTAAAATATATTCTTAAAGAAATAAAATGATTCGATAAAAAAATGATATTTTTGATATTTTCTTTTACATCATTTTGAGAGTGTATTGGGAGCGTTTATTATCATCTTTATACCACCTACCGGTAGCATGATAAATTCATTATCATTGGTTGTCAGTATGAAAAGAACTTACAATTGAGAACGTATATTCTCATTCCCCAGAAACTTGAAAACGTATTTTCTCAAAACAGAACGTCTGCTCGTGCCAATTGACGTCCGAAACCGGAAATAGTGTCCAAACAAAACTGATCCACGTAAGAAAATAGTCCGTCGTAAACATATCAATACAAACTTACCAGGCGCGTAACAACCTATGTAGCAAAAAAGCCCGGGCTTACACATCATTTTTGACAAAATAAAAAAATAAAAATAAACACAACATAGACTATATGATATAAAATATTAAAAAGCAATGACAGGTGTTT
Organism: Mizuhopecten yessoensis; assembly: GCF_002113885.1. Taxonomy (NCBI): domain Eukaryota; kingdom Metazoa; phylum Mollusca; class Bivalvia; order Pectinida; family Pectinidae; genus Mizuhopecten; species Mizuhopecten yessoensis. Next base: position 2,399,528 of record NW_018408919.1, read on the forward strand.
TGTATCTGCTATAAAGACCGCCAACTAAAATGCTTCGTTGCAATCAAAGTCTCTAACAAATGTAGAACTGAGGTTAGCATATTCATTCGGCATGGTAATCGCGCCAGTGGAACTCTAGCCTTGCTAATTATCGGTGTACCCAAACACTAACTCTAGTTTTCCCTGTGAAATAAAGTGTTTCTAAG
>NW_018408919.1:2400277-2412415 GCF_002113885.1 Mizuhopecten yessoensis
GACCATACCTGCCTTCGGCAGCACACTGACTTCATCATTGGGCTTACACATTGAAAACCCGTTTGTTACGCCCCTGCTTACGGCAAAATATTGTGAGAATAACAACACCATTTCAGGTGTAAATGTGCTTATGGAAAAGCCAATGACGATAGAATTATTTGTTCTCACGACAAACCCTGAAAAAAACAGTGGGATAATCTATAAATCTCATAAACGTGAAATATTCTAATGAATTCAATGGATTTACTATCAATCGTATTTGATCAATACATATTTGATTTAAGTTTTACAACATGTGATATATTTCTATGTTACAGACCCAAGATGAGAGTGATGTTGGCTATCGTAATAGTTTGCTTGGTCGTGTCAACAGTGGCCAGTCCAAACAGGATGAAAAGAGGAACAGGAATTGTCCAACTTGAAGAAGGCCAACGAGCAATAAGATGTCTTAATATGAGACTAAAAGGTGCAAAAGGAGGGATAATGAGACAACAGGATCGTGGTCACTGTCATGGAAGATAAGATAGGACTGCAAATATTGCAGCCACACTGACATTTATCCCTGGACACAGCAAGATTTCAAAATCAATATATTTGTATGTAGATAGTATCAATGGATATAAAGTCAATAATGCTAAATATATATCAAATATTAAAATAGTTCACATTAGTAATAACAATTTGGTTTGGTTTGGTTTTATGTTTGTTTAACGTCCTATTCACAGCTAAAGTACTGACGACAGTATGACCCAATTTGGGTATAATTATGATCAGAAGAAACAAATTTTACATCTACATGTACGGAAATCCAAAATAAAGAGAAAACAGTTTTGTGAAGGTATTTTTATTTTAATATTTGTAAGATTGAACCCATAACAATTGCCAAAAAGGTAGAGAATAAAAATTATGACTTAAATCTTACGTTTTCAGATTGAGGAACGGTATATCACGTTTTTATTTATAAGTCAACGAGCTATTATTGAAGATAGTGACATTGGTCTAGGTCCACAATTATGTAACATTCTGCGATATTGATTGAAGATGATTTAATCAAATTTCATACAAATATAAATCAGACGGTCAGTGTAAGAAAGCTGAGGTAAATGATAAACGGTTATCTTTCTCACTCAGTAAGTTTTATGTCGGCTTATCGTCTATTGATGCCTAGGTAACCAAATTGAGTCTTTTGTTCCAATGAATGTTCCCCTGTGTCGACCTTAAATCGTTATTTACAATATATACTACCACCTATCGAACTGCCACCATAAGGGGTCACAAAAATGTTGGGAATCAATATTGTACAAACTACTATTGAAACAAAAGGGCATATGCATAAAAACCTTTATTCGTGATTTTTTTTAAAAGTAAATGAGTAATGGCTTATTTTAAATTAAAAAATCTGTAAATTGTGTATATTATGAACCATGCCACTGCGCAAAGGAGATAACTGTGGCCATCAAGGTTACAGCAATCATGGGGAACTAAGAATCCACCAGCAGAGTCTACCACCTTGTTTCTTGAAAGGCGAACGTTAACCCATCCTCGATACTCCATGGGCTACGCTCACTTTCGCTCTCTGCACCCCTGGAATATATAATAGAAAAATCGAAGGCTCATTGTACAGCACCTTGTAGATGAGACGAGAAGACTAGTTTGATCCCTTGATGTACATCAAACGACTCTCGCAGTCGCGTAACGGCAAAACTTACCAGCTTTGAAGTCGGGCGTCGATATTCTGTTATCTTCAAAGGACAAGTATCAGCCTAGTGATAGATCAGGAATGTTTTTTACCTGATACCAATCAAATAGCTAGCCGCCTGCCTTAAATTTTGCTATTACATGTTCCAGGGGGCAAAAAGCAATGAAATCTTTAACATTTTGATAATAGGTTAAATCAACACAGAATTGGTAAGGCAAAGGAGACCAGTACATGTACCTCTGCCGTGATTATGATTAATGCAAACCAACACAAAGTGGGAACAGTTTTATACAAAATCTCGACATGAACCAAAGGGATTGTCTACAAGACGACGTTTTAATGAACTGTATCCTAGATAAAGTCTGGTATGAGATATTCCTTCATTCGTTATACTTTGAAGTGAACGTCTTGCTGAGTATATAGATTTTAAGCACGTATGTAAACCGAGACATCAAAGAAAAGAAAGATAGTAATGGAGCAGAACAAGCCATTCGGATAGATACAAAATGTATGTCTCGCCTGTGCCTCGCTTTGACCATCAATGCACCTATCAGAGAAGCTAACTTAAACGCAAAAACTTAATGTTGATTGAGATGCTGAACAATTCAATGGGCCATGAAATTGATGCATGGGTTGGGACGTACTGCCTCAGATGCATCTATGGTCAAAGTTTGGGTGATCTAGCACTTATGCTTTCAATGAAACTTAAACTTTAATGCAAAAACTTAATGTTGACACCGCTGTCGCCGGAAAACAACACCTTAGTCTCGCTTCCGCTACTTCGTCGTGGCGAGACAAAAAAAGGAAATAAAAAAGTATATAGCAACAGAAGCAACAGACCAATCTTTGTTTCATAGATGTAACATCAGCACCAGACAAAAAAAGCAAGCAACGGATAACGTAGCGGAGGAATCTTGCAAACAGGATGCGCCATATGTCGGACACAGCAAAATACAAGTTAGAAGGAATTTTAAATATATCAATGCAAAGTCGTAACGTTCGTCGTTAGAATATTCATTTACATGTCTTGTAAACACATTTTCACTTATCTTCAGCCTATGGTGATGGAAAGCAAATGTATGTGTTTATAACTAGACCACCGTCCTTGCAACAAACTGTTTGTTGGTCCTATTACGAGTTGCCTCCCTTACGAAACAGATTCTCTTATAAGTGCAATATTCAGGTGAGTTATCTACCTTTTCATGCTCAATGTCTTAATGCAAAAGATGGTTTCCTATAACATTGTACATTTTCTTAATGGTACTTTTTACAAACACTAATGAGATTTGATCATTATGAAGTAGAAGCTATATACCTTAATGTTAACAAACAAGGATCACTTGGAATACATATTTTAATACCCTCTAAATTACCACTTGCAATTGGAATACTCTCTAAATGGCACACACACACACACACACTCACTCACACACACACACAGGTAATTGCACCTTTAAACTTTGGTAATATATATACAATATGTCAGAAATAAATTACATGGCATCATACAGCTGTTTCGTCCTTCCAGGACTAATCGGTGATGGTAGGGGGCAAACAGTTGGAAATCTAAATTGTCTATAACTACCCATGAAACAGAGGAGCAGGTGCTCAAAACCCTTTAATCTATTAATTTAATAATTAAGAGGAGTACTGTATAATCGTTAATGATATAACCTGTAAAAAGCGATCAGAAAAACAGTACTAAAGCCGATTAGAAAAACAGTACTAAAGCCGATTAGGAAAACAGTACTAAAGCCTATTAGAAAAAAAAGTACTAAAGCCGATTAGAAGAAAAAAAGTTATAACGAGATTTTAGTGCTAAAATGCATGAATGCTACATGTACACTGTATACCGTCAACACGGCGTATGTAGACCACACATTGGAAAAGTGCTGTAAGTGTAATAATCACCCCTGTATGTGAATGTTGTTATTTCACCAACATTAATTTTACTTTGATGAGTTTCTAATAATCTAATAATTATAAGGTTTACATATAATAGTTGTTTTGCTACTAATACTCCTGAGCCAATTCTAGGGTATATATTGATCATTATATCCTACAGCTTAACAATGTTTAAGTATTATTACTAATGACTATAAATGTTTAAAATGCCCTTTTTTTAATAAAAGGCGTATTTGTCATCTAATGATCACGAAGAGGGAGTCTGTATTAATTGTTTCCTTCTTAAGGAATTAAAACTATCTGTCTATTAAACCACTTTTTTATAGAGTTGTTTGTAGGAAATGTCAAATTATATTTTATCAGATTGGATAATAAAATATATTTTAAGTAAATCAGTTGTTTACCCATTCACAGTTGTGTCTAAATAAGGATAACAATAATAGTTTCATTTACATAAATGCACACTGCTGTCCAGATTACAATTGAATTCACTTAATTTTCTGATTGTATGAAAGTCGAGCAGTAGTTATCGCCCAATGCAATAAGAAATGAGCTCTTAGATAGGGAGTTGTCTACCTTATCACGTAAAAGCAGATGTCTAAATAGCAAAACACAACTAATTTGGTAATTGTAGCATTTCTTTAATAAAATACACAATTGGTCACAGAGACTAATATTCTGTAGGGGATAAGTATCTGGTAAGAGATATGATGTAGTTATTACGAAGAAGACTATCTAAGGACATAGTCAATCTAATGTTTGGCAAAATTTCACATATAAAAATATATGTGGTTATTTTACTAACATAAAAGAGGTTTTTAACATTTTCATAAAATAAAAGTCATACGCCTCAGCGTAGACATCGAACTTCCAACTTGACACGAAAGGACGTAAACAGAAACCAAACAAAAGGAAAGACGAGAAAGACTGGAGAAAAAACAGGTGATCATTACGTTTATGCGTTTCCTTCACATCTTACACAGACACTGTCTTCGTCAACATAAATTCTGAACATTTAAAATAAACATAACTATAAATCTGTCGTCTCTACTCTGAACATATTACGTAATAAACGTATTTGGTATATCAGTTAAGCGATTATAGCTTTCTTCTAGTTTTGTTAAAATGGACTAATTTTCTGTTACACGTAATTTGAACTCCTTCCTTAAACCCTTTATTTCAACTTTAGATCAATAGCTTCCCGTATTTTATCATAATGTCTAAAGTCATTACGATTAAGAAGTTTATTTTGATGAGAAAAGAATGACGCACATAGTTTACATTGTCATACTGCAAAGAAAAATGTCGCACGGTAATTGGTCGAATTGCCAAGGTACCTGAAGCTATGTTTGCCGGGGTACATAAGAGCACGCGCGGCTGTTGTAAGGGAGATAACTCGAAGAATCGAATCGAACACATCGGAGAACGTTCGTCTGCTAATGTCAACAATGAACAAAATGGCGAAACGGTTTGCAAGCCACACAGAGAGTGAAATTGAGACAAAACGGGCTACACTTATACCTACAAACACAAAGAAAAGTAACAATTCAGCAAGCAAAACCTTCAGAGCATACTTAAGCGAAAAGGAGCAAGACACAGATTTTGAGGACGTCTCGAAGCCAAGATTAGACGAGGCATTGGGTCATTTTTATCTCGATGCAAGGAAACAGGATGGGAGTCTTTACAAGACGACAACGCTTGAACATTTTCCTCACGGACTTAACAGGTATCTGAAAGCTCCCCTTGTCTCGAAGAAATTTGATTTGTTAAAAGATCAGGACTTCCACGAATCTAACGAGTGCTTTAAAACTGCTGTGTCCGATTTAAAATCAAGTGGGAAAGGAGTAATAAATCACCATAATGTCATCTGTCCCTCAGATAGAGAAAAAATGTACACGTCGATACACATGTCGGCCGTAACACCGGCAGGTCTGGCCAATAAAGTGCAGTTTGACATTAGACTATACTTTTGTAGAAGGGGTTGTGAAAACATGGAAAAAATGACGAAATCAACGTTAAAAGTTAAAACAGACCCAAAAACAAATCTGAAATTTGTGACAAAAGACGTTAATAAGTTAACCAAAATTCACCGTGACGACAAGGAACTCTACACCGGACACATGCCAGAAGAACCTGGTTCGCCGTATTGCCCTGTCAAGTCTTTTGAGAAGTACCTGTCTAAATCGAATCCTAAAAACGACAGATTGTGGCAATTTCCGTTAGATTCGTATTGTGACGAGGATTATGTGTGGTATGCCAACCGTCCCATTGGAAAAGATACACTCAGCAAATGTATGTCCAACATGAGCCAGAAGTGTAAACTCTCTCAACAATATACAAACCATTGTATCCGCGCTACAGCAGCCACCATTCTCACTCAAAGTAACTTTACAGCGTCACAAATTATGGCAATCACCGGCCATAAATCGGTCTCGCTGTGTACCAACGTGTGTCAGACAATGAAAAAAAAAACTAACATGGGCAGGGCCATTGCGAGTGGAATCTCTCCGACTGCTGGAAAAGAGAACGTGCCTTCCGTTCTGCCTCCCACTGTAAGACTTGCCCTACCCCCATCACACCAGAAAGTGACGCCAGTTATTTCCAATACGGTAGCTACACGTCCTGATTTTGGTATTAGCCTTTCCGGTAACAACCAGGAATTGCCGCCAGATCTACAAGGTCTTGAACTGGATCAGCTGTTTAGTGAAATGTATGACCCGCACACGACGTCCGCACAGAGCGTATCGTTAAGGAACTGAGTTGTTAAGGAACTGAGTTGTTATTTAATGTTGTTTCAAAACCATATTGTTGACTTATTATAATTTAAAAATTTATTAAATTGTTGGAATTATACAAAAAATGTTTTTTCTGTTTTCCCGTACTACCGCCCTACACAGTATCTGTTTTCTTGCAAGCACGAGTCCCAACCTATAAATGGCTTTGCAGTATGACAAATTCGTTATACAGGTCTTGGTTCGGCTCAGGGTACATAAGGTCCTGACAGCGAACATGGGACCATGTACCCTGCCAAGAAGGCGAAGGGTACATAAGGTCCTGACGGCGAACATGAGACCATGTACCCTGCCAAAGACCTGTATAACTAATACTATACCATTTTGGGATATCGCTCCACTAGGTAAGTAAAATAAATCGAATGATTGTAAGATAAATTAATCAATTAATAAAATTATCAACTAATTGATAAATAAATGAACTGAACCTATAGAGGGTTACACACTCTACCTGAGCTACTACCTAAATGTGGTAAATATTCACTAGTGTATCTAACAATGCCTCCTTTAGTCGAAAGATACAGACATGAACAAAATACAAATCCTCACTCCTAGCGAGTACAACCTAAAGAAACGAATACCAAAACAGTACGGATTTTATAATTACCAGCAATGTTCAAAATACCAATTCTGTAACGATAAGTTGGTAGATTGATTGATCGAAGGATTTATTGATCTTTTATTATTTATTTATCGATCTCTTTATTTAATAACTGTATTTGTGATTGACGAATTGATTTTCTTTGAGAACTGCCTTATTGGTAAGATCGATAGTCTGGAGTAAATAACCACTGGACCAATGCTTCATAATTAAGAAATGCACGTAATTCTCGGAATCAATTTCATCTTAAAACGGTTGTATAAAAGTGATAATACCTACTGTAAGTCCCTCACTATACAGTGGGCACGATCAGCGTCCATATGTAATATACTGTGAAATCTCTAACTTTCGTGGGCATTTAATTTCGTTGATATTGTTGAGTAATCTTCACTCACGAATTCATAGATCCATGAAGTAATTAGAAGTTGAAACAAAGCAAAGCTTCGTTTAAAAGGTTATAGTGTTCTCGTAATTCATAATGTCATGTACCGATAAAATGGAAATTTGTCGGAAAACCACGAAATTTGGGCCGCGCGAAAATATCTGATTTCACAATACACTCATTGAGGATGATATAGAATATTATTGTGTACTCCATAAAAAAGAGTTCAACACGGGAAAGTGACAGAAAATGCTTTTTCAGAACGACTAGTTGACGTGTTTACTGTCAAAACTCAGGTACTGTAACGAGCATGTGACCAGGACACACATACACAATACAATAGTGAACATGCAAATTAATTGATAAAAATCTCATCATTTAATAGATTTGTCTTTTACAGAGATCTGATTAGGGTTCTCCTGTTAAAAAATCAGACTACACAATAAACAAATGTTTCATCCCGGAAAATATCATATTTACCCCTTCAGAATAACAAAGCATTCTATTTTGTCCAGTTGGTAAAATGAGAACATTGGAGGAGAATTAAGAAATCAATCAATTGTTTAAATGTATTTACAGTGTAAAGTAAACACTCTATAACATGTGAACATCATTGTGTATTGTATGGACCTCTCAGATTTGTTAAATGCTCACGTTAATACAAAGCAATGCATTGCATTTCGATCAGATATTATCTTTGACTATGAAACAAACGCTTCCTTAAAACAAGATGACAACATTTGATAAATTTATTGTTAAAAAGTATCTGTTTAGAACAATCATTATTTGCGTCCTTTAAGACATATGAACTGAACCGAAAATGAAGTACATTATGTAACAACAAAACCAATACAATAAAGTATGGTTCAATGTAGTATGTTATTATAAACATGTTGGGCGTTTGTAAACAGGCAATCGTGATAGAAATATTATACCCGGTAATACGATGTCACTGGTGTGAGGCGCATTGTTTTAGATATCTAAGGTGTTGAGAAAGGTTGTCTGTGCATGTACATCAGTCCCATAAACTCTGCACGCAGCACTTATCACCGTGTGAAATGTCTGAAAAATACACCAATTTTACTTGAAAGATTTTTTTTTCTTTTTTAATTTCATGTAACTAACTTTATCTTTAGATAACTCGTGATTCTAAACATCATTCTTTTCTTTAGAGTAAATCTCGACTTTGTATTTCAAACATAATGTAAAATACTCACACAAAGGCCTTCAAATTTGATAATATAAGTATCATATTCAAATACTAGGTATATTGGGCAAGTGCAGAAAAAAAAATTGAGGTGTATAATCTCGGTGCAAAAAAAGTTTAAACTAGTTATTTCGCCCCTTTTGTTGGCGTAAAATGTACGATGTTGCATAACGTCTTGCCGGAATCTTTCAACTGATATTGACGACCTATTGCTACATTTGTAAATACCCAGTATTTTATACGGTTTAGGTTCTTCTCATCGAGTTAATACGAACACTTCATAAGGAATATAACTAAATTGTAACAATACGTCTATCATAATAGCATCACTAGCATAATAAATCATTTATTATCATGACAAAACAAATTGTATTTGGTCATTAAGCATGAAGCAATTCTTGTAATCATAACTTCATATGGGAAACAAATTGATATTTTTTCTCAAAATGTGAAATTAATGAGTGCAACATACGCATATGATGAATGATCAGAAATGTTCTGGATAAGCAAGCAAATATTCAAAGTATCTGAATTTTGACCATGTCCTTAAAACGTGTGTCTGGAGAAAAGAAGATGACACGTCGACTAGCCACAGTTCATTCGATTATGACAGCTAATTAAAATATGCATAGAATAAGCCACTCCATGGTCCAGACAAGCAAATAAAAATTGATCAAAAGTCTCAATTTTCACAAAGGCACCTATAGATAATCAGACGACACAAAATTTACTGATTGACAAATATAACCGTTTATTGTTAAGCTCAGTTTTACCACTGACCGTCAGACAAAAGTCCGGATATAATACAAGACCGCTACCTAATAAATGCATCATGACCAATGTTGAGGAAAACATGTTTCAGAATTTATTCTGATGTTTAAACTCAATTTGTCATAAGTAGTTATCAAGGTTTTGAAAATGTCATACCACTCTCAGTGGCGTGAAAGTCGTAGAAATTCCATGAAATCATCTTTAATCAACATTGTAGAATATTACTTAAAGATGGCTCTAGACTTATGACAGTATATAACATAAAACCTAGATATTCGAAGTAAGGAAACAATAAATTGTAAATGAAACAAATAGGTGTAAAAAGCCAAATAAAGTAAGCGTTTATTGCACCATATTGCATAACTCTGTATATTAATGTGTAATCGTTGTTATTCAAGGTCATTAATAATATACAACATTTGATGTAGCGCCTTATCTAGCTAACATAAGCCACTCTAAAGAGCTTTACAGTACATAGACATACAATTATCATATACATTAATAGATACAATTTTGAGGATTCGCAGGAGCTGCCTTATCAGGCGCTAACTACTAGTCCTATGCCACCTGGCTAATATCTCCTTATGTGTGTATGCCTGCGTGTGTGCTGGAGCTGTGTTGTGTTCTGTTTGTAGCAGGACCGTGCTTCCAACGGCATCACTTATAATGCCACCTCACTTGAATGTTACAGCACAGATACCGCAACATCCACCCCAGACCAATTTATACTCCACCTGGGTTGTAGAGCTGTGTGGGCAGGAGAAATACACACTTCTCTGAATATCCATGCGAACCCCGGAGTTTTAACCACTCGACCAATCCGCCCATATGCTCAATGCTTAAAGTGTTACATAAACGTATATACAGTTACAAAAAAAGGTAAAATAAAATGCCTTTGTAATGTTATAATTTATTTGTTTTTCTACAACAGACATCATTTTTAAACTAGTGTTTCACGTAAACCGTGTCAGAACGTATTCCAGCTACAAGATCAGAGAAAATCTCGTTCACTGAAAGTCCTTGTGATGTAAAACAAACTCCGGATATCACCACCGCGGGCCCTAATCCTGGTACCCAATAACAGATACCGGTGTATATGTGATTGCTATGTTAGCGTAGTTACATACCCTTGGTTAATAAACCATATAATCTCCCTCATTACAGGTCTATAATGAAAAACGTTCAATACTAATTGTCCTATTAGAGGGTATGGGTAATGGTGTGTAACGTCATTATGCCTTTCACGTGCAGGGATACGTCACGCATGAGTTATCCTTAATGACTAGGCCCACACGACAACATGTAGTCTAGCGACAATTATTCATCATTTAAATGATGTTTTAGAATATATTTTTTCGTTATCAAGAACCAAGGACATTGAAACCGGTATTCCTGTTTATAAATGTTTTAAGTTTTATTTTGGCTAGGGCAATGAACGCTAAATTTGTAAATATTTCCTGAAGACATGTATCATCTATCACTATTACAGGTTTTTTTGGTATAATGGAAACACTCTAAAACTGATAAATAATAAGCTAGATAGGCTCCGTATAAACGATTTTTAGATGACGCTTATGCAATCTCTAACTACGCTCAATGAATATTAAATAGTATATAATATTAGCCTATTTAATGTGCTGCGGCACAATGCCGTAGACTTACTATTGCATATAGACATTTTAACACATTACTTATATACACAGAGGATATATATACTGTTGATCAATTATTTTTATAAGCATTTTTGGCACGTATTTCTCGTTGTTCTGCTTTTAAACTGATATGGGTGGTAGGGTGGGGCACTGAATGGTTAACTCGCCTTTCACTAAGACGACCGTGGTTTTATTAGAAAAGGGTAAATAGGAAAAGTTAAGGGACACGATGTCGTGTTTTCTCATTTTACTTCTGTTTCCTCTCACATTTAAACACGCTACCTGCTACCATTCTGGCAAACAAAAACGATTAAGAGTTGGAATAGCTAGTTTCATAATATTGTAATAAATTAAGTCTGATTTCTCAAACTGATGTACAACTTATGAATATTACAGGATAGTATCATAGACAAGTTTCATGTACATGTACGTTGGTATGTGATTTCCTCATAAGGCTTATAATTTGCTAACTTTTTAATAAAGAAGTCTCAATATGTACCTGACCTCTAAGAATATAGACAATATACGCATCGACAAACATGCCGTTTACCATGAATTGAATGAGTTTGGAAGATGATGGTTACTTGACTTAATGAAGCTTTCTATTAATGGACCAAACTATGGTGGAACTTATTTTATACTAAAAAATCACTTTTTTTCTATAATTCCCTTCAGCAGTCGTAATATCTATTCTGATTTCACGTGACCTCTCCTGTGAAATGCTGATTATGACGGCATATTTTGTTGTTCCCATGACGTCATAAAACTGATTCTTCCATGTGACCCTCAAGATTGAGAGAGAATAATATAATCTATCCCCACCTTGGGGGTAAGACGGAAAAATCTCAACTAAAGGGGTAAGATTCTTTAACGTCTAGCCCGAGGTTTTGCAAACGTTTTGCTCACGTCAAATACAAGTTGTTTCATGAAATGCAAACGTTTATTTAATAATTTCCAGGAGGTCGGGGTTATCTTCCGTGATCTACTATTGTCAATGTGACGTCATGCATTTATTTTGACAGGGGAATCCCTCTTTTCTACAGAGGTATCTTTAACATGTAAATCGGGAGACAATTCTATGAATGGCGGGAAAAGTTGTTTGCTCTGAGTAACCCCCCCCCCTCCCCCC
>NW_018408919.1:2412561-2504139 GCF_002113885.1 Mizuhopecten yessoensis
CAGTTGTTTTCTAATGTGTACACTCAAACCTGTCTGTCTGGTTTGCCACCATGTGGGACACAATTCATTGGTCATATTAGATAGGAAGATGGTATATCTTAATACTCGGGGGTCGAATTAGACAGGTTTCGAACATATTTCTTTTTCACATCAGATATGTTTAAAATCTTTGTTCAAATACAGGAAATCATAAAATACATAATATTTAGCTGTCTTGGTTATTAAATCAAAGCCAATACCTCATATACCACAATGTAAATACATATGTACATACATTAAACTCTACATTATCATTCACATCAACCCATTTAAGATCTGAAGTATATTTACGGTAAACAAGTACACAACACAATGGCTGTCTCTTACTGTCAGTAAACAATGTAACAAAGCTATGTCATTGACAGTTTAACGGTGGACATGCATGAATGAACCCGACAATATCGTCACTAAACAATTAAAACCATTATGGTCTTCTTCTCCTAATTTTCTTTGTACAATCAATTTACATATTTTTATAATGATGGGATGTCCGCCAATACGTACATTACAGTTAGTGTCGATGTTTATGAGGCTTTTATATGTAATATGCTAATGTACTCTAGTTCAAGGCAACGTCCGATAACAGGTTTTAATTATCGCTCAAGACGATTCTCTAGCTGGTTTTCAATTTCCTAGTATTGTTCGTAATTTTCCTCGCAGACTGTTTCGCCACTGGCTTTAGATTGTGGAGTAATTAGTGAGGTAGGTCACCGGTACAGCGATAAGGACAATGTCAGTGACTCCATTATGCAGATACTTCACATTCTTTTCATTTCCTGGTTGATACTGTGGATACATAAACAAGCATATAAGTCCTTAAAAACGGTAGCAGTTATATTCCCTGTTTAACGTTCAACATTTAGGGAAATGGAAACAACTAGTTCACCCGTTTTCAGTATAATGATACCTGGTGGAATGCTAGGATGGTTGTCATCGGCATGGTATTTCAGTGAGATAGCACTGTAAAGTCGGCATCAGATCCGCGCTATCACAAGGAGGCAAGTACACCAAACATACCCTGTCTCCGGCACACACACAAACATACACACACACACACACACATGCACGTTTATAACACACACATGGAGGCACGTCCTTAAATTACCTTAGCTGTTTATAGAACATTAAACTATATAAAACAAAACTAAAATAAACACAAGGAAACACTTAAATTCGAGGAGGTAATGAGGTACCCTAGTAAGGAACTCGCTTATATACCTCAGTGATAACACAGAAGGACAAATGTTATACTTAAAATGTATATAATCATATAACCCTTGGCGAGACCTGATTTCCTATCATCCACGAGTTTCATTCCGCCCTGTGTGTTGACGGTCTATTTTGAGCGTTTGCAAACAAATTATGAAAACATGTAAACAATATTTTAGTTTTATTATACACCTACCTCAGACAAAATCACAAAAGAGAATTAAGTAAGAGGACAGCACAACCCCTGACTTAAACCCATTCGGGCGAATAAGGACATATTTGAAATATTTATGCTGGTTCGCCGTTATCATGACCTGATTTTAAACTTTGCTAAAGTCAGGTTATGGATATATAAATAGTTACCTACACAGCATGATATAACAGAAAACATCAGTCTTGGACCACATCTGTGTCCGCAGAGGCCTTCAAGATTAATAACGAAATTCATTTTGAAAATATGTTCCTGGATAAGACGAATGAAGAATTTGAAAATACGTTCCAAAGAGAAATCATAAACCGTGTTAATGAAATTGAAAAACAAGTTCATAATGAGGAAGACATATACCTGAATGAGTGCATTAACACCTCGGAAATTGCCTTGGTGTCTAGAGGTCTCAAATCTAAAATATCAGGAGTATGGGATGGTATAATATATGAACATATTAAACATGGTGGGAAAACACTTTTTGAATATATCGCCACCTTATTTAATAATGTTATAAAAAATGAATATATTCCAAATGACTGGAAAAAAGGTATTATTATCTAAACATAACTCTTTTGAGAGAACAACACATGATGTAATAAGTTAAGATCGGGAACGATGTCCCTTGTTCGTTCCGGTGCACATCCTTGTGCTCTCAACCCTTTATCAGTAGCGAAGCTTATCAAAATTAAAGTTTATCCATCCGCCTTATACAGGTGCGAGATTTGGCAATTGACAAAAACCGAAATAAAAATGTTAGAAAGAGCACAACATTTTATTGTTAAATCTATTCAAGGGTTTGAAAAAAGAACCAGAACAGACATGTGTACATCCTTACTTGGTTGGACCTCTATTGAGGAATATACATGTATAGACATTAGAAAATTATTATTCTTGGGAAGATTGTGTAGAATGAAACCAATGTGTCATGTGTATAATGTTTTTATTACCAGACTCTTTTTGTTTTAACTAGGTAGACTGTACCAGAACAGATTCATCCCCGACTTAGTCAAAATATTAAAAACAATAAATCGTTGCATCAGAATCTAGATGATTGGAAAACCATAGTATATAATTCTGTATTGAAATATGAGGGACACAATCTAAAGGATCGTATGAAAGTTGATAATGATTTTACAATGTTTCGAGAAATACATAACCAACTCAAACCTGATACTTTATAGAAGCTAGCGCTTCGAGTTCCTCAATACAGAGAATATATACAATATATAATGACAATAGTTGTAACCATCCCTAGCTTGACTACCTAGGAATAATGTGATAAATGACGGTTTTTATATCAAGACACATCTAGTCCTGCAGTGTACTTCCGAGCTGAGGGACCAACTATGGTGCTGTATAATTAATATCAAGGATATACTGTTTAGTGTCTATTTACACTCTTTCCCAGATCTTGAGAGATATTACACATGATGATTGGAGGAAATATAACCTACAAAATTAGTGAAGAAGAGTTGAATGATTTCAGGATAAAATCCATCATTTATGTGTACAAGATGTGTAAACTATATTATACTTTGTGTATATAATAGTTATGATTAAAAGTTAAATACATACATATCTAATGTAGAATTTTGTATAAGTTATATGCACTTAGCAAAAGGTATCACATGAGATACTATATGAACTATAATACATATTAAGATGCATGGGAGTACACATGTGTGGGCCCGTAACACCTCGCAGGTGGGGATATCCCCCAGCCTTGTGTGATCCAGACCCACAAATGTATCCTCCGCGTTTATAGTTTGTATGTTACAATAAATGCCTTTATTGCATGTATTTACAAATACAACGATACATTGATGTCTATACATAGTCATGTATAAGTATTACGTACCACGGATCAATACAATTTATTATAATTTACTTGGCTTGTGCAAATCAATATTCAATCAGAATATTAAACCTTTTTAGGTATACTCTAAAATATAGTGTATATTTATGTAATGCATATTATGTATTCGTGTATATATGTACCAAATACTTTGTATATATTTTCCACATTACTTTGCAATCTTCATCTTTGGAGTCAATAAAGAAAATAATAATAATAGTAACAATAGAAAACGTCAGTCTAGGTACCACATCTGTGTCCGCAGAGGCCTTCAAGATTAATGACGAAATTCATGCCTTTTGCTTTCATATTGTTCTTGAGTTCTGACTAAGTCCTCGTATGGTAGCACTATGAGATCTAGACACAGCATACGACGACATGTTTACCGCAGTGTATTTTTGTCCTTTTCGCCTTCTGTAATGAGGGCAATTTTCTCATGTCTGCGAATATTAGTACTAAGAATAACATGGATAGATAATAAAAGGAAATAGGCAAAATAAACACAGGGCAATGATGGAACTTGTCGGTAAAGAGCAATTTTTGACGGGCGAAATTTCTAAGTATAAAGTGTTTGCTCTACTCTGTCTTACTGTATTGAATGATTCACATATGAACGTGAACTTTCATTTGTATATGTAGATAAGTGTTGATTGTACATGATTTCTCGGTCATCTCATAACCAATATGGAGATATATCCCTCACCCTAAATAAGCTTTACGATACAGGAATCGAATATTGTTTTAGTTTGTCGTGCAGGAAACGCTATCCTTGCGGAGCGCCTAGAACTTCTTTGATTATTATGAGGCTTCATCCTGTTGTTCCGTTTGTTTAGTTTTCAACATTTTGTTTTATATTATTTACGGCTTCCAGATACAGTTTCAATTTTGTCCTTGTGTACATTATTTGTGTTATCTAATTATAATTTACTTTCTGTAACGCGGCAATTTTTGATAAATTTTCTGAAACCCATTTTTTATATGTATTCGAGTATACTTATATGTGCTAAGTCCCTAGCCTTCAGATATACCTGGTTTCATTTCTTTGTACAAAGAGACGAATGTAGTACTATAATGGAGATTCGGGTTTATGGATTTTTAAAGCTTCTTTGTAATTGTTTACTATAATACGATGACTATATATACGAAACAGATAGCGGTCTGTTTTATCTTGTCTCTCTGTTAGTGTGTATGTGGACACGTGTCCGGAATTTACATAAACAGTTAAGTACAAAACACCCGTACCAACACTTCAGGACCCGTTATTTACCTTAATGCAAATCAAGGAGTCTGTATATTCAGTATCGAAATACACTAGCATTACTAGGCAAGGCCAAGCATGAATTGTTGCCCATTGGTTATTTCATGAGGATTTAACACGTGTTTAATTATGGCAGTTTAAGATCGCAAATGTAATCACACAATTTCCTGTTTTTAAATTCAATTCATTTTTGTATAGAATAAAGACCAGCTTAGATACTGAGCCTCTTTTATTTCTAAAAGAGGATATAATATATGTAATCGCTACAATATGTTTTAAGTTAAACCGATTGATACCGATATAGATATTTACCATTACCCTAAATGGTAGCGGACATATTTTTGTACACACATTTCTAGATCACGTGACGGCATGTATTGTCATGGAAACATGATCATAGTATTTGCTTGCTGATATCGGCATCATTAAATTTTAATTGAATTTTAAATTGAAACGTTTTTTTCTAAAACATCTAAATTTTCTTAAGCATGCGTCATAAACAGAGATGATTCATAAATTAGCATAACGATTTGTAATTTCTTATCACCTCCATAGTGGAAAAAAAGTTTACTAAAGATGACAATGATAACTGGAAACGTGTATAATAGTTATAACATATGTTTACAGTTTTGCGAGAGATTATTACTTACAGTTAATGTAAAATATCCTGTCAGATACATTATGTTTAATAGTACTTAACAATTCTTTCTATTATCTTATTAAACGATCAAACAGTTGTATTGGATTACTGTACGGTTGAAGCTTGTTAAAATTCTTTAAAATGGTATTTCGTATATATCTTTGATGTACAAGAAACTGTTCTTGTGAAATTCATATGTTTATATTTACATTCTGTATGCTTAGACCCATTGACAAAAATTACATTCATAAATGCATAACACAGGTGTTCATAGAATCTCAGCACGTGGGAACTGATAGTAACCTGATCACACTGCGTAGTAATACACTACAAAAACTACTCACTCGGAACGACCGACCTAGATGCTTAATTCTTACATCTTAAAATATTATTGAACTGTGCTTTGTGAAATATCCACGTATTCACGTGTCCTGTGCTACAAATAAACATTGAATATGGAACTACATTTTGTTGTGTTATTGTTGTTGACGGTTGCTAAGATCTCTCACGATAGTGTCACATTTCCCCGCGAAAAAACACTGTTCTCGCCACTGCGTTGCACCCGTGTATAAGCAGGAACAAACCCTGTTTATTTGTTTTATTCGTTGTTATATCGATCCACTGAAAGGATTCGTCAATGTAAATATAAGGAATGATATTTATTTTTTCAACATTTATGAGGTCATAACAACAATGGGTTTTTGGACATATTTTACATGAATCGCTAACGCGATTCATTCAATATGTCCATAAACCCATTGTTGTTATGACCTCATAAATGTTGAAAAAATAAAAATCATTCCTTAAATAATAGCAAATCAATTATGAATTTCAGTCGTATTTTTAATTGATTACTTCAACGTTGAGGCTTGTTGAAATCATTGAGATAATTTCTTATATATGTGATCAAGGTACATGAAACTGCACCTGTGAAATACATATGCTTCCAATAATTATAATCAATTATGATTGCAGGCTTAGTTTATGACTACTATAACCAATCCCTATGGAAATCTGCTTTTATTGATGGACTCTTTTCTCTTAGAAATTATTGTGCCGCTGTATCAACTAATCACAAGCGACGTTACAAATGGCGACGTCATTTCTTTACGTTATGGGATGATAACATACTTTTTTAAGCCAATGGAAATGCTTGTTACAAGCAAGATTAAATTATTTGATTATGGTAAGGTTGAAGCTTGTTGAAAATCCTAAAGTTATTTCTAATGTTATGTGATCAAGGTACGTGAAACTGTATTTTGTGACATACATATTCATGAATTTCATGCGTATTCTTTCTGAAATAATATGACCCAATGTATTCCATTCAAAATTTCAGAGCGTATACTATTTAAGAATTGTCAAGTAAACGGAAATGTGTCATACGTAAATAGTACATCCCTAAGGCTACTGAGTCACTGCAGAGATGATCGTAATGAAATTGAATTGTAAAATTCAAAGATAAGCGTGTAAATGGGTTTCGCCTAACAAAACCAGCTGAAGTTTCAAAGTACAACAAATGCTACGAGAATATATTTTATAACATTTCATTTATTTTTCAAATATAACAACTCTTATAAGAGATTAATAATTTGTTGATAAATTTCATTCAGAAAAATAGAAATTACTTTCTCACACAATATAACATCTTTCACACAAACACACACATATTGAGTCGAAATACAGGGAAGCGTCAGGAGTACGGACATTTTGGTTTGTTAAGAAAATGAATATCAGATTCATCAACAATAATATTAAGTAATAACTAATTAATGACAAATCCGGAAAACGACTGTTCTGGATAAAAGCAGGATCAGCCGAGTTTCACCGAGTTATTTCTAATCAATTAACTTGTAGTAGACCATGACACTTTAATGTATCTAGGTCACTTATATCAAACTCGATAAGCTTAATGGTCCGCTTATTACTGTAAACATAGTTATTTTTAGAGTATTCAAATATTAGCGCATGATCGAATTTTAACAGATAAGTCTAACATGAATTGGCGCAATCAAAATGTATGCATAAATAACTATATGCAGAAACTTCGATTAAGCGCTGTCGCCAAAAGCGCAAAAATAACATTAGCGTTGAAATATGTACTTTTACAGAAACAAAATTACATCAATCGGACTTCTTTTCCTGGAATATAACGATTTTAAATTTCAAAAGAAATATAAACTTAGATCACTGCGTCAACACAAAAAGGATAATTCAAAACCCGACACGGACTTAAAACAGCAATTGAGGGGAAATTTCAACAACAGAACAGAAACCATGAACGATGTGACACCAGTTACCACGGTCCGCGACTCCCAGCAAACACGGGGATTATCCATTTTGTTTAGATAGTCAATGATCGAAAAGTGAATGTGGCTTTCATTCATATTTAGACAAATAAACGTCATCATCTACTGACAGTACACGCTCATTCTGATCTCGTATGTTTAAAAACGAAACGGAATAGTATAACTCATGTGTCCCTTTGTTTAGTAAGACAAACATGTAAAACATATTTGGAGGGGGTTTCATGATGATCGTTTGAATGTTCGCCCTTATGTATTGATGCTGTGATAAGTTGTTTATATTTTGATTTATCCTAATTTTTAAAAGCATGTGTGATCGGAATGGGGTTCAAAATGATCACATACATTTGTAGATGAACTAAAAACAAATTCAAATCAAGAAAACATCCTTAATATCATATAGATTGATATGACTGGTATAAAAATTAACACACATCCCCCTGAATCTAGTACAACCCGACGAAAACGAGATCAGTTATGAGCGAGATATCAATAACTAATACAGCACTCATAAACAATATTTGGCACAAATTGCGTGAATGTGTATCACTTGTAGACTTGAACACATTGAATACTGCTTTAAAACATCGGGACTGCACCTTCCATACGAAGACGTCGACAATTGTAAGCACCAATAAGATAATGAAAGATGTCCCATCGTGTTGATATTATACATTGTAACAGTCAGTTTTCTGTTCCTTGTAATTTGGAAGCACCATGAACAAAATCAATCAGGATTTTCATCTATTAGGAAATTGACAGACGTCATTCCTGTGCCAAGGCCGAGCGTTACATTCTCCTGTAGAAGTGTTCCTTAAACACACATGCATGATTTCCATGGTAAAGTGAAGCAATGCATATATCACAAACGTTACATGAGTATCAATTCCCTCATTTCTTGATTTTCTTTTTGTTCTGAAAAGATCCAAAAAAACAATACATGAAACTTCATATGAAGCGTAGCTAAACATCACTTTTACGCACAATTAAAAATCCTTTCACCGAAAAATAGATTAGTTTCGTTCATATATAAACAAATAATAGAAAAAATTAGAAATTAATCACCTATTAAAAATGTATTTGCATAAAAGGCAAACAAAGTAAATGTTTACTACACCATAGCAATGGCCATTTCGTCTATTTAGAACTTATCAGTGGCACTGAGGTAAAACAACGTGATCGCTACCTTCCACAGTATTTTGTATCAAGGCGATGTTTGAACTTAATTCTGGTTATGTACAGAGGTTTATTGCATCTCGCATGTCATTATTAGTTATAAGGTGAAATTGCATTCGTATAGTGATCATACATTTACTTTTGATATCATTGTTCGATAAACGTTAATCGACCTTCGGAAATTTTTACATCCACGTGAAACATTCGATTACTTGAATTAGGGATTTTTTTTTATTAAAGACTGAGTAACATATATACCTGTGTGAAAGGGACTGTGCAGTTGACTCGGTAGACTTGGCGTTAGGATAGATAGTGACGGTTTGTCAGTTTGGCAGGCGTGGTTCGGACGGCAATCTAAAGACATGAAGGGACGTCATTTTTTCGGGGACTGGAAACATATCCGAAACCCTCCTAGAAGGTAAGAGGCATTTATTAGTTTTTATTTTCATTAAACATAATTATCAAATAGATTAAATCTAATTCAGTTTTGATATAAACCTTTAATAAAAAAAAACTACATTTAAATCTGTTGGAAAATGCAAGGAATATGCTTGGGTTTTATATATTTAGACAATACATTTAGTTCAGTCTGTTTGCAGATTCGATCAATGACGTCATGTTATTCACGATTTTTCCATTGGTTTTCGACAAATGAAATGCTATTGCATGCCATTTTTTGGGTCAAAATGACATCACACCAAAGAGTTATTTCTCTTACCAGTTCTGGCCCTCAGACCGGATGTTATACAATGCATTGTCTACTAGGTCTCACGACGTCAACATAATCGTCCTCGTGATCCAATACGTAACTTCCGGAAGTCGTTGTACTGTCGTCGTTTCCACTAAGTATAAACGAATTTCCGGTTGGGGACACACCTCCAAATTTAACGGGAGAAAGTCCACCCTGATTGCTTTCGTAATTAAAAAATCTATCTCCAAACGATAGTGGAGCTAAAGTTGGCTTCATATGATTTAATTGTCCATAATCATGTTCCGGAAGCGGAAATAGTTCCTCACGCTTGCCTGCGCTTTTTGAACTGCCTCTAGGCGTGTGTTTCCCTCGGGGACTATGCGCCAAGTGATCTGTAATGAAAAGAAAGAATAACATTATTAAATACGGTCACTAACATCATTTGATTTGATACGACAACAGTAATCAATTGGAAACACTTACAACCCATATTGTACCGCTATGTTTTTGCATGTACGTGTACTGTAAATGTTAAGTCAAAGAATGTGTAGAAAATAAGATATTTATCTTTAAAAGGCTTAAAGGTTTTATTGAGTCATTTGATGGTTTGAAACTGACACTTGTACAAACACGAATTATATCAAATTTAGTTCACCTGAGTCAATATATACTAATTTATTATTTTAAATTCCCTTTACAATTCTTTTGATCGGTGATGCGTATATTTCGAAGATGATTTTATTTCTTGTATTTTATGTACTTCGCTTTGATACATTAAGAACATTAAACATTAAGTTTCGTTAATGTGACAGCTCTCATCTGCTGCTCTCTAAGTGTCTGTTAATAACACAAATCACTCCCTTGTAGAGTGTCGTTCCAGGTAAAACTCTACATACAGCCTAACTATTTGATCTCATCGTCTTGTCATGTCGCTCGTCAAACTTTTAACCGTTAGTGTATAAACTTATGTACATATAATATAAAGACACGTTCAATGTGTATCGGGGCCCAAATATTGAAATATTTGTCAGCTTAACTTAACTTAACCAAAAATACTAAAATAATGTTTTCTTTGGAAAGAAACTCACAAAACGAAGTTGTAATTTTTTTTTTATCATTAGTTTTGTTTGACTATAAATTTAAGCATACGATTTATTTTCTTGTGTATTGAACCATAATTTTACAGATTATAAAATTAATATTAAATATTGTCTAGGTGACTAAACATGACAAGATCTGCAAACTTTGCGGGCGCCTCAGGATTATATGAATCAGTGATGGTTTGTTATGGAAGAAGACGGAAGCATCTACATATGTATGTACCTGGTCGACAAACTCTCTCACCCTCATCCATCCATCAATCATCGACACTTCACGCAGAACATGTCAAAATTCCAGAAACACTGTCACTCAGCGACAATTTCGTGTAAGAAATAACGCCGAACCTTTGCCTCATGAAATGTTTTTTTTTTAATATACCGTCGCGCAATATTTATGAAATATTCATTTTCTGATCTTCATATCTCATTTGAAATATGAGAAAATATTCGCCCATCAATTTGAAGTTTTTGTTATATTGTGAAATTCAAACTTCTACATACACGATGATATTTTTTCTTTTATTTAATAAATTATGTAAATTATTCCAATTTTCTATCATTACTGATCTTATCAAGCATTCATTTATGAACAATCTTATGTAAAATGATTTACTTTATCATTTTATCTTAATTCATATTACAAACTTATCTTCGAAAACGACATATCATTTGCATAATTGAAACAACAATTTCCGTATCACTTCAAGGTATAAATACGGAGGTGTCATTGTATTCAGTTACATTTAGAAATGTACAAATTTCGAAACCCTAAGTACCTAGCTAATAAACCAATACTTAGAAATAGTAAGAAAGAAAAAAAAGAGTTTATTCTTATTTTCAGATTTCTTTTTCCGAAACTTACCGAAGTCTCCCGAATATGATAGGATGCAGCTGGTATTGAGGTCATCATCACTACCGCCACGCCCACTGTCGCTTGTGTTTGCCTCGCCCGACAGGTCGCTATGGTTATCCGCCTCCTGGTGAGTAATGAGTCCTGACAAGGGAGGTGACTGGAGGACAAAAGCAAGGTCAATATTTATTATGGAAATATAATCACGTTTGAAGTAATTCTGTGAAACTGAACTTGATGACATTCCTCTCCAATATGTTTTATTAGAAATTCTAAAACTTCAATTATTATCAATGTAATTAGAGGCTTTCAGACAAATGAAGGTTAATATGTGTCCAAATGCATAAATTTTATTGAATTTGGTCAACCAAATAGAAACATTTTTGCTATTAGTAAAATAAAAAAATCACAAAGAGCGAATCATTTGAAGGATTAATAATATCCACAATGTCATGAAAACACGACAGCGCGTGACTGCCTTAGATGAACCCTTAACAATTGGAGCTAAACAGTACAATGATACTAATATGTTCTACAATGAAGGAGAGAAATTTAACGGACTATTTCTGAAATATTGTTTCATCAGATGTTCTAAAAAGGTGGGGTCAGCTTTATAACCTAAATGGAAAATGAAAAATCGTCTGTAACTGTGTTCACTGTTAATCAAATAATAATAAATGTGATTATACGTTAAAAAAAGCATTTCAGAAATTCCAAATCTAAATAAAAAGTAAAAATGCTTTTCACAAAATGAGTGCGGGTTTAATTGTTAAAATGAATTTGGTAAGCTGACGTTTCTTTTCTCCTGCCAGTGTATACCCGTATGTGTGTGACAGATGTTGATAAGCTTACGTACCATGTGTGATACGGTTGACCGGTTCTTAGAGCCGCTGGGCGAGGTCAGCAGAGCGTGATGGAGCTGGAGGCTTGTGAGCTGGTGATGCCGCCTGTCGCCGCTGTCCAGACTTCCCTGTCCACTATCGCTCTCGTGACCGCGGTCTGGATTCTTCAACGACACCTGTAAAACAAAATTAGCCATATTGTATCAAACAACAACTTCAAAATAGGTATTGTATTAAAAATATTGTCGACATAAGAATCGTATTTTAAGATGTCGAAATAGACATTGTAATTTACGACATTTTCGAAATAGACATTGTACAATAAAACACTGTCGAAAAAGGACATTGTATTACAAAACATTGTCGAAATATACATTGTATTATACGAAACTGTCGAGGAAGGGGAAGAAAAATTAACTTCAACTAGTAAAAGAATGGCGATTACCGAACTATGATGACACAATTCTTAATCTACTATCAATCAAAATTATCAATAACACGATACACAATAACAAAATACAGTGATAATGAAAACATGATGGTGCAATGACTATTACGTCTTATTTGTATTTTAAGCTTATTATAATTTTTAAAAAACAATCTCATCTGTGTAAATGGTGTTTTCCTACATTTAATCAAACGAGTGATTTATTGATTACATTTAAAGTCACTTTAAAATTAAATTAAATATTCCAAAGAAATTCATCAATCAGTTTTGATTTTATTGAGCCAAACATTTCATCAAAATTGACAGGATATCATTTATTTAATATTTATATATTACACGTACTTTATACGCTAGAGACAATGATACCTGATATGCAAATGTATGCTGTGTCATAACATTATTATGATAAGCATACTTTTGTGAAACACATTTTATTTGTGCTTCTCACCAATCTTTGTGGGCGTGTTCCAAAATAGTGATTTATTTTATTAGCATGTGTTACTACATGCTGATGTAGAAAGGCACCACTGATACACAATTTTCAATTTTGGAGACAATGAGTCACGTGGCTTTGAAACGAGATTGGTATCTCAGATTTAACTACAGATACTTGGATATGCTACGCCATCAAGGGTTTCGTTCTCTCATAACTCGTTATCGCTGTATACAAAAACAGAATCTGTTGTTTGAATTTGTGACAGATGTCCAAAGCAAAGTTAGGTCATAAGCATCACAATACCTGGTAATGTCTTGGCTAAATATTAATATTAGAAACTGTCAAGAAGGATTGATTCTTTTTATCCATATTTTAATATTTTTTCTGTCGTATTTACATAAGTTTTCATTAAGCATAATGATTTACGCCTTTATTCCGTTTAGATCGCGTCTATTCAACCTTGCTCGTTCTAGTTATCAACAGTTCCAAAGACGATAGTTTCCATTTGACGTTTCCGTACTAATTGCGTTATCAATGATAGAACGCTGTGTTGTCTAGTTATCAGGCTAAGCTGACTCGAAACATTGAAATACCTGTAATGTTAGGATACGATATTATGTAACGCTTAAGCTATGATTTATCACCTAAATATACAATTCTCACTAAATGCACAGCTAGGTGACAAAAACACTTTACCGTTTGATTCCATATTTACATGCAGAGAAGATAACGACTCGAGTGGCACTCGTCAAGATACCTCGAGTTAAAATGTCCGGTCTGATACCTCCTGTGGACTTCCCTAGTTCATATAGCCATTACCATATGTTGTTCGGACTTTATTTGAACACCCTTCAGTATGCCAATTGTCTTTGATAGTATTGTTTGTGTTTATTTTCACTGAGGAGGTCTGGCGCGACCTACAGACACGTTCTCTGATGTGGATGTTGAAGCCCCGGCTACCATACTTAGTAAACTACCCATAGTAAACATACATAGTTAACAACCATAGTTAACAACCGTGCTTCACATACATGTGTAATAATACCTAACTACCTCACCCGGTCTTTGTATGACTCAAAAACTCGGACTGTGTGTGATGTTTAATTAGTTTCTACTATTTATATAATTTTAAACTGTTTTGCATTTCTCCCTCTTATGAAATCAAAACAACCCAACAGAGCAAATAAATTGTGAATAACTTTTGACACTGTATATCCTATAATTTCATAAAAATACATAAGTTTATTTTGCAATTGTAGATAATTATACAGTATTCAATTTTCAAGTCCTACGTGAATGGGATGGCCATATGGTGCAGTACAAATATTTGCTCTAGTTGGATTTCTGTATCGACTAAAATATATGCTTCCTTATTTTGCATTTCTATTGGTTATTTAGTCTATCAGAGAGATCACAGCGGCTGTAAATTAAAATTACTCAACAATATATCCTTTTAGCAGAGATAAGTATAACCGTATACAAATGAGTTATGTAGATATGCTGGGCCCATCTCACGTTCTAAGTTAAGCATTGTAGTATCTGTATTATAGGAATCCTCAGCCCTTTATTGTACCTATGATACAGTATATATAACGGAAGACCCTATGACCCCCATTTCGCATGAACAGGTATTTTGTGATGAGACAAGATAGTTATGTTGGTGTCGTGTTTCTCCAATTTGCTTTTCTACTAGGGTTGGTATGGACAAACGTAAATACTCGGGATGTTTTCATTTATGATTCACCATTTACGCTCGGGATAATTACGATAATTGCCCGGTGAATACGTTTATAACGAATCGAGACTTTATCAATATGTATTTTGCATTCCGAGTGTATTACCGGTAATTACATATTCAATCAAACAGCGAGTCGAACCCGAGGTCAGAAATTTCATCAGATTGCACTTGCCAGTATTCCTATGATATCGAGTTAATTGCAATATTTCGTGCAATTGAAGCTGTTTTTCGGCGATTTGAACGAAGCCAACATTCCGTCTCGCGGTGTCACTAACTAGCAAAAGGTATATTAACAATGGTCTATATTTATGAATAACGTAAGTCCTAATTTGAAACAGCAAGACCAGGACTCTTATTTTCATAAAGCTATATCATTCCTACAAGTTTTAAATCAACGCACCACAATATCTAGTCGAATGACGGTGAATAAAGCTCATTACGAATATCCATTAAGAAGTTGTTCATGAAAAAGTGAATGTCTATCAAAGTGATTGAGTAAAAATTATTATTTTAAATATTAACTTATTTGACTTCTTTAATTAATAAATTTACAACAAATATGCAGTGATAGATGTTGATTTAATATTTTTTAATTATTATTTCCTAAGATATGTTAAGACAACATTTCAGCAATGTTTGTGCAAAGCCTTCAAGTTGAACTGCAGCATTGCTAATCTTAGACTAACCTTGTTTTGTGTACATGTGTACGCTTGCCTGCCATTTAATGTACTTTTTGTTAATCTTTTTTGTGTGTGTTACAACACACTGCTGCAGACAGACACACGACAATCAGCGTCGCCAAGTATTTAAAACTAAATCTCGTTAAAGATATCATTTTACCAATTAAATGTACGATTATATTTGCTTTAGCTAACAAAACAAATACGTTTAACAGTCACAAACTTTTAAATGTAATTAAAATAGGTTTTAAACCATTCCAAGATGACTTTATATATCTTTTTTTGTTATCGATGAGATTGAAATACGTCACAATCAAGGCAAAGTCATCAGCATAAAGAGGTTCCCAACCCCCGATATACATTAGACAGTAGGGGACCATATTGTTCCTCCCCTATCCTGTTCCATCGAGATCAAGGGCGGTGGCCTCACTTTCTTTCCCCACGAATACAAGGCCCACCTATTTGAGCGAGATAGGCGATCTATTCAGTGACCATTTAGAAAGGATTTTCCGAGCGATTAGGCAACACAAGATCTAATATTTGTTTGAAGCTTCAGATGCTCACTTTCATTGTTACAGGTGCTTTGACATTAGATGTTAAATGCATCGTACCTGTTAAACTCCGACATCTCTCGGTCACATTATTATATAGGAAAAAATCAATTTCCGAGTACAGGCTACAATGCGGTTTGATCTTTATCGAAAACCTATCAGTCTTCGTCAACCATATTGGGTATTATCCGGCGAGTATATATAATAGTCAGCATGTACACGTTTAAGACAGCGTATAATGGTTTTTATATTGAATCTAGCATCTGTTGTTATATATTAGATCATCATATCGGTGTAAAATTCTCTCACATGCCAGAACGAATTAAAGCCTTGTACAGGTTGTTTCAATATCAAGTTTGATAGTTTTGATTACTTTTTCTATATAACCACCATCTGTGGTAAATTTGTGGAGTATTTTTACGGTATGAAAACATCCATTCCAGTTTGTAAATGAAATAACCTTGAATTCTTAAATTTTAAATATTGGCATGACCACTTAAAGTTATTTTGTTATATTTTGTACATTTTATTCAAAGCATTTTTTTTATGATAACGATCATTGCTCGCTCCCTTTCCTACAGACCACCAATGTTTTCCCATAAGCCTGAACGGTTCCGAAGGTGAAAAGGGCACACATATTTATGTAATTAAATCACCACTCACGCCATTCGAGGGGAAATATATCCAATATGAACAGGGACTTAGAGATAAGTATCCAATTTAATCATATCTATTAACTTATTATATTATACTGATCCTGAAATCCTAATGGAGTAAAATGAATGACGTTTTACGACAACTAGTTCTCATAATTGATACATATTGAATAGATCTATTCAGGACAGATCTATAGGACATTATTGATATAGAAAATTAATATGAACTGTTTACTTTTCTGATATAGAGTAAATCTGGTTGGCGACAGCTGAAAAAACGTATTAATATTATTTATTATTCAGGTATGTCTTAATATCGTGAGATATTATAAAAGTTGAGCAGGTGTCTATTTGGGAGTTTAATGCTATTATTACTTGTTTGTATTTAGGTTTTATCAAATATCTTGTTTGTATTTCTAATATTTCCAAACACGCTAACTATGAAATCTATGTCAGATTTTTCATTTGTACAAGTTTGTTCCATTAATATACATAGAAGAACACACTAACAGCTACATGTTATATTCTTAACTCAAGTACCTAAGAATTCTTAATATTTATGAGCTTAAAAGAACGCAACAAGCTAACAAATATGTATATTAGATATTTCCCACGATAACTTATATGATTATTTTAAACTAATATGTCCTTACCATTTATCAATTATGTTATGAAAATATCTATACGAATATAAGTTCTTTTTGAGTAAATGTACACTAACATTTCAAGTGTTCAATGTGTTTATGACTATGGGAATATTTCATCTAGGTTAGATCCAATATTATAGTTGTTAAAAAATAATCAAGCTCAATATTTATGTGTTTTTTTTATATTTCCTAAATAATTTAATCGAAAAAAAATATGAATCAATGTCCCAAGACAAATTTACGAATGAAAACTATATCCTTTCACCGTAACATTACTTCAATTGTATGTATAAGAGATTTTTGATAATAATTCTAAACAAAGACGATACAATCTGAATAGATCGTTACATTTAATTGTAAATGTTGAGTACCTTCGTTATATCATATAGCTCATTGAACTACGGATATGCATTATGTCAATAAACGACACAGGGCTTATCTTTACATTGAACAACTGACGGGTGTATTTTATGAATATAAGATTGTTTGTCTTCACAAAGTTGGTGTTCTGACGACTATTTAGTGTGTAATATAGTTCATCAATATTGTTAAGTATTATCAAACAACCTTAAAACCATGTTCAACCATGGATTTAAAACTATGGTACTAAACCACCTTAGGGAATTTTGTAAAGTTATAATTTAAATGAAGTTACATTAGAAAGTTAGATTATGGATTTAAGTACGCCCTGTTATAAGTGCAGTAGCTACCATATTTAAACCGTGTTTATACAATCTGTACGATTTTAAAGGAAGTCAGAGCACTTAAGGTGTTCGCTTCTAGGCGTTGTGATCAGGGATAATCCGGTAAAAACCTTTGCATGTTCACCAAACATTAATCCTTGTCATTAGCCGTTGACACTTGCAAAAGTCTGCTAATCATTGACACTCCTAGGATAGGAAGTTTTTTGTAAAAAGTTCAAAAATGTCATTTATTTTCACTACACACGGGCAACACCTTAGTTCTAGTAGTTAGTTATGAATTGAACCTTCCTCCCTGTGTCATGGTCTGACGCCATACTTTGGGTTTTGCACGAGGAATGTTCCGTGTGTGAGTGACGGGTGCCATATAACTCACGAGACAGGGTTCGTGGTATGCTGGTCTACTACCTGGCTACTGGCACTCTCGATTTCCCTAGGTAAACAGTGAAAGGAATACCTGACCCATCCGAGTAATTATAGAGTGTATTTGAACTGGCCTCCAATTAGCAACACTTGAGAAGTCAAGAGTAAACAGTTTGTATTTGATAACATCTCCATCGCTGTCAAGAAAAATAGAGTTAGGCACCAAATTATGACCACACATCACACAAATTAGCCATGAAAAGTCGAGTAATGAGTCTCGAATGAATCTCTGTCGGATTTGTAGGGCGAGACATTCTCGTGAAGAAATGATATATAAAATAATTATCATCTGGTTCAGTAAGTTTGGTTGACACTTCAACAATTTAGAGGTACGAACTGGAAAGCCATTTTTCAGCAATGACATGTGTGAAAGTCATAGTTATTAATCATTAAATCTACAAGTATTTGACCTCTGGTCATTGCGTCAGGGCTTGACCATTACGTACAGACGTCAGTCTGGCACGAGGTCTCGTTTAAAATGTGTAATCTCTATTTCTACCTTCATTAAAAAGTAATTTCGATTTTATAGTAAATTCCTGGTAACGATTTTGGTTATAAGGACGCTGGGTGATCCAGATGAATTACGTTTTTCCGGTACCAGAGTGACAACGAAGAAACTCATTTCTATATCACCTTAAACCACAAACATTTGACCCTAACATTAGTTTATGTATAATTGATACATTTAATTCAATTCGGCGAACCTTTTTGATTATGCAATACTATAAAGCTCATTGCTACATCAAAACAGACTCGACAGAAAGACTGTTTTATGTAAGTTACGAGTACTAAACGTCGGAATGTTCCGTAAAGTCCCTCTGTTTTATTTCTTTTGCAGGGTAACAATACCTGAGCATGTAGCCTGAAACCAGAACACTCGTTCACATTAAGGGGACATAGTCGCCGGTACAGCGATAGGCATCCATCAAGTACCACCCATCCTGATCTACTCATTTCAGGGTTTGTCAACTTGCACTTCTGCTCAAACAAAATGTGTTTATTCGACATCCATTTTTTTATAATGGAGCTTTTACTCAAATAGAAACATGTGGATCATGCTTGCTCTTTGTACGACATTCTAAACTCTTAGATGTCCGGTGTTTTCAGAAAGGTACAACACGGTTCATAATTGGACAAAATGCAAGAGGACCTAACTTGACAGAGGGTTGAGATGCTCAGATTGAAGTATTGCCGAATTGAATAACAGCCACGTACAATGATTCACCGGGATAGGCATCTATCTACTCCCCGTAAATAAGCGGGTTGGGGGGAGAGAGAGAGTGGGCTGGATTACTCCATTTTCCAAGACATTTATGTGATGTAGTGAATAGGGATATAAATGAGAAATGCCTTGATCGGGTGGACAGAATGGATAAAGCACCCTGGTAATTCAGACACATTGTCTTCCACACCGAGAGGCAGGTGGAGATTTATGAGACTCCGCTTCAAATTTCCAGCCCATTCTTTTCTTCGTTTAATAGAAATTGGATTTTTCGGCCATCTAAACATGGGATTGTTTACCTACGGGTCACGATGAACGCGACCGGACCTTAAGTAAATCGGACAAAATGAAGCCATTATAAGCGTGTTTTCTTTAAACATTCTGACACCTCGCACATGTGGGGTGGTGGGTTTTACATCATAGGGGGTTGCTTGCAACAGATATGATCCCCCTGTGCATGATAATCACCCATATTCAGATCTTCTGACCCATTCGGTATCAGGTGACAGGGAGAGACATCAACTCAACATGAATCACAATATTTTGACAAGTTTAAGCTGCTTACTTTTAATTTGTTCATTTTTGTGCAAATCGTTAAAACATTCTGTAAATTCATTGGAAATAGTTTGCAAACTGTTTCAATGGTTAAACCTGTTGATATTTTCTCAAACAATTTTTTTTTTGCTCGAACACGACTTTAAATTAATAGGTATTTGAAATTCCATTATCATTATTCATTAACAATATAAAATTAATTACATATGATTCATAATTAAGCGTTCAAAATAGTCTTTTTAGTACATCTACTCGACAAAAAAGGAAGCGTTTTGACAAAGAGAATATAAATAGAAGCATCAAGAAAGAAGAAGTTATTTAAACTATTTTAAATAAATATATTTAAAGTATATTTTAATGTCTACAGTTCGGCATTTAATACATGTACTTAAGTATATTTATATTAAGGAAAACTTGTTAAAGAAGAAAACAAAATCTTCGTTTCCATTGACATTCACGACAATGAAAATTAAAATCGTATTCGAAACATGGATGTGATTTTAATAATTCATTATCCATAATTCATATATCAACTGTATATATGTATAAATATGATCAATCATCAATCATTTTTGCTATAAAATATTTCTTACAAATGATATGGCATATTCGTCACGGTATATGGAAACGAACACAACTTCATATCAGTTTTTATACACTTCAGGTATTGAAACTGTTATACCTGAACGAAATGGACATGAATCGAATATTATTACATAGGTACATCTTGATGCTCAACAAGTAACAATACGTGTTTACCTGTACCGGTAGAGTGACATGCTTTTTAATAAGCTATTGGATGAGCTTCATCAAGAGTACACGTTAAATGTATCATAAATTGGTTTAACTCATCTATTACGATTGTTTACGGGTATGGCTACATTCTCGGTAGATGAGTAGGACACGATACGATCTCTAGCTGACCCTGGAGGGACGACATAAAAGCCTACACATTTAACCTATCCCTGTAAAATGCTGTGACCAGAAATTTTAAATCAAGATAGAAGTTAAAATGAGAAAAATTCTCGTAAGTATTCAATTAAAGTCCTCATCACCTATCTAGGGGATAGCACTGACAAGGTTTTAAAACTGGGCCTTATATAGTATTAGTAAGTATCGATATTTCACGATACAACTATTTGTAAAGGTACTGAGTGGGTTTTTCACGTTTTGATTTTAGTAGACAAAATAGTTTCTTAAATAGACTTCCAAGTTTTCTTAATGAATCATAGGTGGTATATCTCTCTGTTTGAAGCTTTTCCTTAATTCACTTATTCAAGAACAATGTATGATTAAGGAAGTGAATATCAGTTAACGTTTGTTTTGTTCATGTGAAGTTGTTAGGGTTTGAACTTTTCACCTGTCAGAGATGAAAACAAGCTAATATATTCTTCTTCAGGAATATACACGTCTTAATGAAACTATAAAATGAACCATTTGGTTTTGTGTTTATTATTGCACAGAAGTGTTTTGTTCGATAGTGTATCTAATGTAGAAGACGATAGGACAATTCAACGGTAAAAATTTACAAACGAGAGGTCGTCAACACAGTTGCATGTTTTCGTCTGTTTGTTTGTTTGTTTGTGTAGGGTGTCTTTGCATGCCATTTTATGTTGATAGTTACATAATAGGGTGGAATTCATTATTACATGTGCATGTGTGTAGAGTATGACAGTATTACAGTATTACAGAGTTACAGTATTACAGAGTTACAGTATTACAGAGTTACAGTATTGCAGTATTACAGTATTACAGAGTTACAGTATTACAGTATTACAGAGTTACATCCTGTATTAGATATCTGACATTATAGCATAGATTTTAGATATGTGAATTTTTTAACAAATGGGAAGATACTAACAAAGATTATTGGCATGCCATATATAAGTTTTTATGTCAAAAGATAAGAGTAGAGGATTTAGTAATTGTCCAATATTGGTTGACATGATTACGATGTGATAATATCATTATCGTTTTATGATAGCACCATTTGTATCTTTCACGTATTTCACTAAAAGGATTGTTCCCCCATGGACGGGCCTGACAGGTCACATAAATTAGTGTTGATCCTTAGTTTGGTGACATGATACCTGACCGGGGTTATTACATGGAGAGGCTTAAGGCTGTAATACCTATGTAGAACAATTTATCACGTGCTTGATAACAGGTAAGATAACGAACCTAAACAACTAAAATAACAATAACTTACCTGGATAGATCCTGCGGGTATCTCCGGATATAGGTGATTCTCGTGAGCGCTGGACCGACCCCCGGGCATGGTTGTCATGGCTCTGTCATCGATACTGAAGCTGACCTTCTTCCTCGTTTCCTGTCTCCCTAGAGGTCCATCCGAATTATCCTTAGTTTCGGAATACCTCTGTTTTATCCTATCAGCTCGTTTGATAAGACAAATGGTCAGAATGATGACAATGGCGATGACAGCCGTCACACAGGAAATGGCAACAGCGATAAGGAAATACTGACGATTCACTTCCGGTGGTGTGACGTCACCTCCAATCTTCTGAGTAGTGACCACTA
Source organism: Mizuhopecten yessoensis (assembly GCF_002113885.1). NCBI lineage: Eukaryota > Metazoa > Mollusca > Bivalvia > Pectinida > Pectinidae > Mizuhopecten > Mizuhopecten yessoensis. Next base: position 2,435,331 of record NW_018408919.1, read on the forward strand.
TGGACATGGCAATCTCGTTTATCCTAGGAGGGGTTCCCTTATCCTGGGCAATGATTCCGAATGTATATTTCTTCGCATCCGCCACAGTTAACGCTTTATCCAGTACAATACGCCCAGAGAGATTATTCAACTTGAAAATATGAGAAAAGTTCTTGTCCTTCATGAAATACGTCACTCTAGAGTTCATACCTTCGTCGATATCCCTAGTTTCGACAGTGGACACAATGGTATTGACCGGTGTCTGGTAGGAGATGACCACAGTATTATTGTGGGCGTTCGGAAAGACAAATTCGGGGTTATTGTCATTAACGTCCAATACGAACACCGTCACGTGCGCGGAGTTTCGGAGAGATGGGTTCCCCATGTCCTCGGCAATAACGGTGAAATCGTACCTTGCCTTTGCCTCCCTATCTATGACCTGAGTGGCTAAGATGCTGCCATTGGGCATGATGGCGAAGGGAATCCCTGCATGGTAGTTAGGATGGATAGAGTAGGTGATCTGACTATTGTTCCCGTCATCTTTATCATTCGCCACTAGTACACCAATATTGATGTTCACGTGGTTATTTTCCTCCAAATTGTACTCAAATGTATCCTCCATGAATTCAGGTTTGTTGTCGTTGACGTCCGTTACAATCATCCTCACCTGGGCACTTCCGGTCAAACTGGGCGAGCCTTTATCGGCAGCAAACACAGAGAAAGAAATCTGACTAACAGTTTCTCGATCCAAAACAGAATTAACAGTTATCACTCCAGATGTTTCACTTATTCTGAAATATTTCTGTCCTTCCGAATCCAATGAGAACATGACTTCTGCGTTTTTGCCGTTGTCGAAGTCATTGGCAGCGACCTGCATGACACTAGAGGTGAGTGATTTATTTTCTTGGACGCTGACGAAGTACTGTTGTTGCGTGAACTTCGGGGTGTTGTCATTGATGTCCATCACGTGCACAACAAACATGGCGGAGGCATTGAGTTGTGGGGTACCGATATCATGACAGTGAACCGTCACCTCGTATCTGTCTTTAATCTCGCGGTTCAGAGCCTGGGACAACACAACCTTGTACTCGTGAACCGCGAACCTTTGCAACGTGAACTTGTCACTGTTCACAACTGAGCAGTTTACGATGCCGTTCTTACCTGTATCGGGATCAAAGATAGTGATGTGAGCAACAGCAGTGTCCAATATCGCATTTTCCAGAATCTCTGAATCTTCCGTGTTAGAGAGGGGGTCTATACTGATCTCTGGCGGGTTGTTATGTACGTCTAGAACATGTATGAATACTTTAGACTGTGAAATCAAAGGCTGTAAGGCGTTGTCTGAGGCTTCCACGATGATGGTGTAACTCTTGCCTGGCTCGTAGATGAGGGACCCTACGATGATGACGTCACCCGAGGACTCGTCAATAGTGAAGAGGGTAGGGATCTTCTCGGCCTGGTTAGGACTGAGCTTGTACGTTACCCGTCCGTTTTCACCCTGGTCAGGATCATCAGCGAACACGGTTGTGATCGTCGTGTTTACAGCAACGTCTTCATTGACAGTGACGTTGTACATTTGGGTATTGAATCTGGGGCGATTATCATTGATATCCAAAACATTAATTATAACCTCCAGAACCCCGGTTTTAGGGGGTTCCCCTCCGTCCCGGGCGATTACGTTCACCTTATACGAACTAGTGGTTTCTCTGTCCAGTTGCCCGTCCAAGACGATTCGGACACTGTAGGTGCCGTCTACAAATTCCTGGTACCCCACAGTAAAGGGGGACGATGGGGGTTCTAGTATGTAGTACTGGATCGAAAAATTACCTGTGTCAGCGTCCTTAGCCGCCTCGATGGGGATGTAAAACCCCGTTAGGGACCCCTCCGAAATATCACGAGTTATAGATGGCACAGAAAAGGATGGAGAATTATCGTTAATATCCAGAAGAGTTATAGAAACTTTGATTTTCTTGTAAAGACTTCCGGATGTGGATCTCGCGATCACCTCTAATTCCAAAACACATTCATCCTTATACTCACAAAGATTTTCCCTGTCTAGCTGCTGGGCGGTATAGAGAGAGCTCTGTCTCTCATTGATGTGGAACAAAGATACTAAAGAGTTTTCTTCGTTGTTGTTACTTTGGGTAAGAAAACTGTATTTCATGGAGTTGAGGTCGGCGGGATTAGTCGCCTCTGAAGCAAGGTCAGCATCAGCAGCAACATTTCCTAGGTAGAAGTTAGCTTGTTCCTCTTCTGCGAGAAAATACGCCACATCCTTCGCCCCTACCCCCGGGACCATGCACGTGCACAAGACACATATCAAAAATAAATCCAAACTCAGAAATTGTACCACATCCATTTTAAAGTCTGCTCTAGTGTAAAATATCCACGAAATGTTGTCACCAAGTTCAACACACCATGTCCGCCTATGTCATCTGGAGGAGGTTCAGTCTGTAAATACAGCAAAATAAATACATTACCGTTTTATTAAGAATTACTTGTATCGTTAATTAATACCGATCCGTGTACGAAATGAAGTGTACTCGCCTTTTAACACGTTAATCCTCGCCTTACATAACTGGGGCCAAAGTCTACACAAATATTGTAACTGTGTGTGCCATGTCCTGGTAGCGATGTGATATGTATCAATGTTTAGTATATAGCGTACATAAACACATGTGTCACGGCCGCCAGTCACTGCCTATCTCTGTCCATATCTACTAACACCTCCACGACACTGTCTCTAGACCACGCCTACCCCGCGGACGTGACCAATCAGCGCCGCCGTCGTTCACCGTGTAATGAATTCATCGAGGCGAGTAATTCAGATTTAATGTACATCTCATGTCCGATGTAAATAAGCTATGGGGGTCTGTTTCTACAGACCGGTAGTGGACTAAGGGATATATTTAAAATTCGTACGCGTGATTTAATCGCGTCTTTTCTCCGCCATTCATGTTTTATATCTCTCTGTCTCTCACTCGCCACAAACACTCCATATTAACACACTCTCAATACACTCGCTTCAGAAATATTAACCTTTCGGTAAAAGGCTTGGTTCTCTATTGCGGTTGTGTTTTTCAAACAATTTGCTACATGGAGCTTACGGTATATGTGAAAGACGCTAAGAATCACTTAACAGAATTGATCAAAACATGCTGCAGAATAATCTCAGGAAGTCAACGATTTTTAATTAGATCCCATCTACTCTCTGCACTCCGCCGGGTGGGGTCAGTCTATAAGCGCGTATTGTCATAGTTAGGGGGTCCTTAAGAAAAGACTCCTTTGAGGGAGTTATGGGTTATGAATAAAAAATTGTTGTAGGGCCGGGTAGGAGCGAATGGGCGTTAATACACTGATTCGGAGAGTAATAGACTACACAAGTATTGGCCTTCATATTGAGCTTTCAAAGACTTTTTAAGTGGTCATTAGTATCGAAAAATTATGTTGTGTCGGACGAGTGGAGACATTAGCATCGTCCATGTAGGTATAATACTCACAGCAAAAGGCGGACTAACGCGCCTGATATCGTACGTCAATGAAAAACCTTTTTATGTACGCTAACTCAACTATTTGCCATCTAATTAGATGTTTCCTAGTTATAAAGCATAACGGAAGAAAACTTTAATGAGGTGGCGATTGAGAAACTTTGGATCACATTTGACTTGAATCAAAATGATTTTGAAGTGAAATAAAACGACCCTGGTTTATCTAATTATCTCTGGCAATTCACCTAGGATTTTTTAATAAAGAAATTGAATGATTTTAAATACCGTGTTTCCTTAAGTTAAGTAAACTTCTTAAGTGTCAACATGACGTTTGACATGTCAAATTAAGAATACACTGTCGGCATTAAGAATGAAAACGCCAAACATTTTCTACATTAAATGAAAGTTGATTTTCCCGGTACAAAATGTGTGATATTATTTTCTTAGCTTTCGAATTTACGTGTAATCCAATTTTATCGTTGACAGGTTCGTTAAATAACGGAAGATATTCTCGATGATATTTCAGGCCGGATAATAATTTATTGTGAAATTCGATCCTCAACATTTATCTATGTGACGAGGATTCGACATCTTTCAAAGAAGCTTTTTAAATTAAAAGTTTACTTTTTTGGATAGTACCATAATAAGTCTGGACCTGAGACTATCAAGCACATGGTTTGGGGCATTAAACATGCATGACAGATGTACGGAGTTATGCTGAATTACCTACATATGTGTACATCAATATGGACAGTTCCGGTGAAATGGGTGTCAGTAAAACACACGAGTTCAAAAGCATTGTCAGTTTAATCTCATCTTAACGTGAATGTTTAAGTCAGTTATATTTTACAAACAGTTTAAATTTTATATAATATTTTGATACTGTTGATTAAAAAACATTACATTGATATTATAAAAATGAAATTACTTGGTAAAGTTGGTGTCAGGCTTAAATTTATCAATTTGCCATCAAAGCATCGTAAAGCTAACATTGTTTTAATTTAAAAACCGCAGATCCACAAATATCACAAATAAACTTTTTATTGAGCTTTGTTTCTAATAAACTTTGCTAAACTTCTACAGAAATTAGATACCAGACTTGGGCTAAAAAATAAATAAATACAAGAAAACCACTTTACGATTGAAAATTATCAAATAAATGAAAATTGGATATATTTATAGATTAAATAAAACTGAGCATTTATCTTGAGGAGTTTCGCTATGGCGGGGAACAGATTGTCCGGTGACACTAATGAAAATATAGGATAAGACTGTTCAGTTATCTGGCCGGGCAATGGAGTTGTTTGTCCGTAATCCGTAACGACTGGACACGTTTGGTCAATCAGGAAGATATTGTCAGTAATCCGTATTGATCCCTGATACACATCTACCAAACTGACCAGAGAATCGGTCACTTTAAACATAGCACACGAATGTCCAAGGGGTTAGAGTTGGGGCTAAGGACGGGGAGGACCCGAACCCCCCACCCCATCACAACACCCCAAACCCTCCCTTTTGAGATTTAGCAACCGTTTTGTTTTGTCTGGGCATGTCGACTTGTTTAAACTTGTTTTGTCTTATTAGGGACGGAAGCTGTGTGCGACTCCTCGTTTTGGTAAATCAAGTCTCTTCCCGAAGTTATTTGGGCGAGAGCCGGGTCGTAATTCGTAATCCGTCAAGGGGACAAGAGTCAGAGGGGCGGGATTCGATAGAAGAAAGCTAGAAGTCCGGGTCCTCGTTCCCGTAACAATACTCAAAACACAGACATCGCGTTGAAACAGTTGAGTCGGAAGGAAATATAAAAGGAAACCACGAAATATTACATAATCTCTAAACTTGTATGTCTATTATAGCATAATTAGACATGTTTGATGATTTTTATTTCCAATTATGTTGTAAACTTTGCATTACATGTCATGGATTTAGATAATTTTAGTCAATACATCGGTCTAAAACAATCACGGCCTTGTTCATTGACGTAACGTTTTCATATTTGGAATTTACAGCCCACTTAAGAAAGCGGCCAAAGTCCTGTCGCAAGACTTAAAGTTAACAAAGAACTTGAACTTGTACCCTAATTATGCGTAATATATATGTTTGTCAAGTGTGAAACTCTTGACTTATCCCACTCAAAATTAACATCATCACACCGCGAGGGCTCATCTTATCAAAGTATTGTCAGCTTAATGTGTCGTAAAAGGTAGAACAGAAAAATACCTTTTGGTATTTTCCATATGACTGACTTCGTAATATCTGATCCTGACTTTTCGATGTCACTCTGAAACCGTGTTTAAAGCAACTTTTAATTAACTATCTCGTCCGCAATTGAAAAACAATGCAACACTAAATTTAAATTAAATTGTTCAGTCTTTAATAACATGGGCATTTCAGCCCAAAGTCGTTTTAGTTCTTAAATAACATAAGCGTTTCAGATATCAAGGTTGCGCGGCTAAACCAAAATGTTTTTATAAAAATAATATCAAATTCACGGTAAAAATCTTTCTAATTAAGGTTTGATAGGCGAAAGTTAAAACACAATTTTGCATTTTCGGATTAACGCGAATGATCAATGTCGGTTATATCTCAAGCCATACACGGACGAAATCTGTCCCCAATTATGTTGTAAACTTTGCATTACATGTCATGGATTTAGATAATTTTAGTCAATACACCGGTCTAAAACAATCACGGCCTTGTTCATTGATGTTACGTTTTCATATTTGGAATTTACAGCCCACTTAAGAAAGCGGCCAAAGTCCTACCGCAAGACTTAAAGTTAATAAAGAACTTGAACTTGTACCCTAATTATGCGTAATATATATGTTTGTCAAGTGTGAAACTCTTGACTTATCCCACTCAAAATTAACATCATCACACCGCGAGGGCTCATCTTATCAAAGTATTGTCAGCTTAATGTGTCGTAAAAGGTAGAACAGAAAAATACCTTTTGGTATTTTCCATATGACTGACTTCGTAATATCTGATCCTGACTTTTCGATGTCACTCTGAAACCGTGTTTAAAGCAACTTTTAATTAACTATCTCGTCCGCAATTGAAAAACAATGCAACACTAAATTTAAATTAAATTGTTCAGTCTTTAATAACATGGGCATTTCAGCCCAAAGTCGTTTTAGTTCTTAAATAACATAAGCGTTTCAGATATCAAGGTTGCGCGGCTAAACCAAAATGTTTTTATAAAAACAATATCAAATTCGCGGTAAAAATCTTTCTAATTAAGGTTTGATAGGCGAAAGTTAAAACACAATTTTGCATTTTCGGATTAACGCGAATGATCAATGTCGGTCATATCTCAAGCCATACACGGACGAAATCTGTCCCCGTGTTCGGTCAAAACCGTAGCTATTGTCCCTACTTTATGTGACGTCATTCAAATGAAACAAGGCGTGTGTATGGGGAGGGTAGGCAGTGTATCTGACCACAATATGGTGCCCTTACCGCTCAGACCTGCCCGATAAATAAGATTCACATTTCCAAAGAAAACCAATATCGTGGAGTCACAAAGCCCTGGTGTATTGAAGAGAAAGTCTTAAATAACGAAAGTTGATAAATTTAAACAAGATAAGAGCAATTTTGATTAGATACCAGTCTTTATATTACAGGTAACCCTATCAGTGTAACGGTAATAATTTTCATTTCAGGTGCCTGTAAATTTGATGTTAATTCGTAATCAATGTTCAATCGACGCTAGTTTTACAGAGGTAATTTCAGTATAAGCTAGTTGTTATCGTCAATTCTAGCTATCACATAGCGCGCTACACCTGTCCAACGCCGGCACGCATACCTGTGTGACTCGGGAGGAGATAGAGAAGTAGACACGTCGTCACAATTCCCTTTAACCCCCCGAACGCACCTGAGGCGGAGGAACGCGTAAACTTGTGTATCAAGCACGTGACCCGATCTCACCTCGCGCCAGAGTTTGGTCAAAATGAGGCCGAAGCTTCACGCGCACAACACCATATCAACGGTATGGCGTGTGACAAGTTCACGCGGTTTTAAAATGTCCAAAGATTCCAATTTGAAAGGACAATAGAAGAGACGATGAGTGCACATGAAAAACAAATAAATAAATGAAATGTTTACAGTTTGTTGAATATTTAAGATTTAATGTTGTGCAAAATGTTGTTGCCAGCAGTTAATGAGATGTATAAAACGGTGTCAGAATCGATTACCGTTTTCCTTTTTACAATATACTAACGTAATGTTTCTCAATAACTTATGATTAATGCGTTTAACATACGACAATAAAGATTTTTTCTTTTAAATATTCATAGCTAATAAAGATTGAGCGAAGCAGTGTGATTGATTTTATTGTTGGCCTCCCATGGTTTTCTGACAAGCAATAATAAAACCTCGATATAATGCCATAAGTTTCAATTGTCTCCTCTCTTAAAACCATCATATTCCTACATCTCATTTTTCTCCTTTATTCACAATATGTCAAAAACCTCTTTATAACGGCAAACTTTTCCTCGACAAATACATGTAAGGGCAGTATAACGAGATATTCATGACTATGGTTTTAAATCATCACATTCATTTTTGTTGAGTTTATTTCTGTTGAATTTTAATATGTTCTACTTCCCATAAATATAAATGAATTAAATGAGTAACTAATCGGAATAAAAAAAAACCAGTTGTTTTTCTAAACAAAATAATTGCTTTTTGAATTTGGAAACACTAATTCTCTTCAACCACTGACCGTAAGAAACATATAATCACTTAGATTTTGTGAAACATATTCTCATGGTAAGAATAGTTCGTTTAAGTCGAATATGAGGTGCATATTGATTAAAACTACATTGAAAATCTTTATTGTTGTTGTTGTTGTTGTTGTTGTTGTTGTTTATTTTATCGTTGATATTGTTGTTGTTTGAAAATAATCTTTTTGTAAAAACAAACTCTTCAACAGTACCGAAATACTGGATATTTTCCTTGTCTATCGAGAAAATATGAAATATGTTCAATTAGTTTTCTTCTTCTTCTTTTGAAAAACAAAGTGTTTATACGAACTAGATGTCACTGACAGATTAAATTATTTCATTTCCAAGCGTCCAAAAGATGAAGCTAGTAACTAAACCATGTGAAGGGTAGATAGGGGATGTCGTTCGGCGTTAATATAGGTTAAACAAAAGGTACATATAATAAGTCTATTTGTGCAACCATTTAACATTGTATTTTAGCGAGGGGTTGCTATCTTTGTCTATCGGCCCTACACAACGTTCGAGAGTCTCCGAGACAGACACGGAGCCGTACTGTTTGATCTAACCCTAGTAAATTGTCAGTAATGGATCAGCAAATTCACGAAAAGGATAAATACATTTTGTCTCCAGCAGAAATACCTGAACTCTCAGGCTCGGCAGACAAATATATGAGATAGGTAGAAGTCTTAAATTTGATAATCTGACGCCCCAGAAAGTACACTTAGACAGATAGCATCGTGTCATTTTAGCTAAACGGTACATAACCCCAATTACAACTTAATTACACATTCGTAGTACATTAACGGGCGTAGATTTTAAATTCTGATAAAAAAATTATTCAAAATAAATTTGTCGAATAAAAATGACTGCCTATATATAAATATACATTGTATATCTTTATCAGTCCAAATAATCGCTAGGTCGCATATAATGGTATTTTTTTCTATAAAATCCGTTTATTGTGCAGGCTTGCGTGAAAGAGATGATGGGATTCTGTATAAATGTTGGTGTTCTACAGGGATGACTTTTTGGTGCCCTATTATTTCAAGCGTGTAATAAAATATGTTTCATTTGCAATAAAACCAGCATCCGAATCGACACTACTGAAACCTACATTGCCGACAAGCTTTTGTGAGATAAAGATGTCATTATCTATCTGATATAGAAATCATACACCTTTATTTAACAGGCCAATTTTGTTTCTGATTCGATCATTATCTCCGTTATATAGAGAACATCATTTTATATTCAAGACAGGAACAAAATAAGTGTGATCAAGTCAAAATTCAAATAAATAAATGGCAGTTATAGGTTCCGAGAGCGGATGACTTAATAAAAAGAAGTAAGAAGATTTCTTATCAAAATTGAGTTTTTTTATGAATAATACATTAATGTTAGGTTTTAAGGGACGCCGGTTTCGTTGGTGACTTATTTAAGTGAAAACATTGAGAAATAAAACCACACACATACGTAATATTAAGCAATATTTATAAAACTCAGTGAAAGTAATCAGAGAATTAATTGAAATACATTTAATCATGGCCAATTATTGTATATAATTCCTTTAAAGGGAAACTGTTTGCGAAATCACGATTATGTCTAAACCTGTTGCTTTGATCGGACCTAATATCCCCCGTTCTATCTTTATTCAAGGATTAAGACACTAAAAGCATAAATAAGGTGAAAATTGACCAAGACAAAACCAGATAGAAACGTACCTGTCTGTGAAAGATGCCGCTAATCCTTTTGATCTGCTTGATTACAGGTGCTAATTCTCGCACAGATAGCCCCAATATCACACTATCCTTTGACAGAAGGACGAGATCATAGTCGAAAATCACAGGTATGATATCATCTTTAACAGGTAAACACTTTCACAAATCAGTCTGTCTCTAATCCCCACCTTAATAACAATTAAATCTTACCTATACCGCCATCTAATTAAATCTCCCGGTCGATTCTAAGACTGGAATTGTATTCGACCAATCAGAACACGTCGCTAAGCAGTCAACTGATCTGCTACTAACTAATGTAACCGCTGGAAGCGATGAGCGTCCATTTTGATGGCGGTAATATATTTTTTTTCTATTGACAGAAGTAATAGATTAATTGAAAAGGTTACATGGCCAATGGGCTGTCTGTGACGTAACTTTATCTGATAAGTCTATTTACCTTTGGTCTCAGAGATGTGTCAGGTATTTACATAGGCCCTTTCTGATGTATAACTATATCAGATCGGCCATCATTAATTTTACATTGTTATGACCCGCGCAACTGTCTCGGAGCAAAACTAACAAGCTTGTCTGTTTATCAGTGTGAATTAAACGAAAAAGGCTCAATAATCACCTATTGTGTTATAATCAACGGACACCTTTTTATTTTAATAAGCAAAACGTGAGCGAAAACCAGATTAGCGAGCTAAGCGGGGAGATCAAACGTGGTCGGCTTTTATGTTAGATTGGTGGCGCTCAGGTATCGATCATTGATAGTCAATATTAAAAAAAAACAAATTCAATCAAAATTGTAATATATTCACCTGTCAATAATGAGATGTTGCTATCTTTGCTTCTCGGATCAAAGTAAAGTATGGCCTTCACTCAATCATCACGAAAACAGGATTAACAGGAAATCCATTTTAAACTTGTCATTTAACCTCCGTTACTGGTAAAACCATGAATCATGTAGCAAACATTTTTTGTTTTCAAATCAACATTCCATAAACAAATATTATGGTTCATTTTTTTCTTTTAATTCCGACTTTGCTAATTTCAATTAAAAAAGTGAATAGTTTTTATGTGACGGTAGTTGAATTTCATTCATTCACAAGTGATTTCACAAGTTTGAATGTATTCGATTTAAAAATACATTATTTAGGTAAAAACAAACGATTAGGGTGGGGATGGATAAGTGGGGATGGGGGCATTTAATTGAAATAATAAGAATGTGATTATTCAATCTTGCGCTTGTATTGACGATATTCGTTGAGGCCAACTTTTAAAGTAGATTAGTTATGTATCCACGCAAAGGTATGGCATGGTCTAGGTACAGCTTGACACAGCCAATCGGGATGATAGTTTAAAAATGAAATTGCATCATATATTATACTTTTTATAAGTTTATATTTAGTTGAAGGACAACAACCAAAATACAACTTATGGTAAAGCATTTACTTCGTAGATGATCTAAATTCAGATACAAATAAATCACCTCTGACAAAGAAGAGACCTAGCAGTATCGATTCAGTTTTACTATTGTAACTCGCTTTCTATAAGCTGATGTCAAGGAACCGACCTGTATACTTCAAATAACAAGCAATGTTTTGGGTAAATGTTGAAATCAATAAAAGCATGTGTATCGTCGCTTTGTGGACTATCTTTATTTTAAATACAGCAAAAGAAAATGAACTCGAATGTTTATTTTGGGTAAAAAAAAAAGAGGGGGGGGGGGGGGGGGGGTGCTCCTTTTATTCGTTAGATGATAACATGAATGGCCCGTTACTTTTGACATCGTCCACAGACATATAATTACTAGCAAACACAACTTAAGAATACCAATTTAAAGAACCGTCATTTCCTCAACAAGGTCGGACATACTTCACTTATGATAAAAACTGACTCATGTTGCTTTTTCCACTCATCATTACAAAACATCGGAGTTCCCACGTGTTGTGGTCAAATTTGGAGAGAACCCTGCTCAGTGGAGATCAGAAGACACCGATTAACAATCGTCTGAGGCCGTGTCCGTCCTCATCACAGGTCTAATTTTATTTGAATATATCTTGATGCTTGTCTTCAACTGTTTAATTAGCAAGGCAAGGTCGTTTCATGAATTTTACCGATATCAAAACTTTGATAATCAAAGCATATTTGTATTAACGTTTCGTATCGAAATCCCACCATTGAACATCAAATGGACCTCCAGTATTGTGCATTTTTTCATACTCATACTCAATAAGGGCGATATCTATTCGACAGATTTGGGAAATTAGTGCCATCGGAATATTTTAGAACTACATACTAACTTGATTAAAAATTTCGTTACTTCCTAAGTGGCTGAGATGATTTGCTAGGTATACTGTAGTATCAACTAGAACTAATCTCCTTCAAACATTTAGATAGTAGCCTGCATGTGTTAATTTAAAAAATAAAATACTTTCACCAGTTACTAAAACATAATTAAACATTATTTATGCAATTACGGCTTACACAATTAGAAATTAAAGATATAGTAAGATTATACAGTATACCGGCATAATGAGAAGGGTCCAAAGGCTACGCCGTGTTTTGAATACATCAAAAATTACTGTTAATAAGTTAATTTCATTATTATTCAAACAAATTTAATGTTACAATTTGTTTTAATAATTACTTTATAAGGCGAGAAGCAAACTCTAAAATGAGTCACATAAAAACCGGCGGTTCTATTGAGATTTTATTACAGCTTGCGTTAGTATATGCGTTCAGACAAGGTGCTGCAGTAGTTCCATCTCGATTCTGTTGACGTTTTTTAACATTAATTGATGGTATGAGTTCTGACAAGGTGCTCCTGTAGTTCCATCCGTGTTGTCTAAATATTATAACAGAGTTTGTAAACCAATGCCGAATAAAGGCGAGTAAAAAAGGGGGCTTGATTCCTCTTTTTATGGTCGAATTTTTGTGTAAAAACTGACAATTCAAACACACTCTTTCTCTTTCTCACTTCGATAGCAACGATCCCCGCCTCTGAGGATACTCCGCCTAAGAACAGTCATCCAAACATTCAACTCTATATTTATTTCTAAACACATTTAAGATTATATCAGTACATGTACAGACTAAAACGTAACCAGAAGCAAACAGACTAACAGACATAACATTGCCTATACTAATAACACAGTACAATAAACTAAAGTAGAAATAGTATAAAATTAAACCATAAAATGGCATTACGGGAGATACAACTAGCGTTTACTCGACCGATGTTTTAATGTTTAAAATTTGCAAATTTGTTGATATCAACGACAAATGTTCACGGAGTATCGTTAGTAAAATAATGATATACAACCAGCTTCTATCATAACCTGATGATATCGGCGGGGATGCATTAGCTTAAAAGGTACGGAGATACGCAGGTCTCGTCCTACAAAATACATCTTGTAACAATAACTTCCCGCCATTAAGTTATATCTGCTCCATGAATCGGAGTCTGCTCGCATCACGGAAACGTCGTAAAATTTGTAATCTATAAAAATATCTGTTTTTCAGCACAGGAAATTTAGACAAGTTCCAGGATATAATAAAGTATTTTTTCTAGGTAAACAGCGTTTTGTAAGGGTATTGTCTGTGCGTCTTTTGGAAGCTAACTGCGTAATTGAGTTGTCGGGAGTTCGATTATCAGCTCAGTCATGTCATAAAGCATATACATTTATTTCAAAGATATAAAGCAATGTTTCACAATGTATTTCAACATTATTTCTTTGCGGACACATGCTCATATTGAAATCAAAATTTACTACAGTTTCATTTGAACTATAGCGCGTGCTAACGGACTCTATGTTTTTGACCATACTGTGCTATCCTAAGTTCACTCACTTTACATTTTGTATTTTAGGAATAAGTATAACAGACCCATCTGTCGCAACATTTTTGATCACCCATTTCAATGACTTTAAACACCTGCTCTGCCCCATCGTACACAAAATCGTCAATTATATGCAAATATACAATATATTATTCATTCTGAAATACGTTATCAAAGTTTATATTCTATAGAAGAACTGTAAACAACAACATACAATTTGAGTAGTAATTCACATATGTGATATTGTCGAAATGATTTTGAATTTATAATAATAATAATAAAAAAGAAGATACTATTCCGTCAACGATCGTATCTGCAAACATACTTTAAAATTTGTCCTAACGTTAGTCAGGGTGTTGACCTTTGGCCAAAGATATCAAGGCCCGTTTAGACCAAGACAGTTGGAAGAAACGTTAGCATGCATGGAGATCAACATTAATGGCGGTGAACCCATGACGCTCATTTAAATATTCATCTGTCTAAATGATGGAACGATATGTAGATTTCTGTGACGACTTGTTAGATCAAATTTGATAATATCTCGATATTATAATTGTAGATGAACGAGACTAATGCATGTTAAGTATCACATGCTTAACCAAAAAATAATGAAGATTATATAATTTTAAATATTTTCACAATTTTGTTTTTAAAATGCTGTTTATCGATGTTTTTAGTTAACACTCGTTATTTTGAGTCCAAACTTGGATATATTTCATCAAGAATTGAAAAATTAACTAAAATACACCATGATTTTTCGGCTATGGTTTTGTGCCAGTATACTGTCAATGCTTAATAATCTTTATTCAAGACTTATCAGGAAAAGTGTTCCGTCAATAAACTCTATCTAAAAAGACAATCTTATTCTCTCGCTTCCCCAACCCCCCATTCTTCTCCCGTATGATAGGACCCCCATCCAATTCCCCCATATCCTCGCTCATGACAATATCACTCAACTCCGGTAATAGATAGATCCCAATCAAGTTTCCCCCGATCTGACAGACCCATCGTTGATTTATACGGCGGTATGAAATAAAATGATATCATTGTTTAAGTTTTTCGACATTAAGTGTGATGTCAGATAATTATTCAAACCCGTATGCAAAATATTTCCGCTACGGTTTGGCTTTTAAAAAATAAGTATTTTGTCAAAACTCATAGAGTACATTTTTATGTGTTTAGATTGATCAGTTATGTGAACGGCAATAAGTTCCACTGACTTCAGGATAACAAAACGGAAAGACAGATATATCTTTAAATTCAAAACGTTACTTATTTTTTATACCTAATTTGAATAAATACATTCATACGATACGAAACAAATGTGAGAATACAGGAATTTGATATCCTGAAGTGCGTTAGTAAGGAAAGGACGTCAACATATAAAGTGCTTCGGCAAGATTCGAGTAACGACCACGTCGAGGGTGGCTTGTCTTTGCTTGGTATGCCATTTTTCGATCTTTAGAAGTCTTCTGAAATAAACACGTCAACTGTTTAAACTTTTTTTGCCATCTCAAATGGCGACAGAGGTGAACACAAACATTGCAGCGGAAATAGCGAACTATTATATAAGGTCGAACTCGTAAACAACCATTGGATACCGCTAAAGCGCATCTTATTGTTTGTTTATAAAGTCATAAATTTTCCGGAGAAACAGGTCCGGCTCCTCTGTAGGATTAGACGAGACAGGTGCGCGCTGACTCTCTCCGCCATTGTTGACAGCCAAATGGCTGTATTCACTTTCAGGATTTGTCGTACATTCCGCATGTAAGGACTGACCCCTGTCAGACAAGGGGAAAACGTGACACACCGGGTATGTTTACCTCGACAGAAGACATTGGCAGCAAGCTTATTCCAGTAGAGAGGGTGAAGATAATACACGCACTTTACACGACCGTGCCCTTGGAAACACGATTTCTTTCATGTGTGTTACGCATCAGAAGGCTAGTGACAAACGTGCTTCTTCTACAGATTAAAAACATAACCCGTAAACAGATTCTTACCCGCTCTCCGTAAGTTTTCTAAAAGAAAACTATTTAAACCCTGGTCAATCGCGTGTGAAAATTGATCTACACCCCATACGTAGCGTGAAACGAACCCTGGACGGTCAGATAGTTTAGAACGCATGTAGTCCAGTGTGGCCGTGGTTAGTCCTTTACACATCGCCTGTGCGACACAAACACTTAATTTCGTATGGCAAACAGCGTTAGCGTCTTCTGTCGTATCGTGGTCAGCAAGGTGCGCGTGCGGCGCTAATGAAACAGGTCTTTGGTTGATATTGCAAGCAGGGGCAGTTTGCTAATTTAACCGTTAGTGTCGTACAATGGTTGAAAGGAGAATGAATAAAATACATGTCCAATTGATTGCTTTCGGTGAATCGCTGTTGAATGTGAAAATTTAAAGCATTATTCTTTATCAAGGACATAATTTCCAACATCTTTATATAAATGCAAACAACAATAAACAAAACTTGTGTTTCATTAAGAAAACATTCTTCAAACGAAATTAATTTGAAACTCAAAAACCAGTCTGGTAGTTCGTCCTGGCTCGAATACGGGTGATATGATCGTAAAAGTGGAGGGCGATATGACTTTGCAAGCGGGAGATATGATAATATCTCATACCGGCACGTAATCATCCTAACTCAACCACAAACAAGGTTACATTTCAACTGAACGAGAGTTACTTTATTGTCGAAATGTGAATGTGAAGTATGTGAAACCTTTTCTCCGTCCTTTCTTTTCACATTTCTTGAACAAATATTTTTATTTCATTTTGAAATTTGGGTGAATGTCCTGTCTCTCCGAAATGAAGCAGCAACGTCTGTTTTTTGAGGGTGGCGTTACTATTTTCTCGTTAAATTTTACCCTGTATACAAGTCTAGATAAACTAAAATATCTTTTTATTACATCCTACAATGTATCACTTGCCCCCTGCTGAAGAGAAAATCATGTAAGGTAAATACCGAACGGACAAATGACCATTCCCTTCAGTCATCATCAAAGGGCCGGCTTAATTTTCACCTCACAAAATCATGGCTACACTGCAAATTACCTGTCTAATCTAAAGACGGAGTTCTTTTATAATAAAGCGTTTTACTTACGTTGATCAAACATAAACATATCTTGTCACGTTCGTTACGGAGCTTGACACTGCAGTGTGTCAGGGTGCTCCCTTACAATCACGTCGTCTGGTCAATTTTAAATGTTTAAACTTCGGCGGAAATGGATGTCACGAAAACGCAACTTAGATGAAAACACAAACATAATATATCTGTTATATACAAGTATTGCTAAAACGAAGAAGGAAGCAGGAAACAAGATCAAATCGAGTCAGCTGCACGTGGGATTTCGGAATCGTGCGGAAGTAAATTTTACAATCGTTCATACAATCCAAACACAATCTTTAAAAAGAATAACACATAATGCAAATTTAATATACATGTGTATATATCCGTACAATACAGGCAATACGACAACCATAACAACTGGATCTGACGAGATACCAAATAAAAAGAACGATATCATGAACCTTTAATACAAATGCCGGAGGCGTAAAAATGTTTCCGAAAAAACTCAATATTGGAAGAAACCAGAGAACCCAATAAAGACTTCAGAAAGGCTCACCTGCCACCTGGAATCGGTGAAAGCCGAGTGTGCTAGCAACTGCGCCACAATAATTGAAACTTTCAACAATGTATACGGACACAAGGATGTAATAAAAAAAAAATATATAGCTTCAAACAACCAAACGTAGCCGGTTACGTCATATTTTTAATGAATACATGTCTTTACTGAAGTGTTCATGTCCCGATAAACGCAACACCAAATCGGCTATAATGACTTGACACCAATTTCGTACTGTGAAACATGCTTTCACACTGTAACCTTACAGTTCCAAGGTCATAAACTTGTCAAGGTCATCGTTATCTTCCCCCAAGGTTCAATCTTACGCTTGCAATGACTCCCTCTACCTATTTCTCATCTAATTAAATTTCCAATCACATGAGACATTAGTCCGGCCATGCCTGAGGTGAAAATGCTGTGATCTTGGCAGGTTTATGTCCGAAGCTTAGTAGTGGTCAGTTCTCAATTCATACCTACACAGTTTGTGGTCATCACTGACCACCGCTGGTCAATTGTTAACATGTTTATGACATCACCGGTTCCCGCCATTTGCAAGCACACATACATTTTCTTACCTGTGCTTTCTGACAGTTATTACAGAATAGATTATTGGATTTCCCATAAACTATGACCTCGACATAATGGCCGTGTCACTGCCCATTGATCAGTGTGTAAGATGACCACGGTCCAACTTACAACAACAGGTGTCACACGTAAGAAAAATGGGCCAATATTGGCAGATACAACACAAATGGGTTGTGGGGATTAGGAAACGGAAATTAAGAGGCTGTAATGGCCCCTAGAACGGTGTGCCATTCTGGGTCGGAAATTGACACATCTGTCGGACACCCCTGCCGAGATTAAGATGTAAACTTATTAACTAGTGATAGATTAAGGTTTTGTATGACACCTTCTGTCATAGACATTGTCAAGTAACACCAAGGTTCACAGTGAGACTGATAACATTGACGATACATGGTTCGGACGATGGGCCTACTTCCTGTAGAGTGTAACTCCGCAAAATCCGGTCCCTTTCCAAGTCCGTGTTGAGAAAGGAGGAAGAGAATCCGGAAACACTCAATAACGGATCCAGAGACTGTGTATTTGGGTTGGGTTGGGGTACGGTATCAAAGTGAGAGAAAAAATGTGTATAACATGGCTTTGAAAGGTTTCACAAATAAAGACCTTAACATCAATCATCCAACACGTAAACATAACGTATTAACTGTCTTATGTAGCATATTCGGCAAAGGTTTTGGTGTCGCTCATTTTATTTGGAATTTTACATTAGGTCAGAGCCGTACGAAGCCATGAAGTATATACGTTTCTGGTTAGGTACACAATTCTTGTCACAATTGAAGTATCCAGGCTACAATTGAACTATATATTGTAACCGGTATGCGTATGCAAATAAGGAAATAAAAGTGGTTTAGGTTAAGGTTTAGGTTAAGGTTTAGGTTAAGGTTTAGGTTAAGGTGTAGGTTTAGGTTTAGGTTTAGGCCCGTGCACACAATTATTTGATAATGCCGTATTTATGAAGAATTTCCGATATCACACTACGTTGCAAGCACGGTCGTTTTAGTGAGTATTGATGTCGATCATCCAATTACAAAATGTAAATATTGTGAATAGCTAATGTTATATTCCTAATGATATTCCAGTCGATATTGAAATAACTGAACACTATAAAAAGACAGACTCAAAATATCAATACCTTGTCAAAAATTCATTATATACAGATTGCAGTTATGAAATAGTTATTTCATCCCGTTTGAAATCAAATGTTGCTCGTAATGACATACGCCCTTATCCCATTATTTTTACACAAAAAAAACCCAGATATTGCTGGACATGACATATAATAGTCATATTGTGATAATAAAATAGCTAATACAGTGTAATATATGCATGTTTCGGTTATCAAACTTCACTGTAAATAATTAATTATTCTATTGAATAAAACACTTTGTAATCACTATCTCCTCATTTATATTCCACATAGTTTTCTACTAAAATAAAAAGGAATGCTTAGCTTTTCATAAAATGATCTTTACATGGCTACATAACCATTATGCAAGAGTGTCACCCCCAAACAAATCAAATCTTTGATTGTGCGCATGCCATTCAAATTCGGTGAATTTGTGATTGATCTCGGCCGGGACACGGGCCCGTATTCATTATTTTATGTTTATGCTCAAACACCGATTCGATGCTCAAGTCCAATTTCCTTTGCCGTTAATAAATCAATAAACAAAATAAACAAAATTTCTAGAGATCGAAAGTCGTACTCCATTTCAAAGTTTTCATTTGACTTTTTGACCGACCACATAATTTAAGCAAGTTGCAGGCAATTTATTCAGAAAATAATGAAGATACCAAATACTGAATAAATCACCTATTGGTATATCACAAAAGGAATATGGATTTCCTGTTTTCTTTTCTGACTTACAGCCGACTGTTATAGTTGCTAAGGAATTTATTTGGTGGCTATGGAACATGATCGGCTATGATAGATAAATTAAGTACAATTGGACCATGGATATTAGCTCACAAATTTATTTAAAACAGCTATCTATATCTTATAGCAAAACATGCAAGTAACTGTTAACTACATGAACATGAACAAACAAAATTGAATTCCATCAATGGATTTATTGTGGTAATATGTGCCAAAATATGCCAAAAAATAGCTAATGTTTACAGCTCTGTTGCTAGGTAACGACTGTTCTAATTTTAAAGGAAAACACATTTTTATGAATGTCATATATTCATGATGATATGATATGAAGATTTAGAAGTTCCTGGTTTGGGCCAATTTTGGCCCTTATCGCCCCTACTCCTTTGAGCACAGAATCCATACTTGAGCATGATAACGGTGTCGTGAAAACGGGCTCTGATTTATTTGGAAGAGAATTCACAGATTTAAACTCCAGCTTGAAAAGATAATCAAGCACAGCATCTGGTGGTACTGGACTGGAATACTGCTACCATCTTGTTCCTTCGGCGTATTTTTGTGCGCCTCATTTTAATCATAAATAATCAATACATTGTTTACTTTGGAATACATTTTATTTGAGCAGGTGGACACTTTTTTTGTATCATGTCTGACAGTGTTTTTCTTCTCTTAGTCATTTTATTATATAGATGTTTTTATTAGATATTTTACTTCGGAATACACATACAATTATATGCGTATCCTTCTATTTCCAAAAACTAGTACAGTTTTGTTATTTTATTAAATTGTCTTTATTGACATTTACACCATAGGTAACTGATATATATATATATATAAACTTGACAATTCATATTTATGGACATAAAAAAAGAAAGTTTAAACCAAAATTGAACTAGAAAAGACTATTTGAGAGTCGTTTTTATTTACAAAACGGGGAAAATGTGATTTGTGTCGAACTTTCGTCATCACCACCTGTCGGCGTCTTCAAATAATTTAATCGAGTCATAAGTCCTTCTCTTGGTTAACTGTCGTTTAACTATATTGACAATCATCGTCACTTCATCACCTGCTTTTAAATCCAATGTGTTTAATGTGTTCACGCTTTTAGCAGCCCGGAGCTGTAATCTTGGATGCGTTCACACCAAATGAAATGCAAAGATGTTACGCTTCATGCAACGATGAACGCTATATATGTATACTGATTCTATTAAACTTACATGAATAATTAATTAAAAGTTCATTCATTAAGAATCAGTGATCCGTTATGTTTTTGTATTAAATGATTATCTAAACATTGTTTTATTTCATTTTAAACTTAATCTTTTTAAAAATATCAATGACTTGCAACAGAGTCCTTTTAGTAGAAAAAGAGCTTTGTATAAGTTGTTCAACCTGTGTCAAATATCATTGATAATTAAAATAGGCTATCAAATATGTTTGAATTAAAAATCCTTTAAGCTTACAGTCCATTTTTCTGTTAACAGTGTGTACAACTTCATTACAGATATGTTCTAAATAAAAAAAAAATGCAGGTTATCGAATTTGAATCTCAAATACTTTTTTCAAAGTTGTTTTAATGGAATAGTAGGGCTCTAGTTATTTAGCTTAGTAAACAACATTTTAATTGAAAAAAATAGATATACCACACATAAATAATTAATAATCTATTTATTACATTTGCAAAAGACACACGTGCTACTGAATGATAGAAACCAGGTCAATGGCGCGACAACAGACGTTCCGCCGGGCCATTTTGATATGACGTCACAGCAAGCAATTATGACTTATTATTTTATTTCATACGAATTCAGTTCTCTAATCGGTCAGTTAATATTATGAAATATATTTTACTTAAGGATTGCATCTTGCTTTGGTTGATTTCATGGGGTGGTGAATTGAGTTGGTCTTGAACAAATTTAATATGTTGAATTTGTTTCAAGACCAATTCAATTCATCACCCAATGAAATCGACCAAAGCAAGATTCAATCCTTATATTTCAATCAACGTGTTTGTTTTCAATCATTGGAACTTGTGAAGTCCATTCTGATCGTTCCAGGTTCTGGAGCTTGTGCAAGTCTACGTATTAACGTAATGTTAAAAATATAGTCCGTCATTGAAGGATCACCATACAACATGATGATGTACGCTGATAGTTCAATACAGCCAAATTATGTAGAAACAAAACACAAAACCATATTTTAAATGTCATATTTAAATATTGTTGATGAAATCAAAAGATATCTTTGCTGGTGCGTCAATAATGTCTAGACGCGGTGCACAGGCTCAGCTGCGAGTCTATGCGGCCATCTTTTTACTAGCGCGAAGTGGAGAGCCGCTAAATTTCGAGGTTCTACATCTTCTAGAATGTGAAGCTTCAGTAATTGAATGTCGAATAAGACAGGAAACCAGACGTGGCTTGAAAGGAAGAAACATTTAATATGACATTTGGCTGTTCGACTGTATTTCATAGAAGACGGAACCAAATGGATCTACCACAGGCTAGGGGTTCGTTAAAAATGTCTGAAATACACATATGCCTTTACTTATATGGGTCACAGCACACATAAACATACATTTATACACATATGCTATACTAATATGGGTCACAGCACACGTAAACATACATGTATATGTGCTGTGACACCTATCAGTTATAGCATGTGTAATTCAGACATTTGTAACGAACCCCTGTGGATTTACGTTGTTTTCGATTTGTACCGGGGGTTGATAGAATGGGTAGCTGGAGGGAGAATTTCTAGGGCAGTACATGACTTGTCACTACCGCTAGCAAGTTCTTGTGTAGCTTCAAAAACAGTTAAATCTCATCAAGTGGTACATCGTTTTTGTTTAAACATGTCAATAGTTTTCTCCCTTCGCAAAATCATACGCACAGGCAACGATAATCTGGTCAAATTCATCGGCAAATGAAACGGGTTACATTTGGTAGTTGCATTGAGTCCAACTTGAGTATGAATTGAAATATATAACAATGGTTTGTGTTATGGGTTTTAAATGTTTACGGTATTGTTATAAATGTATGCATCTGTGCATATAATAGGAATTTAGATGCAGATATACAAGCAAATTATCAAACTGGTATACAAACAAACAAACAATGATTTATAAAAGAGGATAGTTATTCAAATTTGTTAATGAAGAGGGACAAACAAACATAAATATACATAAAGTGTCAAGAAGTTTACGGACAGAAAAAAAAGAAGACAGCAACAGGAACTTAAGAGACACCGAAACAAAAGGAAAGACAACATGAGCAAACAAAAAAAACTTAAGGTCGAACCAGGGCCCATATTCATGGAACCGTTCTAATTGTCAAACATGGCATATGTGCTCAAGCATTGTTTCTTGTAACGCACTTAAATCATGTCGCACCATTAAAAAGTGTTAAGACAGAAAGCAGTATTCTGCTTTGATCTCTCCAAAAATTCTTCCAAGTTTTCGAAACAGGATGCATATTTATTTCCAGGGGAAGAGAAATTGGGCTTGAACACAGAATCACAGTTTGAACGTAAGAACGGTTTCGTGAATATGGATCTAGACGTTCCGGATAGATAAGCGTTTCCCGTGCCGCATGTATCAATCACCCTTCATGAGTTTCTCGCAAAACACGGGAATTTGTGCTGTCTGCTATTATCAACATTATCTCGATGACTTTGCTAGTGTACTTTTAGAGATTGATTTAGGCGCTATCTTTATACTGGGATTAATCAAGAACAAATTTCTATTCTAATGCTATATTGTTCATTAAATCAGCACGCCATTGGAGTGGAACCCGTAAAATTTAGTGGTTTTCCGTGTCGATGTTGACAAAGCTTAACTAATGTCCGTCCGGGATAAGTGGGAGACTGTTGCACCGTCAGGTAATGTGTACTGACAAACGAATCGGAAGAAAGTACTGTCAGCTTAATGAATAGAACAGGACCGAAAATGCTCTGGGCTAAAGTTTACAAAATATCTAAAAATGGCAGAGTTCTTTTAAATACGATAATTGATGTTGATTTAGTTGAAACCTGATAGACGCATTTTGTCCTAAATTTCTAAATTTTAGCTTTTATCTTGGATTTGAAATCACGTTTAACTTATGTTAAGGTGACAAAACAGTGTGGTACGTTGGTCTTAATACCAAACAATCAATCTATCAATCAAATATATTCTATTTCAGCGTCACGCATCATAATTTACATAAAATCAATTTTGAAATGTTCTTAACAATCACACAAACTTTAAGGTCATACATCATACAAACCAACTATAAGCCTTTAATTGTTGTACTTAAAAAAGAAGCCGAAATGTGCACGATAATACATTGATAGAAAAAAAATCCTTTTCCCCTAGCCCTTCTTTCTCCGGCTCCTAAATAAGGCCGACGTTCAGTTGGTAAAGTTTGAAACTCGGAAAGCTGGGGGCGGTACTGTGAAATCAGATATTTTCGTGTGGTGCAATTTTCGTGGGTTGACCAAGAAACACATTTTTTCGTGTACACACGAAATCAACGAAATTTGAAAAAGAAAAAAAGAAAAAACACGAACACAGTATCTGAGAATTCCACTCAGTTTTTTTGCTTGTATAGCAGTGCGATCGGGGGCCCAAACGTCTATAAAGTCAAGTGAAGGGGCCATACGAAACTCGGACAGATAGATACAAACAATGGTGGGGAATGTTAAATTTTCCCACGATTTTACTTTGAATGATAACGACTGATCACTGACCAATATTGTCAGTTTGTTCCAAAACAAACCCATGTTTGACCCATAAACCCTTTCACCTGGTTTAACACCGCTGCCAAGGCAATATCTTTAACGTAAAACCGTTCCTTAAGGTCGGACTCGGCAGAATCGTGACTCGGAACGTATCATCAATTGGTAATAAGACCACCAGTCATAAAACATTGTTAACTGTAACTTAAAAGCGTCTTACCAGTCAGGTGACACACTTTTAATTACAGGTAAGTATTCAAAGTTCCGATTAATTTCGTTAAAGTAGAACTGGAGTGAACATTAGAATGTCTTAAAGAAAGGGCTTAAAATCGCCCAATTAAGACGATCGGTGTATTACATTATGCTTGTATAAAGACGTAATCCTGATATTGTCTATTTTTATCATTTAAACGTCTGTCTGGTTTTTGGATGCATGTATGTTTATATTATAATTTAAGTTTTAATCATGATTTTCGCCTTATTTTATGGTTTGCAGTTTACAACAAGACACAGGGGATGGCTGTGTTTATATTGTTTAATTATATATTTAGGCGATTATTTTAACATCTTTTCAATATTTTGCAATAAAATCCACACAAATAGTTTGACACAGTAACCTGATACATTTTGACTATTTTAAAACATTTCTCGCTCCATGTATTTTTCCTCAATTCCCCTATTCTCTTCCATACCGCGGTGTCATCCCGAGGTAAACCGTCTTCATATGACCATGACTGTTTCGAGGACGTTAAACCACATATAAATTAATAAATAAATAAATAAATCACAAATGAGTAAAAACACTAGTAAATAAACAAGTGTTTTGCACCAGCCACAATTCCTTTCTGTGACAGCAATGTTTCGTTATAAAATCGATAGCCAACTTAATAATAATATTATACA
Source organism: Mizuhopecten yessoensis (assembly GCF_002113885.1). NCBI lineage: Eukaryota > Metazoa > Mollusca > Bivalvia > Pectinida > Pectinidae > Mizuhopecten > Mizuhopecten yessoensis. Next base: position 2,460,778 of record NW_018408919.1, read on the forward strand.
GCATTTGATATAGCGTCCTGTTTAGCTAACATAAGCCACTCTAAAGCGCTGTAGTTAGTTGCATTCTCTCTAATAAAATGAATATTATCGCACGTGTATTTCAGATATGAATTTCAATCATTATCAACAACAACAACAACAACAACACGACAATAACAACAACAACAAATTTTCATAAAATAATTCTGTTTCAATTTTGGTAATCTAACAAGGCTTCCCTATTAGTATTATCAACCAGGGTCCCTGGGCTATATATATATTTACTCCATTTATCTGTCCACCCCGGACCCTCGGGCTCTAGAGCTACCCATTCTACTGGCCACCCCTGTAACTTTTGATAATGATATAATGGCGATTCCCTCTGTCTGTAAATCCAGGCTTTAGACTATCCACACATACCTATAAAGTCCCGCCTATTACGAATCTGTGTTGGTACATAAGTGTCAATCCCTTTGTACCTAATAGTGCATTGTTTGTATAAATAGCAATAAAGACTTAGACAACGCCAAATCCGGCTATTGTTGACGTCATACAACCGCAAGATGCATTACGTCACGAGGCGTAAAATCCAATCATCAAGTAAATGTGGTGAAATTAAAGAAATCAGCTTAATGGCCGCCCGCTTCTGTGTCCGAGGATCAAGGAACGTTATATGGGCACCGGTCAATGCTCACCATTATTGTAGCTAATAAGAAAACGTAATGAGGTCTACCTCAGAAATGGTTAACCTTTATTCAGTTACCGCGTCCTCCGTTGAAGTTCGTTCTTAATGGCGCACCTGCTTCAGGAGTGTCTTAGATTAATACTTGGTGCTATGGTGCCAGTCTATTCAACATTTCAATAAGCCCACCCGTAGCTTTATCGTGAAACACACATGTTACATGTTCCTATCGTAATTAAATGTAAATGAGGTTTGGAAAGGACCAGCGTTCATTTTGCTGTTGTAAATACAGTAACATTTGTAATGAAACGATATATCGATTTAGCCCATTCATTATTTTCAAAATAACTTGATTCTCTTTGAAGAAATTAATGATGACATAGATTGGACCCTTTTAGCAAAATGTTCTTCGCCACAGTTTGACTCTACCAATCTTGCTCTAAAGTCGTTAGTACCAATTACACCAAGAGCAAATTAGCTTGCTGTTCTTCATGTTGGAGCTTAATCAAACTGTTGATTTTCATATCATTGAGGTTTTTTAATGAACCTCTCCTTCTGTTTCAAAAGTAGTTTAAACCAGTTTGGATTTTCACATGTTGGGCCCCTAGCATCACCGATGAATCATAGAAGGACGAATCAGCTGTTTGGTACAATGTAATTTTGGCGTACTGTATATATTACCAACTTTTGAAGGTGTAATCCCATGTGTGTGTCTGATGTTCATCTTTTAGACGTTATAAAATGCTAACTTATCATTAAAGTGTATTTTGAATATGCATGTACTTGTATTGTTTGTGCAAGTGGTTTATTTTGGTTTCATTTTGTTTGACGTCCTATCGACAGCTAAGGTCTTTTAATGATTTTCCTCAATGTGTTTTGTGTATGCATGCTTAATCGCGCGTGTGTGTAGGAGGCAGGGTATGCTGGTGTAGATGCCTTTTTGTGGAAGCGCGGATCTGATGCCGAATTTATAGTGCTATCTCACTGAAATACCATACCGAAGGCACCCAGAATAACATTCCGCCCGGTCACATAAAACTGACAACGGATGAACAAGTTGTTGTCGTTCCCCTATAAATCATAACGTTACATTTTAAGCAGAAAATAATAACTAACATTTTGAAGGACCTTTAATTTGTATGTCCCTGCCTGCGGACAGAACATATTGCCTTCCCCACCTTGGTAAATGCTCAACACTATAGTAAAAAGTGAGTTATAATTAAAATCATGTCAACGTTAGTTAGTATATATATACTTTTCAAAATGGCGGCAAATGGCCGCCATTTTCCTGCTGTGTGTAAATGGTCTATGAAATAGCATGTATCAGAATTTAAGGTCACACCATATATTCTTAAATAAATGGCTCAATCTGATCGTTAGTCTAGTGCCTTGTAGCAATAATAATGTTTTATCAAGTGTCCTGTATGTGTGTTTTGTCGGTCTATGTTACTCTTTTTCAAACACCTGACACACCCATAGTCAAAATTACCCATTAGGTTAAGAGTACCGCCGACTCCAGCCCCCGTCGTTATATATAGGAAACGACGTACTGGCATAAAGTACGTACCCGGGGTGTTGTGACCTTACAGCCCTCGTGTACCAATAAACCGGTAGGTGGCACTCTACATAAAAATATTATACCGGTAGGTGGCGCGATATATATTATGTTTGTACACAACACCCACCTGGTCCACATCGACAGTTTGTCATCAATCTACTGTGACGAGTTATTGACTCACCACATCGCCATGTTGTTAATATGATACCCATCTCTTAAAGTAGCCTATTGTTCGAAATTAATAAAAAGTTTCCTCAACTATTTTGCCTCGGTGATTCGGGTAGGTCCGCGATCCGCTTCGTGGTTAAGAACCCAATAGGATGGCCGAAGTTTATGGGTACGTGTGTCATCTCCGGTCTTGAAATCCTGAAAGCAATTTCCTCTGGTTACATACGTAATTTAACACGTATTGTTTTGAAGGAGATTGAGAGTGTTAAACAGTCAGGTTGTTATAGATGTTGATATGACCGCAGATGAAGGAAATGGAACACCACGGATTAAACAGCGGGGCGGCACCGGTGTAAATTAATCCGGAGTGTAGAATAATAAAAATATGATCCCGCATTTATTAATGTTTTTTTATTCATTCCCCTTCCTGTAGCGATTTGTTGTAACAAATACCTTTTATCTACAGCAAAACAGAGATGACTTTTAACCACATTTAAAAGGCAATGTAATTTATTCAATATGTCAACGGTGAGTGCCAGAGCTCGTGCGCGATATATTTCATAAAAGGAACTGAAAGTGCCAGTAGTCAAACTGGACCAAGGTAGCCAACTACGATAAAAAAAACTCAAATATATCTAATTTTTGATATATTTTTTTCGTTAGCTTAAATAGGTTTTACGAGTAATTAAACGTTGTCTGTCAAGAGCAAGAGAGCGAAATAATGACACGACCAAACAGGTTACTGATGTAATTAGCATATCAAGTTAAATGTAATACAAACAAGGAAAGATCGTTTCTATTATAAACACTTAATTTCATAATTAATTCGAGAACAAAATGTTCCAAGGGAAATTCGTTATCTATTCGAAATCATAACGTCACGCTTTAAAATTATAAATGATTTCTTTCAAAAAAAATAATGGGCGAATTAATTTCAATGTTCTATGCTACTTTTTATTTCAAAAGAAATCAAAGTGGAAAGTCCATTAATTTACTTCCAGGCCAAAACCGTTTGATATTCTTTTATCTTGTATTTAAGGGTTTAATGAAAGTCGAACAGAAGGCTATATTTTTTGAAGCCGCTGTCTGAGGAAGGTTCTGATATGGGGGAGCCCGAATGTCTGACGTCGACGATATTCGATATCTTAATTCTGTCGAACAAAATCAAACAAAATGTTTCCGATCGTATTGATGTTAGATAAATACATAGACACCTTTTGTTAAACATGTGGTTTGTCATTATATATCCTTTAGAAGGAGGAAAGTCATGCAATGTCAAAAAGTTGTGCATTTCATCTTAATTTTCAAAATTACTGCTGACTAAATATCACATTATGTATATCATATTTCAGGTTTCTAATACAACTGGAGTGCAGTCCATACAGGATCAATCGTGTCAAGCCTTGTACAAACTAAAGAGGCACAACATGTGCACTATCTTACAAACCCACAAAAAAATATGTTATTTCCTCAGTGGTGAAAATTTCTTCGTTGCTATGCTATGTGTTGCATTATACCAATTCATTGTTTACCAGGTTGAGCACACATTTATAAAATAATGTGTCATTTTGGCAATCACATGACTAAAGAACAATTAATGTATATATATATATATCGTTCGCTTAACAATATATATAATAAAAACATGTTCAATCCATTCTTCGCAGAAACCAAAAATTTCGTTCAGAATATAAAGTGTTACGGACTATGTAAACGAAATCTGTGCAATCTGAAGACCTATAAAAACCAGACCAATTTCTGTATATGTACAATGGTAATATGTACCTATACAGCAATTGTTCTGGTTTATAAAGGTCTTCAGATTGCACAGGTTTCATTTACATAGAAACACGTGTATAGTTTTTTGTATAATGAAACTAGGAATGAATTGTTAAATGTCTACATTATACAGGTGTCCGGTGTATACAAGGTTCGCTTTACACTGTTTATATTGTATCATATTACTTAAACCTTTTATATAGATATGCTGTTTTGTCTTACATAGGTGTAATACTGATATACCGATATATCGATGTACTGCAATTCAGAACCGTATCGATTTTGTATTGATATCGGAACCAGCGTTTTTTTCAAACGTAAATAAAACCAAAACCACCAAAACGTTTGTATTCAATGTCATACGAATCAAACTTTCGAAGACGCTGCTTGTTTCAGTTCAATTCTTTCTTGACGATTTTCATTTCATTAATAACCACCCAACCTTGATTAAAAACGTTTTCTTCATGGTCTTGTTGGTCTTGTTCAATGTTTATGATTCATTTGAATGAACATGAAAGATATTCTTGTCCAAAACGACGACAAATGTTCTGAATTACCATTCTTACATATTCCGGGCAATCTTTACATTTAACGGGAACAAAGGTATACATATCAAACGAGGTTTTCTGTAGATCAATGTTGCTTTCTCTTTGTTTTTGGTTTAATTATTTCTGGTGATTCTGAATAATTTATCTCATTTGTTCTCATATTTGATCAGTTTATTGTGCTTGTCTGATAAGATATTATCAAATACACATTTATAATCAGATTTATGTGAGAAAATATGGCTGCAACGCATTGCGGACCAATCATTAGCAAGGCTTTTATAAATCAACTCAGTATGATTTATTGAAACACATTAATGTAATGAAGAGCGGACCCTTCTGTATTGGATGTAGGGTGTATGACAAGGCGGAAATAATGCCCTTGGTTTATTTAACATTAATCTATTGAATTTCATCGTCACTCAAGACAGCTGGAACTTCTGGCTGGAATTGAAAGATAACTTAATTTGGTGACATTCATTTGGGGAATCCAGGTTTTATGAGGAATCTTTTATTGGAGCCATATGTTTAAGCCCACACCGATAAATCTAGCTGACCTGTTTCGCGCAGAGGACAGAAGAAACATAAATCAAAACCATGGAATCGAAAACAGACGCAAATATAATCAAATTTGTAATCATTGTCCGGCAGTGTCCTAATCTCAATGTCCGTTCCCTGGTCATCCTGCGAACACATAGACGTGGACATATCTTAACATCACTTTAGTCACATTACACGACATAAACATATTCATCACTAGAAAGATGGCACGAAAATGAAAGGGTACAGCGGCCATATTGGTCGTCCGGGCAACGTAATTACAGCCCCGCACTAAATGATTTATTGAAATACTGGTATTGGATTGGTCACGAAGTCCCCAGGCCGATACTATCTCGTGTGCGTTTGTAACCGGTCCTTGGTCATCGTTACTTATTTAGGTTTAAAAAGATCACTAATTATGACCTGCACGTACCTAAATGATTTTGATGAAAGGTTGTAGACTATATAATTGTATAAACCCTGAGAAGTGTTGGGACTTGAAATTGATATCAGTCAGGCATGTATGTGTTTAGGTTTTTGAAAGCCGATACACGAGTCTTCTTCTTGCACTGTAATTTGTACATTTTCAAAAATCTAACCAACGACAGGGTATGACGGTGTGGTTTACATCCGTGTCGAGTGTCAATCTAAAATAATTAACCAATTATTACAACGTTATTTGATTTGCACCCGACCCGTGCTCGCTTAACGCTCGCGTGCTCGAAAGGAATATTCTGTTCGTGAAAAGTGCATTTTAGTAATTGAAAAAATAACCACAGAAACTATTTCTGCAAATGTGTTACCCAGTCTTGCAGAGCATGCGCCTGAAGTTAATCGAAGAAAATTAAATGTAAAGGATATCTAAATGTAAGCACTTGAAACATTGAACCACAATACACATTGCTATAAAGTAAAGCTTGATTCAAAGCATTCACCCCTTTTTAGCCCCCTGGTTAGTGAAGAAGGCAAATGTGTTCTGTACCCAGGCCGGGGCATACTAAAGTCCTAATAACGTTCAGCATTTAGGGTAAAGGCAACAACTGGTTCTCCCGTTGTCAGTACAATGTACAATGTGACCGTGCGGAATACCGAGCTGGGTATACCTTCGGCATTGTATTTCAGTGAGGTAGCACTTTAAAGTAGGCATCAGATCCGCACTTTCGCAAGGAGGTAAATACATCAATATACCCGGCCTCCAGCACACACATACACAACCAAGCACACTTTCCACATTGAGGCATATGCTTATATGATCTTAGTTGTTACTAGGACGTTAAACTAAATCAAATCAAATTAATATCAAACTCCGTTATTTATTATTTCATCCCCCTCCCCAGAAAATTCCCCAAATATTAAATGAGATGAATTTGTACAATCAGTTGATTCCAAGACGAAGCGTTACCCAATATCTATACTATGTTATAGCATCCCTTTCGCAGGGTTTAACATCCTCGCAAAAGCCGTGGTTATATATAAGGACGGGTGACTGGAAAACCACCACAAAAAGTAGATAGGATTAAAGAATATAAAAAAAAGTAGATAAAAGGAGGGGAGCAAAGTCCCTTAACCAGAAAGGAAAAAAGCAGAAAACACCGATTATTCGGGGAAAGGGGGGTGTATCATTGCACAAGTATTGCACATAAATCGATTCATGTGATAGCGTACATCGATACCTAGCAGGTCTATTCTATCCCGAACCTGCGCAGGTTAAATTATTGTATTCACTGCTGACATAGATTACAACTAGGACAAGTGTCGCATTTACACATGTTTTTCCATGTTTTAGTATATGCTTGTAATAATCTCTGTACGCACCATTCAAACTTCATAATGTGATTACTTACAAGTCCGCCAGACGGCGCTGTTTTCATTTAATACGGGCGGATTTGTTTCGCTGTCACCCGTAAACTTCTTGACTGCAAGATGTCAAACACCTGTCAACATTACGACACTGTGAGATAACGGGTGGAGAGGTAACCTGTAACTTTCTTAACTAATCGACTTAAGGGTGAATGTTTATAGAAACACGAGAGTTCGTCATTATTTTCACGATAATAATCTTACCCATAAACACGCTACTTATCCTCAAATTATGATAGATTGTAACTGTGTCGTCAAACAAACCCCCCCGAACTGTGGGGGATGGTCAAACACACACGAAAACTAAGACTGAAGTATCAAAGTCTCAGGTATCGCTTTAAAGGGAACAAGAACGGTAATCCCCAAATTTGAAAGTTTATAGCTCAATTCTCAATATTTCAAGATTTGGTTTCGTACTAAAAGCTCACAGAAGGGCTTGTGAGAAGATATGATATAAAAACCGCAAATTTCATGTTTATATATTGTGATAAAAAAAGGTCATGGAAAATAGCAATGAAATCTCATTGCCAGTATAATTGTAATTATGGATATAAGGGAACATGATACAGAAAATATGATTTATAGTGGGGTTTTTTCAAAATATATTTTATTATTCCAGACATAAACAGAAATGTATTTACATCTTTAATAATCTTATATTGCATACTGCTGGAAAGATTAATTGGTTTTGTATTCCTTTGGGTTTGTGTAATGAAAATCTGGAATGTACTTGTAAAATAATTAAGTTTATATTTCTAATACTCTGAAAAAGACGCCGGTCTTTCGGAGTTCTACTTCCCGGTATGCCGATACCGATTTATACATATAGGTAAATTAGCATGATAAGAATGGGTCGCCTTGTTAAAAGACAACACAACGTACGGTTAATAATTCCTGCCGGCGGGCATCGACTTTCCGGTCAATATTCATATGTAGATAGAGAAACTATACAAGTAGTATACGTGTTACATTATAATAGTTTTTCTTATTCGAAACACTGAACACATGACTTGGAGGGGGTCCCCGACTTTTTTTAAAGTCATTTGAATATGATAGGGAATAGGAGTTTATTGATGGATTTCGAATAAAAACCTTGTTCAATATAAAAACCACAAACACCGTAAATTAAAAAAAATGAAAATTGTAGAAGAAAATTTGGAAATAATTCTATAAAAAAATCCGTAATTTAAGGATCCTTGTCTGACTGAACTCTAGTGTTTCGTATACGTATATTGAGTAACCTCCTTAATTTCGCTCTTGTTAAAATTTGTAGTACAGCCGTGCAAAGTCAGCTCCGGTCCGTTGTCAAGGGATATACGCTGCTTAGTTGGATAGAGCGACAAAACAACAATCTTAGGTCTACTGTTGGAATCCTAACAGCATGTTCCTGGTGGCAAAACACGCTCTTTTTTCAACAAGATCAACGTGAAAAAGATCGTCCAAACTTTTAAAGGTGTACACAATCAAAACTGTATTATCGACATACAATAAAACCAAGAAAAACATTGATATCAGATACCTGAAATTAGGAAATTATCCAAATAAACTAACATCATGTTCAATATTTAACTATTGAACTCGATTGGCGAACATAATCCCTGGCCAATATTTATCTTTGAGGCTCGAGTTTTCGATTTTAACCCTATTCCGAATGTATTTGTTTCTAAGCATCACGTTTCATTTCGCGTTCTGACCTCGATGATAAGTACCCTGGAACAGACCCCAGTCTGCCGTTAATAAGCCCTGTGTGTGTTAGATAGACCTTTTTTTACAGTCTTTATTGGGTTGTTTTGATAATCCGGACCGTCCGTGTCCGTCTTTTGTTTCCGGGTGTAAGACGATACCGGCACGGACCGCTCTTTTCAATCAATATTATGTTATCATTTGCGGCTTAGCTGTTGTAATAGCTTTTTCGAATTAAAGAAAACATCATCCAGCACGAAGCCGATGACTTCATTATCATGGTAAATGAAAAGGGCACCTGTCAATACCCACTGTGGTGCCGAAACCACGTATTCTGTTTACATAACTCCCGACACAAGAATAGCTGAAAAAGAAGGGATTTTAAAAAGTTATTTTAGTATTTTATTTGAATTTTAACCGGTTAAAAAAACCTAGACTAGCAATTTATATTACAATGCAATTTAAAGGTCACTTTGGCTTAACTTCAGTCCCCAGGGTCATCATGTACAGACCCTCTGCAAATATATAGCTATACACTATAAGGTAAGGCGAGAATCATGCTACAATCCCCTGTGATAACTATTTACTATATAGGATGCGGAGATCATGCTACGATCCTCTGTGATAGCTATTTTCTATATAAGATGCCCCTGTGATAACTATTTAAACAACTATATAAGATGCGGAGATCATGCTACAATTCATGTGATAACTATTTACTATATAAGATGCGGAGATCATGCTACGATCCGCTGTGATAGCTATTTACTATATAAGATGCGGAGATCATGCTACAACCCCTGTGATAACTATTTACTATATAAGATGCGGAGGTCATGCTACAGTCCCTGTGATAACTATTTACTATATAAGATGCGGAGGTCATGCTACGATCCTCTGTGATAGCTATTTACTATATAAGATGCGAAGATCATGCTACAGTCCCTGTGATAACTATTTACTATATAAGATGCGGAGATCATGCTACAGTCCCTGTGATAGCTATTTACTATACAAGATGCGGAGATCATGCTATACGATCCTCTGTGATAACTATTTAATATATAAGATGCGGGGATCATGCTACAATCCCCTGTGATAACTATTTACTATATAAGATGCAGGGATCATGCTACAATCCCCTGTGATAGTACTTATTTACTTTATATATACATGTATAGTGGAGGCGGGGACATGCTACAATCCCCTGTGATATTTACTATATCGGACTTGCCATAATACTGGTACAGTACCATGTGGTTTCTACTAGAAACTTGAAACTTGAAAACTTGAAACTAGAAAGGGGAGAGATGGAGCGAACCAGAACGAAGTTGCCCCGGATATCAGTACCATCAGGCCAATATAACGTGGTGCTTTGATGAACTTATATTTCAGATTTTAAAAGATGTAGTTTTTTGTTAACTAATATTTAGATATTTTTAGAATCAGCTGTGATTTTCCAGCAATAAATTCTGATTCTGTACCCATCCTCTCCACCTGACACCTACTTGTACAGGTGAGGCGTAATCACAATCTCACAAGCGCTTTCACACGAACAATGAATGTTCGCTATTCCCAAACATTACTGAGATGCTTGCCGCTTTATTAGGGGCCGCTCTCGACCCCTTTCTGTGCGCACGTCACCCTAAGGGTTAATGTGTCTCTCAAGAGTCCCCATTAAGGAGCTGTGCCATTAAGAATTTCACGGTAGTCTCCCTGAGAAGGGGGTGGGACAAAACCCCGTGACGTTCTCTCTGTGTGCCTCGTAAGGTGGCTAGCTACCCGTATAAAATGAATGTGTTCATCAATTAATTGACACGGACATATATGGCCATTTGACTTGAATTATAATTGTCATTTGGATTGAGCGAGTTTATTTATGTGTTTACCGTACACAAGGCTCTATCCTCTTAATCGCTATTAATCAGTTACAGATCATTGCGTCTCTATGCCGAGGTCAACTAACTCACAGCCTCGTTTTAACACTAAATCACGTGCATCCGGCATCAACCCACTTGAGCATGCGCTGTTAACGACGCAATCCGTTGCAAAACAACTTAACAGTTGTCTACTATTCATTGTATACAATGCCAGTGTTTTCAAAACATTCTAAAAAATATTTTGATATACTTTGTTCGAGCAAATACATGTATATATCATCTTACAAAATACGCCATAAAATCCACGCGCCATCTTGATGAACTACTTTATTGTTGGGTTTGAAACCGGGAACAGTCACACGATAGACGACGCCGTACAATGTAGTTTTGATGGGAGAATATTAATTTGATATTGGTTTTTTTCTTTTGACAGGTTTATGGATTTGGTGTTGATATATGTGTTTCGTGTCCCTATGTAATCGGTTTTTAACTATATGTACAAGGGGACGATAACGTTGGAACACATATTCAGTGTCACGTGTGACAAATGTCCATCGGCCTGATAAACTAGAAATAGTAAATTGTAACTACAAGATATTACACATTTCACTCACATATTGTACCCGTGGTAATTCATAGCTTTGTAACCCTGCCCCACCTCAGCCCCTCTGAAATAATAAATAAATACAAACAAACAAAATCATATTTAAAAAAAAAATACAAACAAAACACAAAGAAATGAAACAAAAACCATGTATTAATGAAACACAAAACAAAAATAAACATAATTTAATAGATTAAAAACTGAATAAAAGCAAAACATAATTAAACAGAAGAAAAAATACAACAAACAAAATACAAACAAGCACAAAGCAAAAACAAATCACACAAAAAAAAAGAGATAGATTTTTTTTTGCCAATATCGGATTATATTAAAGAAATAAACCATATTAAGATGCAACATACGGGTTTACAAAAACTGTACGCAGAAACTATTTCATTTTAATCTTAGATAAACTGTCCAAAATCTGGATGGCAATGGTATGTTAAGTACATTAATCCTTTGCGATAACTTGTTAATGTAGTTTTTCCTCGTCGCGCTTTTGTGAATTTGGAGATCAAACATGAGCTTTTGTAATTTTAACGATTTTGACTACAGAATAACACTGTTGAATTATAATATCACAAATAAAACTCGAGTGCAACTCCCTAATCTGGACAATTCACAGGGCAAAAAAAGTGTAACATATGGGAAGAAATTCATCACGCGCGATGCACCTGCAATTACGACTGTGTGATACATGTGATTTTCACTAACTTCCGACCGCCCGTGGCAACATCTTCAGAAAAGCTGCGACTATTCCGAGCTCGTTTTGTAATTTCCCCTTTAAAATACACATGAATCACACGAGTGTTTGACACAACGGCAACAATCCGTGTGTAATGAAACACCCGTCTGACCGAGAATATCGAGGTGTCTTTGGTAACCAGACACCCGTATGTTGCTGCCTGCTGCAACTCTAGGAGTCGCAGGGTGTCACAGGCAGACATTCCGGTCCATCACTCTTGTTGACAGTTCACATCAAGGCCCCCGTCCCATTCCCCTCCCCACAAGCTCAGACGACGCATTGAGTACAAAGCACAAAGCCATTTAACCAAAATTCGATAAATCTGCGTCGGGAATGGTCAAATTTTCAACACAGCGAAACGTTGATTATTGTAAATTCGTAGATTCGGACATTATCATTGCATTTCAGATTTCCAAATGACAAATCAGAAATGCCTAAAAGCATGAATTGGAGATCGTACAATTATGGAAAACGGTCAATATCCTAGCATGTTATTTTACGACACACCTTGTACTTCCGTCTGTATAATTTTCTTGTTTTGAACACATTTCAGCAAGATTTGGAATAAAATGGGAAAAAAATGCAAAAAAAAAATGAGATGAATGTGCTAAAAGTAGTTGTTTGAGATATTATTTTGAATTGAGTGATTTTCTTTTGAGCTTGAATGAAGCGGAAAAACCTCGTTAAAGGAAGTGACACGACCCCACCCTTTTGGAGTTTTTGTACGCCCCACTTTGAGGGAGGGGTTGTGTCAAGTGGATTAGACATGTCGTTGTTCAATACCATGAAAACATCAATGAACTGTACCAGTGTTCTTTCCCATGTCATGAACTCTTTTGAGTTATCGAAAAACGGGAGTTTTTAGATCTGGTGATCGTTTTCCATCTTATTTCTAACGATGGCGATTTCGCGCGTTTTTTTAGAGTTGACTTGCTAGCCATTGGATCTAATAGTTTGCGTGTCGGCGTAACCTGAAATGCACGTGCAAATGAAACGAAATTATCACGCTAACTACTTAATCCTCCCACCAAATTACTTAAAGTCCGACCTCTTCCGTGTTATGCATATATAAAAAAAATCTGGATAATCATATTTTCTGCATCAATGCCTAATTTTCTATCGACATTGGTGATAAAACGCTTTATTTGTCGTTCAATTTCGACGAGGCGGGCGGGAAGTTTATGTTGCAATCTTTTATGAAATATTTAAAAAAGATATCTAATATAATCCAATTACTTTAAAGATTGTCGCGACAATATTAAATGTAAACAATAAAAACCATTATGCATGTACATGTATTGAAGGAAGATAAGGGCGATGTCGGCTTTTATTTACATCTTTCCTTCTTGAGCCTAGTAAACTGGTAAACTCTAACAGTGTATAAATAATCGTACACGCAATGAAAACAAGAGTTCGGCGGATTGATACATGAACATGGTTTAAATTTGACGCCGGACTACTTCTATGGTCACAGTATAGTTCACAGTTCAGCGAAATAATGGCACGATGACAGACATTCCTGGATTCTTTCACTATATGGAAACACGGAACATTTTCGGAATCCAACACATCTAATTATACAACAACGGGATGCTGAAAAAAAATCATTTCATGGATGCACGTTCAAATTTCTTTGTCCGTAAAGTAGACGATGGAGGCTACGTTCTGAAACATTGGACTACGTCACTTCTGGATCATTGTGTCATTCTCCATACATAATGCCCACTTTTATAGGGGAAAAGGTTCGACAGGCTACTCAGATTAATTAATTTAAAAATCAAAAGCTATCAAAGGGATCATATTTCGATGACGATTCACTGGAACTATATTTCCCTACCAACCAAGGCTACCGTAGTTACCATTGAGGAAGCCTCTCCGACTGTTTTTCTACCTTGTAGCACATACCATTTAAAACAAAATATCAAAACTTCCATATACACCATGAAATGAAGGTCAGTTCTTATTAATTGCAATAAAAATAATCACACAACGCTAGCATACATTCATACGCGTGTTTATATGTCTACCTCCGTTAAAAGACCATATGTATTACTACCTTTTATGTCCCCCCTTGCATTGATTTTGTTTTGAATTGACCGGTAGTAAGAACATCTGCATGCATTTGAGGGGCCGCTGTGACCGAGTGGTTAAGGCGTCTGACATTCTGCTACCACTAGCCCTCCACCATCGGGTCGCGGGTTCGTGGGACAGTCGGGTACATCGGCTGTCTCCACCAATAAAACCTGGCCCGTCCTTAAATGATCATAGTTGTTAATAGGACGTAAAACATAAAGAAAACATGCATTTGATCCGATTATCAAACTATATATAAAGGTTTGACTGTATATATAGTTCCGGGAAGGTTTAGGGTATATGGAACAAAGTTAATTATTCTTACATGTTATTTTTCGAAATGAACTTTGTCCAAGCATTTTGTAGAAAACCAAAGTCTTCATTATTATTTAATAATTCATGTAAAAACATATTTCACCCAAAAATATGCCACACGGTGTTGCATGTTTATCCTCCAAAGTAAATTAATACTCTTTTTCGACACAATACCCGTCTTTGAGCGTGCGACGAGACGGACAGCTGGTTTCACGGTTCCGGATACGACGAGTTTGAACTGTACACACGCGCTGGTAATTAGTACTCGCAGAACTCACACTAAACATTGACAAGGGATCCGGACAACGGACTGTCCGGAACTCCCAGGTCAATTGATGCCAGGCACGATATCAATGTTGAAAACAAAGAGTCATTAGTCTCAAGTTAATTGGTCGTTTCATATTTCAAGTCGATGGTTTTACAATCTGCATATTATCTACCAGTGGTACGATATTTGTATCCATAATACGACATGGCTGAAAGGAAGCGCTATGTTGGTGACATACTATAATTACTATGCTTGACAGACTATATAATAAAAGTATACAATAAAATATTGTAAACAAAAAAACATTGAAATTTCCCGCCGACCATATTGTCATGAAAAAATAAAGACATTTCGCGAAGGTCATGCGTGTTTTGGAACACCAACTAACGTATAGCAAGTTTAACACATTCTGAGAGAATCAACAAAAACGTTTACCACATTCTGAGAGAATATTGCTGCTTTTGCTCGAATTGAAATTCTCGCGAAAATGTCCTTTGAAACGCAAAAGAAACATTTGTCTAGATGATCATTGGTGTTATAAAGGATCTGGCGTTATATTGGTGTTATATTGGTGTTATAAAGGATCTGGCGTTATATTGGTGTTATAAAGGATCTGGCGTTATATTGAGGGAGACTTATAAAGAATTTGTAATAAAACCAAACCATAAAAGGCCATTGAGATATGTTGGCGGTAAACGAGGTGGCAAATGAAACGAGGGGCATTATGTCGAGACCAGTTGACTTTAAATATGAACTACATGCATTACACATTTTAAATTGTGACATTTGGCGAAAGAAATTAAATGCTGAATAAGACTTCATATGAAGGAGACATCCTTAGAACTAATCTGGGGGATCATATCAGTGTCAGACAGGTAAGAGATACAGGTGACAAATGCCGTCAAATCCGACCCGACGGCTTAGGCATTACAATCTATATTCACTAGTGTTGCGATGAATGATTGCTCGTTTGGCCGTGTGGGTTTCAAGGGTACGTGACGGCACTGCCTCGTTCCCTAGTAACGTGACAGGAGGGTCGGTTAAGCACACCAATTATGGTCAAACTTTATTGGATATTTCTAAACCTGTAGATCTCTCTCAATACATTTTTATTAAATTTCACCAGGAATTGGATCTATTAATGGGTGTACAGGCATCGATCATACTTGTGTGTACGACGTTGATATTTGTATTGAGATCTGTACAACAAATCGGTGTCCTTCAGTATTTTTGTGCGGACTAAGATCTTATCACCAAAATGCTTGACTGTTCTTATTAAATATCGATACATTTAAAACGTACCTGTGCCCTTAGTGGCTACAATCCAAAAACAAGATGTTATCACCAACATGTCTGACAGTCCGATTTATGCTTTAATGAATGAGAGTTGAAACGAAAGCAAAGCATTACTCTTAAACCGGAAGTCATGTGTGTGCGGTAAAATCGAGGTCATACAAGCGCCGAAGATAAAAAAAAAAGAGTAACGTCTGTTATTTTGTATCTTGTCTTAAAGGGGGATGGCCACGGGACATAACTGACTTTCGGGAATAAACCCCCATTTTATTACCAGGGAACGTGATATTGGCTTAAGGGACAAAGCGTTACCGGTAACACTACAGTGACTTTAAGGGCAAATCCTGTACCAATTACATGGTAATTTTTGAAAAGGATACTTTAACTATAGTCCCGTGGTGGGGAGGGGGCTACTGGGGTGGATATACACCGTCACATGTGGTAATGATGTTGTCATTCCGTATCAGCTTACTTCGTGTCGTGTAGGTAGGCATCTCACCCCATTGTCATAATGTTTAATT
Organism: Mizuhopecten yessoensis; assembly: GCF_002113885.1. Lineage (NCBI taxonomy): Eukaryota > Metazoa > Mollusca > Bivalvia > Pectinida > Pectinidae > Mizuhopecten > Mizuhopecten yessoensis. The sequence goes on from NW_018408919.1 coordinate 2,477,271, forward strand.
CAATTTATAGGTCATGCGCGCGCTGACCCGGAAACGATTACAGCGCAGGTCGAGTATAGTCATTGTGTCCCTGACGTTTTTTATCGCAGGCAATAACATTGGCAATGGCGGTACATCAAAGCGAGAGATGCCCCCCTGTTAGACCGGGCCTTACACTTACGTACCAACTTGTAAGAAAGCAAAAAGCAACCTCATGTGAAATATCAAATAAAAAATAACTTAGTCTTTTCAATTTAACACACAGAAAGGAACTCGACCCATCATCACACATTCTTGTCCCATTTCACGGTATTAAGGAACACTGGTAACTTAGCGTATATGAATAGAAACCAGTATTCCATACTCTAACCTTTTTTTCACAGTGCAAAGCAGGACAAATCCAAATTATATACGCTACTCTTTATTAGCTTTCACATTTTGATCTTATTCCGTCGTTTTACTTGCAAATAATCGATTCGACATGTTTGCAATATTTAATTGAACTTAAAAGCCCGATTTGCATGTACTTTGATGGTATTGCTGACGGATTACAAATCAGCTTTATTTTCTACGTTGACCTCAAAACTGGTGGTATTTCAGGGAAATGAATTACTTGGCTTTGTGTGTATGATCGTTCATAGGGTATGCATGATTATTTATATCACAAAAACACGACGCCATCAATAAATCGGTATTCATTACTCAATATTTACATCATTAATACTAGAAATCAATTACAGAAAACCACTTATGTGAACCGCCATTGAAAGGTGATTAGTAACTTGGTAATAAAGCTATCATCTTTAACCATGATTTACACACCGAACGTGGCCGGAGAAGTTCCCTTCAGATTCCTGACAGACTGGACACCGGACAAATGACATATCGGACTGGCCTAATGATGTTACATCAGAGACCATTGATTGATAACGCGGCGGTCAAGCAGAGCCGGTCTGACTGCGCAGGCGTGCTTTCCGCCCGGGGTGCTGAATACTCGTTCCGGATATGATTGATCTCGGTCATTTTGACGCATGAAGCAGTAAAAAACGAACATGTCTGCAACACAGGTTGGATATGCTCAATGTTTAGGTTCCTGTGTACAAAACTCGGTCATTAATTCTGACTAACAACCTCCAAGACGTAAAAAGATTTAATTAAGTCACGTAACCATTTCAATTTGCCATTAGTATAGGTAAATACATTAATCTTATCTCAAAACTTTTAGAATTAACGTTTTGGTGTACTAACAGAACACGATAGCTCAGTGTTAAACTTTTAAAAACTAAAGAGAATCTTATAAGTAAAAGTCGTATCATAAAAAGTCAATTTTCTGTCTTAAAATTTTACGACCCAAAACATGTATATGTTATATATATATATTTCACAATCAAATGACTTAAGATATGACTCCTTGGAACTCTAGAGTACGACCCAATGTTTCGAATCTTCAGACAAAATCTTAACATCTTAAAGCGTCTTACATCTGAAAATAAAACTCAACATTTTAAACCTCAGGAAAATCTATTTTCTAATTCTATTTCCTAAACAGATTTTCCCTTTTTTGCAAAGGCGGATATAATACGTTAATATTTTACTTTTCAAAACATCATATTTTTTGCTTATACAGCAACATAATTTCTTCTCGAAAAATAATAATGGTAAACAATTGAATCTTTAACGCGAGTCTTTAAGTTTATATATCATACATACATGTAGATATACATTTTTGAAAAGGAATTTAAGTGTCTTTAAAGGCGACGATTGAGTGTTTTATTTGTTTATATATCAAGAATTTTCTTTATCAGATCCGAGGCCACTCGTATGTGCCAGTTCATAGGATAAATAAGGACTTAGTGTATATGGGGTCATTTAATTGGTCATCGTCACTCTATTTCACTGTTTGTCCAGCACCCCTATAATGGAATATTGATGTCTGACTAATAACGGCCTAAATACACTACTCCAAATCTCCTCAAATCAACACTTCCTCTGTGACCTGTACGAGACAGGGTCTATTTGACAAATGATAAATGGTTTTTCAAACTTCGCTAATTTGTCGTATATTGGTGACATTGCGTACATAATCGTATTTATTCGTCTTTAATTTTTGACACGACATAGCTAGTTTTCTTAAACTGATAACATACAAAACGGGCAAAGTGCGCGCCAAACTTTCATCCAAATGGCATTGACCTTGGCGTACTGACGTTTGTTGTGATTTACTTCAGCACTGTCCACTATGTTGGCCGATTCTGTGACGTCAGCAACTGTCTGGTCAGTCCGTTTAAGGTGCTACAATGATGTCCGCTTACAGGAATGACCACATATTGGTCTAGACTCAGGCTGACCACTGCTTGTAAATTACTCACATGGTTACCTGGATACGTCACAATGTCCGAACGTTAGATCATCTAAACTTGGCGGCAAATGTCCAAAACCGGAAGTTTCGTCAAAAAAGCATTATTTCTGCTGAGTAGGTATTTAATTTAAAACAAAACATTTTTGTTTTCTTGAAATGGATTCTGACTTTAATTCTATTTCATTCATATGATTTAGTGTCTTTCCAGACAAATACGCTCATGAATATTCATACAATTATTTTAAATAGATGTTCCTGATCATAAATAGCAAGCCAATGCAATTTGAAATGATGTAATTAAATACCATTGACTCTCCTGCTATTTCTCTTGTTTTCATGTTCAATTTTTATTATATTATATATGTTTATATCTATCGATGATTATCATTTTATGATAAACGTTTAAATAAAATGTTAGAAAACGGCGTTTATAATGGTCTTGTGACTTGTGCAAAATATTTATACTGATTTGGCAATAAATAAGTTAAACTGAAAATAAATAAATGAAAAATAAATAAACCAAGACAATCAAGACTGGATTGCTACTGGTAATTTTCAATTTAAAATGGACACATGTAAACAAATACAATAAAGTAGTAACAATAAACTGTTACAAGTCACGTGACAATTATGTAAATTCGTAAACATCGTATCAATGAAAATATCTTATATAGCAGAATGAGATATTATATTTTAAACAAGAATCCGATATAAACAAAAGCAGTGTTCAGTACTCCCATGCACTCACCAAACAGAATCCAATATTGCGGTGCAATTGGGCGATCATGTGACAGAAACTATTTACTCAGTCACCGTATCTGAGCCGGAAGGTGATGCCCACTTATTAGTCCAGATTCTGATGGCCGGGCCGATAAGTCAATAACAGATTCTCAATTGCCGACATTGCAAATAAAAACCAATAAAGTGTCGTCTGCGACAATATAAACAATGCCGGATTTTTTTGGTGTAAAACGATATTGACAGCGCGTATACACTTTGACAATATTTGATAAGCTTCCGATGAAGCATTTGAGACAGAAATTGATTACGCACGTCGGAGTTGTTATTTGCGTAATGCGTGTTCGTTACGCTGTGATTGTATCAGGATAAATATCGTCTTACAGATGTCAATATCGACAAAAAAAGTCACTGAGTACATTAAATAGGGACGAAGGCAGTGGGCGCTAAAGCTAAGCTGCCATTTTTGGACACGTTTGGTTATGAATAAGGATAAAGATGATTATGAGATTGCTATTTTGTCAACAGCGAACCGGATTTGTCGATGCCGAAATTGAAAAATCCAAGATAATATTTTGGGTCATATCTTAATGGATACCAGATAAAATATAAGCTTTATTTATTTTACAACAATTATGAAACAAGTTCTTTCAACTTATATTAATCACTATTGTTGGCCCGGGTGTTAGCGCGCGCACTTTTTACAATGTTTAAATACTATACGGAAGCATAAAAGATGAACGTTGGCCGACACAAACGCAAAGCAAGATCTACTTGACATTTTCGGACACATTTTATTACGAGTAATACAGTTTATCGATCTTTGACGAGTTGTACATGCATAGCAATAACTCAAATGAAAATCTATGGTGGCAATTTTGAAATCTATTGGATAATAAACAAACAGAATTACACTAAAATGTTGTCAGAGCATGGTGGAACACGTGTTCGGACACATTGATACCACGTGACCACGTCAGATGGACACCAATTGGCAAAGATGTTTATTTTCACTGGTCACAAACTTCGGACAATGAAACAAACCAGAGTTCGGTTAATAAAACTGAGTTTACGTATTAAACCATCATACAAGTCACAGGCTGTGTGTACCACATGGTTTTGTTGACGGGTCATCAATTTCACATCCGGTCTCACTGCACATGCTTAGTATAGTTCCGCCTTTTCACTTACACAGCGGGGAGGGCAATAAAATAGACCAATCGGCTTAAGCCGTTCGCAACCTTTGTCCACCATCCGGTCAAGCGGCGCATGCAATTTTATGTTAAAGCGATGTATAAGAAAACATTTATGAGTTGTCGTGATTTCAAAGGTCAATATTTCACCTAATTTGTATCTTTCCTTACAGCGATGCGTTAAGAGCGAGGCTGGTCCCATTCATATCCTTTTGAGTTAATGACGAGTCCATATGCTCGATGCTGAAACGGCTTTACCTCCATAATGAAAGGGTCGTGGAGATTGGGATATAAAAAACGTTTATGGGTGCATTTTTAGAAGAACAGTTGATGTGTTCGTACGGGAAGTCAATCATGCGGCGGAGATTTATCTCCCTTGAATGTGTACATATCGCGAATAGCTAACATAATAACACTATAGGCCGTACGGATCAAAGGGAAGGATCCACACATTTTATTGGACATTTACGCTATTGCTGATAATGTTTTGTTTGTTTGAAACTCTTAAAAAGGTCTGATTGTGGATCTATAGAGCTCTAATCCCTACAAAGGGATCTGTACGGGAGGTTTTACGGGCTGTCCGCAGAGCCCTGCTATCGTATCCCTGTAGTCGGCTGACATCTACTCAAAGGAAGCATTGTAGATTACTGCTGTCCGTTTTGATAAGTATTGGAATTACTGAAAAAGGGGACATTAAATAAAGAACCCTTCTTTTGCTAAACAAAACGATGGTTGTATGTTGTTACTATGGGTCCTGTTTAAGATTATACCGTACTTCCGGATAATAAGTTACGGCCCCGTGTTTTGGGGTAACAGGAGTGCTTGTTTTCATACATAATCAGAAATTCTGCTGTATGCGCAGTTAGAAAAAGTGGCCTGTTGCGTGAATATCTTTATCCTTTTTAACTAAAGCTTAAAACATTATTTTTAAATACGATATGTCATGAAGTCAATGTGTTTCACAATCCAATAACACTGGCAGTGGTTTATGCAGTTTCTGCCAAATAGATCTGAGAATTTGTAACAGTTTAACTATGTTTGAACATCTAACATCTTATATTATTATGAGCACAGGGACCTGCGAATTTGTTACAGCTACATGTATATGTATGTATATTTGTGTTAGGGGTTAAGATTGACTTTTAGTAAAATGCCACCCACAATAATTATACATAAAACGTGTAAAATTACTCTGAACACCTAAGTTTAGGTCAAAATATAGCTGTAACAATTCTCAGATCCCTGTAGTCTCTACGTAGATGTTGATCCCCCATACTTTAAGCTTGTCAGTCCCACAAATATTGACCCACATACATTTGTACCTTGCCCGGGGGTAGAAGCAAGTCAACAAATTAATGTACTTATAACTGTATACAAATGTGTAGTATATATTGATCTACCGAACTTGTATCAATGACTTGAAACCCCATAAAATTTAGTATAAAATACTCTCCAAACCGATACACACACCTTCTGTGTCGAGTAACAATGTTTAACCTGCAATTATCTTTACAGATTTGACTCATATCAAGATTCTTACCTGGGGAATGTTTACCTGTGGGCGAATTTCTCCGAAAAACCCAGGCATTAAATCTAAGTTGTTTAACTATCGATGTCTTTCTAGTATGATAGTAAAATGTAGTACACAAATCGGAGAGATAAAATCGGGAACAATCTTCCCGCGGGCCGCGTACAAATTTCTCATATACACCTACCGCTATAGGTATTAGTTCATATATACAGGTATTTTTGTCCTATGTCTGATTTTAACGTGACTGGAGTGGATGATCGGGGTTTTAATATCTGTCAACCACAAAGGTAGTCTTTATTTCAACAACCTATTAATTTAAAACGGGCGAAATGAGATTTTTATGACCGCGAAACAAATCACTCATCGCTGAGCACTATTTATACACGGACAATCCAGATCTGATTTGATCGATCGGTAGTTTATATGGCACAATTTTATTGGAGAAATCACAAATCGGAACGGGAAATCAGAATTAATTTAGACTGTTGTAGCATTCTAAATACCACTGGCATTTATTAATCTCGTATAAATCATTAAAGCTACAGGTTTACAACATGTCGATCAGTAACAAACAGAGAAGCGTTGATGCTCGCGCGTGAGAGATGGATATATCTGGCTCAGTATAGCGTATCATCATATTTGGGAAATACAAACGGGATCTTTGTTTCTAATTCCAAATTAAGAATATTTTATGAAAAGATTTTTTTTCTGAAATAATTTGTTTTTCATTCGCAATACAAGTCTGAAGGTTTGTTTAGAGTGATATATAAACACTTAATACAAAATGTAAGGCCATATCTAAAGTTTGTACAATAATACATGTATGTAGAAATATTCGTACTCTTTAGAATAAACCCAATTAGGTATATTTACATTTCCGCTTTCAGTCCCTATATAAACACCCGAGAAGAAATTATGTTTGAGGCTCTGTGTGTTCGACCCCGAGGAAATGTCCGGTCTTGGGGAGTACCAGCTGGTCAGGACCCAGACATAGACAACGGCACAGAGGAAAACTAAGGTCACTTCCTCAAGGTCAACAGGGCACACACAACTGTCAGTGTTATGAAACCTAAATGTTGCATTGAATAAGAGCGTAAAACCAGTCAAACCAACCAAAGTTGGGTTTATAGACCTATGAACGCAACAATCGTAAGAAGCAAACATTTATTTGACTATAAGCCGTTCCAACAATATCGTTTGCACTGACCATACATAAACATTCCCGTCGGAAACTGCAATTATTTTATAAAGCACAAAGGCATTGTTGCCTATTGCAAATTAAATAAAGACATATGTACCTAACTATCTAAACACTCTACTCCCTCCCCTTGTCGAAAATGCTCAATATAATCTTAGAAACGCCGAAAACTACAACCTGCCTAACAACAGACTAGAGTTATCTAACATGTCTTACTTTCCTTCTACTGTTAGACTCTGGAATCAGTTAACTTAAAGTATAAGCCTTGCTCTTCTTTTTCATCGTTTAAAAATACCATAGAGACAAACATTTGCCCCATGTACCCAACGGCGATAGAAAAAATAACATCTTACATACAAAACTAAGAAACCGTTCTAGCACTTTGAAAAACGATCTATTTCGAGTTAACCTGGTTGATGACCAACGTTGTATGTGTGGCTACCCTATTGAAGACACCTTCCATTTCTTTTTTAACTGGGATAAAAATGTTGAACAGAGAATTAAAATTTATCGTGAACTGAATGAATACCTCCCCCTTACTTAGAATCTACTTCTTTTTGGAGATATAACAATTTTGGAACAAGAAAACAAAATTATATGCATGCATACTCAGCAATTTATACATGATTCGGACAGATTTAATACCCCAACCCCACCCCTCAAAATCGACATCTTTATTAATACATGTATGTTACTAATACTAATAGATTGACAACACGAGTTGCAACTTACAAATATTATAATGAAGCCGTCTGTTTGGTCTTTTTCTGTGCGGACGGACTATAGTTGAAACGGAAATACAAGCAAGAGTGGAGTGAACAAGAGGAAGTTAAAATAGTATAAGAAGTGATGAACATTTGATCAGAAGAAAGTTGTGAACAGCGAATAGTATAACTAGTTCCGTTCGCATGGAGAAAGAACAACCACGTGGCCTGATAAATATTTTCTTAAATTTAAAAAATCGGCCTCTCTAACCCNCCCTCTTCCTTTATCTACATGTGCATGTTTATATTTGTGCGCATGCATGTGGTTGGGTGTGGGAATGTGTGTGTATGTATGTCAACTTATTAATTAATTTGTCGCAGTTCTGCCATCATGAAATTTTGTTAAAAACATATTATTGTACAGGGAAAGGGCTTGATACAAGTTGTACAACTTGTGCCAAATTATATTGCTATGTAAAAAAAGGCAATACAATATGTTTAAATCAATACACTTTAATATATATTAAACGTCAAGAGATATACAAATGTATTATTTGTATCACTAACAAACATAAATCTAGAATTTAGATGAACGTATTGAATATTTATTAAACTAACATGCGTTCATACCTGTATGAACATCGAATAAAATACCGTTCAATCCCTATGAAGTGTATCCACATATCGGACAACACCTATCCCATTCCTAATGTCAAATACAGTATAATCTTACCTCACACTACCTTTACCTTATTTCTAACACACCGTAAATTGTTGATGTCTTTCACCAAATGACTCATCCGCGGAGACAAATTAATTTTCTTTGACAGTTACAAAATTGAAGTTAAGAAGTCAGAAACGTAATCCGTGTTTGGTACCCGGGGTATGCCGCGTTTGTCAACCAAGTACACCCGGGTGTCATGTTGCCTATAATCTTCTCGAAGAGATACCCGCTTTACTCAGATCAAAGCGGAGCAAGCGCCAACCGTAAAATGATAAGTACCGACCATCGGGGGAAGGGGTCGGTTCGTAGATTAATCATTACAAAGCAAAGTTATACCTGTCTGACAAAAAAAAAAAAAAACCCACAAACATACAATCCCCATTTTTAAAAGTTACCGAATAAGGTACACCGACTTTTGAGTAAATACTTATAATTGGTCTCCTCCTCGAACCACTAATTGTGGACATTTCAATTCACTACGGAAACAAGTGTTTGTGATCTCTACGGCTTTGATTTCGATCAAAGCTAAAAAGGAGGTTAAATACCATTAAACGTCTAAAGGACTTTCTAAACGGTCGTCTGATGCCGGGTTTGTGTTTCCGTCACAAGTCTCGTGTTTCCTCGTCTCGACATCATGTGCCAATTATGTAAACACAGAGATTAGCGAAATATAAATAAACATAAGAGGTTACAAGGTCAAACGATACCGAAAAATAACAAGAAATTGAGACTGTTTGCTTATGTATATTTGTGAATGTGCTTGGGCTGGTGACGAAGTTATATCTGTAACAAACATCCGAAGTGCTAAGATTGCCAGGTTTGTAAATAGAAAGTCAAATCAGAGATTGAAAAGTATCACTACCTCAATGAATTTTCTCACCTTTTGAGGCACTGTTTGAAATCCAACTTCTGAAATAAATTAGGCATGCTATATATATGTAGAGATACGGGACGAAAGTTCCAGGTATTGACTCTCAATGCCTAGCTATGGCAAAATTTTGATTTCAGCGCTTGGGAAAAAATTAAACAAAACAAAATATCATACATCTATGTTTACAGAAAATACTATACGTGAATGAAATGTATTGGTGAGTGGTTGTAAGTGATATATATTTGCACATACAAATAAATGCGTCAAAAATAAGAAATCAAGTCCCTGCAACTTTTTTCTTCCTAATGTCTCCATTGACAATGCCTCACTTTTGGCCTTTAGTTAAGCGTTCGCCCCTAGCCTGTGAGGAAGGCTTTGGGTTCTGTCCCCTGGCCGAGACATACCAGAGTCTGTAAAAATGGTAGTTTCTACTCCTGCTTTACGCTCAGCAATTTAGGAGTGGGAAGACTGGTTCGCCCGTTGTCCGTATATGGTGACCGGGTGGGGGTGTCCTGCTGGGTGTCTTCGGCAGTATGTTTCAGTGAAGTAGCACTATAAAGTCGGCATCAGTTCCGCGCTATCACAAGGAGACAAACACGAACATATCGCAACCTCCCAAAACACACACGCATACATTACACGCATGCATCTTGCACACAGGGGAGGGCGTCCTTAAATGACCATAGCTGTTAATAGGACGTTAAACAATGATAAACCAAACCAAACCTGTGGGCTCTGCACTCAACACGTGAGATTTCGAGGATGCTCAAAGCAATGTTAAGGATGTATGTCCCACTGCTCTGTGTTATTTTCTGTATGCAGTAACCTCCCCTTAACTTCCGTTTTCATATATGTTACTGTTGCATAGTCTGCAGAGACACTTCTGTTGTCCAGGTAGTGCAATCGGTAAGAGCGATTTTATATCAATCTGAAGTCAAGGGTTCGAATCCGGTCTAGCCCCGCTGATATTTTTTCGCTCAAAACACTGTTGTTGGTTATATGTTGTTTATTTCGTCATTATTATTTCTCATAAAAGTCTCGTAAGATATAGTTTTCCTGTTTTTGGCAGTGGTACGGGGATCCTTAAAGCCTGTTTTTGGCAGTGGTACGGGGATCCTTAAGTCTGATTAGTTTAAACATAGCTTATTGCCATAGATCAAAAGTGTGATTTGGCAGTATTTTCGAAGTTCATTAAGTTCCTTTCCTTGAAATGAAAATCATATAGATACATACATACATCCATAAAAATAATGGTTATTCATATCATATGAGATATTCTGTTGTAAAGATCGACCTTAGGGAAAACATTTGATTCCATAACATAAATCGGATGAAAATCAACATTAGTTAGGTACGTTGAGTATGAAAATGTCATTATGGATTTAGCAAACATGAAAAACTTAAAGTGCTCGAGAAAGAGAGAGCAAGGATGATTCTATTTTCAAGATTTGTTAAAGCACATTTGATGTCAATTTCAAGAAGCATTGTAGAGGTCGCCACTGTTGACCAAGCGTGTATCAGGCACTCGTCATTTAAAGTGTCAAAACTTCAAACACGCCACGGAGACTTGGGCATGAATGGTCCAAATCGATGACCAAATGTGTGAGAAATACCATTTCTGCTTGACCCTCCGTCCACAGCTCATGACTCCACGATAAAACTGGACGATTCGGTCGTAAACTCCGCGAGACTGTCTACAGACGCGACACCACGGTTATTCTCGGGTCATTTAAGACAAAATCTCGTTAAATTTAATACACGAATTCGTATCTCTGTGCACTTTGGTATTTTCTTAAAGCATGGTGATCGTAGCTAAGGAAGAAACGATCTGCCCGAGTTTCAATCTGGGATTCGAGACGATCGTTACATGAAAAAATATCGAACTAAAATTGTGAAATATGCCATATATATATACATTGGAGATCATATTTGCATCAAATATATTCTCTGAATGAAAAGTTACAATGTTGCAAAATGGTATCGACAATAAAAAACGAAACTAAATATATAGTCATATACACATCCCTAATACAGTGAACTGTAATTAAAATAAAATATAAAGACTTGAATGTCCGAGATGCATTTACAATTACAACTACGTGAAGATAATTAGACACAGTAAGAAATAAAAACAAACAAAAAACAATAATTTGAAGTGATATGGGAATTTTAACAGCGAAACAGCCTGCCGAATATTTCAAAACTGCCTTTTCTTTTTTTAGAAAGTTTCGGGCGATTATCATTTTTAGTATTTTATTTTCAATAAGAAAATAAATGGACTGGCGATTTTTTTCTGGTCGGGAAAAGAAAGGCAGTGACCATGTAATAATCGGTACTGTCTCCGCGGGTCATCGCACCTTGTCCCCGGGGTCATTGCTCCTCAGCCCCGGGGATACGAACATAGATTTTTTATTAGCCATAAACTGTTGACCATTTTTTAATGATCATGGAACGGACTTTGGGTCATAAAACTACACAATAGGTATAAACGGAAACTAGAAAACACGGTCATAAAAAATCTACCAATATGATCGCTTAGTGTAGTGGTATCCACCCCACCATTAAAGAGTGGCGAGGAGCGACTATTATGGGATGTATCAGACAGCACCCCCATAATTGACTCCGGATAACATTACAGATCCCGTCATCCGAGCATTGTCAGCCATTTTATGGTGATCACCGTTCTAAAGAATATTTATTCTTAATTCCCAACTTATTACATACTTGCAAAACTTTTAATTTGATTTTATGATCGTTTTGGGGTTTGATGGTGTGTTTAAGTACCGCTGACACGAATGCTCAGGTGAGATTTTGATATTCTCTTTCTCCTTTGAAGAAGAGAGAAAAATCAACCTGTGAATTTCACATGTACCATTTTATTGAGCCAAGCCACGAGTTTAAGAAAAGGTCACTCTTAAGATCTGTTTGTCTCCCTCTACATAATTTGGTTCTTGTCCGGAATGGTCAAGCTTGGTCGAAATTCCGACATGTCAATAAAAAATTCCTAAAAGCAATTGTCGGGTTAATTAAAATGCTGTGTGGAATATCAGAGTTTATTGCCATTAAATGTGTACATACCTATAAAATACGGAAATCGGCAGGTGGGCGCTGTGATCTTGAAACATCTGTACTCTACAGGGGAAACAATGACACGGAAAGCAGCGAGAAACACGGAAAGTACCGAATTGCACAGAATATAACGCGGAAAATATCGAATAACAAGAGAGTACATAAAACACGAAAAGTAACTCGAAAAATGCCGAATAAGAAGGGAAATACCAAATTATATGGAGAGTACCGAAAACTCCGAATAACGACGAAAGTAACGAATAACAAGAAAAATACCGAATAACAAGGAAAATAACGAATAACACGGAAAATCACATTCTGACATAAATGTTTCATTACATCTGGATATTACGCGAGACCACATGGACCAAATTGGTTTTGCACAGAGTGAGACATTAGTTCTTTTTCTGTATAGCGGCTACGTAGCACTCGACGATATATATATAAAATGAATTTAGAGAGAAGCACAAATATCACCTGATATGGTCGAGCAGGTGAACCCACTTTTTGATCACGTCGAACCCCGGTCGTCTAGAGGAGAAGTGAAATCGCTAACCACTGAGTCACCCGACAACTCAAAGGAACGTTTTGTTACGATATTCTAAGAATACCAATGAATATACACGTTAAAGATTCAAACATCCATTCTATTTGTTGGTTTAAAGTTATTATTATTAATATTGATTCTGTTGTATAAAGTTATACGCTGTAATGTGTAAACCAGGTAATGTGCCCCTCTGATATTGTATGTAAGTTTTAACTGTGTGCGCTTAACTTATTGAATAAAACAACTGTTCATACTGAACTAAACCAAAGTCGTTTTAATTATGCAATTATGGACATTCTGACCCGTTATCAGAGGTGATCGTTTTTCGCTTTTATAAAACGTCAAGTAAAGATAAAATCTGACTTCCCTCATTTACATTACTTCCAAAATACGGTCTCATTATTCAAGTTTAAAAACATATAGAATTTAGACATGAAATACATCTATTGAATATAACCTTTTTTTTTCACAAAGAGCTACGTTGGTTTAAAGATTTTTATTCAGTATTAGCCGCAATAATCCTACAAAATCTAAAATCTTAAAAGAAATCTGACAGCAAGCTGACTGCTTATATATCGGTTAACTCCCTTTATGAGAAAGTTTCCTTCCACGCGAATTCTCGTTAGTATTCAGTCCATTTAATCAATGAATTATATTTTCTGTCCCTGACTCGTCCTTCGTGACCAGGGACATAAAATAGATCTATCGACAATCAAAGATATTAATCCGTTTTATCTGCTATGCGGTGGTAGCTTTGGTAATAATCATAATGATTTTGGACGCAGTTCACAAAGCCCCGTCAACTTAATGAAATGACATGTAATGTATTTTCACATTTATTTTTTTGAGAATCTTCTGCAGAAATCATTTCTTTTCTTTAAATAATCATATCTGAAAGTGCCAATTTTGAATTCAATTACAATTTTTCTTCCTTTTCAAAATTTAAATAAGTATACAATGTAAATATAATGAAAATATTACAGATTCTGATAGCTTCATTTTGCGTTATTAAGTTGATGACACTTTATATGAAAGGTAATGCACTAGACATATTGGCTTGTATTTCAGATGTCTTGTAATTATGGGATATATTTACAGTTTCTAATGAATCCGGTTTGTTGAGGTCAGAGGTCACAGAGAAGTTCTGCACGCAAAGGGAGATAATTATAGGTAGATATGATTAGGTATACGACTTTTTGTAGAAAAATCTTCTATTGAAGATATTTAGAATCAACGATATATATATTGGTACCAGGCAAATCGAAAGTACTGTCAACTCCATACACAAATTTCTAAGATATTGACATAAATAATAAATAAGCTTGCGCAAAGCTAGATGAAGACAACCATCGAAGTCAATAGTTAAAGTTTTAAAAGGACAGAACAAATATTTTTGTATAAATGTTTGTATAGTCGCCAACTCGGCCCGAAAATAAGAATTACATACGGTCTGGAAGGTTTAACTTTTGATTAAGACTTGTTTTGGGTTATTACGAGTCTACTTATACCGGCACGGCACCAAGCCAAGTCTAATTAAAGTATTACAGAGTCGGATATCATTACCCAATGTAGCGTTCAAAAGGACTTCAGTCTTCTTTTGCATGACCGAGCAGAAAGGTCGATTGTCCCGCTGGGTCTCTGTTTACCAATGTACCGATTCAATATTGTTTCACGAAAATATATAAGCGAGTAATTAAATGAACTTGTATAAGTCCAAAATTATTTAAGTCTTGTTGGTTGATGACGTCATTAGTAAACAGTTTTAGTGACATCTGTCAATCAAGTTTCTTATTCCATGCTTCATTTAATTACGTAATTCAGTTCTGATTTGTAGCTAAGGTAAACAAAATCTGTTATTTATTTTTTCAAAATAAATGCTGCTCGCTGTATGTCCCTAAAATAACGGCAGTGTATTGTAATGTAATCTTGAATATACACTGTATACAATTTAAATAATAAATGATAAAAATAACTTGTTAGTTAGAAACACATTAAATGCACCGTGCAGTACCGGATTTTAAGCAAAGCTGATTACCAATTTTAACGGCATATATATACTGTATTTCAATGTCGGTTGCATTGTCAATGTAAAACACAATATTGAAATCGACATCTTCAAGTGAACGTCAATATCTATATTTTTTGTCTATTCAACACGTGAGAAAAAAACTGATGTTTCAGTCTTAGGTCATGCATTTCTTTAATTCGTATTTAAAAACGTTGACATCAGCAACCAGTGTATTGTTCTATCTGCCTTGATTTTATTTACATTTCACTGAATAAAAACAGCGTATGGTGATTATTTTGGAGAGAGCGAGGGATACATGAGTTACTTCCCTTATATAAGGGTTTTAATTCTCATTAGAAATGTTTGCGACACAATATTGTATTTTCTGACAGAGATTCTTTTAATTGGATCATATTAAATTAATGATTTTAATATAAATAGAACAGTTTATGTTTAATTTAGTCTTCGCTTCAATTACAAAAAAAACCACCAAGACAGTTTATCACCAAGTCATGATCACTTTAAACAGAACTTCCACTCACAAATTATTTTCAGTCATAAAATGCCTACGAAATTATGATATCTTTTATATTTTTGGTAATGGAAATTGTCTGCCCTCTAGAATAAAACAAATTCACAACATCCATGTGTGTGAATTTCGACAGACGACATGCTAAACTTATAGGAAAGGTGGTTTGTGGTTCTTAATAAGCAACGAGATTTTGTGTACGAATTGTCTCCCTTACACTGTATTTCTTTCGCGTGTACTGTAGACTGGGAAATTTCGACGTAGTTTAATTTCGCATATTTTCGCTCTCTGCAGTGAGGGCAAATTTATTATTACACCAAAAATAAGTAAACAATATTGATTTACATAAAATGGGAAGGGCGAAATTCAAATTTTGCGAATAGGGATTTTACCGACGAATCTGGGTGAAAACTTTCCGGTATAGAGTAGATATATTTTGGATAAATCCAATCTAATTAAAATTATATCTTCACATCGCTCCCGTTAACTGATTTGTCGCGCAACGGGAGCGATGTGAAGATATAATTTTAATTAGATTGGGATAAATCTTATATACAATAAAAGTAGATTCAACATGACATTATTGAAAAAAATTGATTTATTTCGAAAATTTGACTGACACTAGAAGAGGAACATTAATGGTCATGTCTCTATCGAGTCAGAAGATGTCATGTTAGAGGAGTTTTAAAAACCCCGAAAAAATGGAATATTGAAAACTGTTGACGTAAATGCCCATGTAACGGAGGAAACATCGAAATAAAAAAATAAAAAATAAGCTCTTTAGCCACAATGGATAACGCGTCTGACTACGGATCCAGATCAGATTCCAGGTTCGAATCCTGGCAAGCTCCTTCTCTTTTCCTCTGGATATCACAGCATTTTAAACATTATTTTGGTCTTGTAACAAATGTCCTTTGGTGTCCTTTTTCAGTAATAATAAATATGGTTTGTCTACTTGCTTCAATCTACGGAGGAGCAGTAGTCCCATGAAGAATAAAAAATATTTTCCTGTTTTCGTGTTGCTCGAAATTTCGACTTATTTATTCGAAATTTCGATATTTTAACTCGAAATTAAAACAAAAATAGCTCAAATTTCCGGATAATAACTAGAAATTACGACTTTATTTTGAGACAAAAACTCGAAATTTTGACTGACTAACTAGAGCTAGTATCTTGAAATTTCGATTTATCAAATTTCGAGTTACTTTCTCGAAATCTTAAAATAGCAAGTGGAAATTTCGAGTTACTAACAGGAAAAAAACGATTTGTTTTCATGGCCGTTATGCTCTTCCGTATAAATCCCATCCTCACTAAACGGAGATCTAGCAAATAGTATAGTGTTAAAATATGTGTGTATCACGAAAATAAAAAACGTCCACAAATGCCACTTTTAGCTGAAAATCGGATATTTTTGTCGAGCTTGCCAGGATTCGAACCTGGAATCTTCTGATTCGTAGTCAGACGCGTTATCCATTGCGCCACAAGCCCTTATAATGGGTGTAGATCTGTGTATTCTACACCCGGTGTGTAGCCAAACTGTCTGTGTAATGGTGAAAGTTAAAGGCTTTATGCTTAACAATCAGGATTTAATGGGGGTTTTCGAATACGAACAAATGCTATGACTTAAAGAATTATTACCATATATTTATAACCATGTTTAAAAGAGAGATTAGTATAATTTGGGACACCTAAAACGTGTATTGTTGGTTATTTTAGTAAGCTGTTATTACTAAACCCGTAATACCACTTTAAATACCACTTCAGAAGTTTCTAAAATAAGACATTTAATACTTAAAATACACGTGTATATATTTAAAAAGCTCACTGTCAGATTGTGGCCGAGTGAGTGACGTCACGATATCCAGGTATGACATTTCGGTAAGATGTCACTTCTGTGTATGTCGACCTCTCATGACCTTATTGCCGTCACGAGAACGAAGATGACGATTAAAAAATACATAGGAATGAACGAGTAAATATTTATATACAAAAAATAGAACTAAAAATAACTTCGAATTCTCTTATAACAGTCAGCAGTTTTCAGCGTTCGTTTTTTTACTAATATCGATTGATACGATTGATAAGTCTCTATGAATATACTGCCAAAGCCTTTGATATTTTTGATAATTCTACTGGGCATATGGTGCAAGTACAAGAAGATTCACTGTGCAACCACATCAATGTGATGACGTCATCACCACCCATTGGATGCATTTTTGTATGGAGGTATCTTTCGGTTTGTAATCAGGCGTGTCATTCATAGCGACACAAACCCTTCATACTTTGAGACAGGGGCACCAAAATTATTTGACCTTTAATAGTAAGTTAAATTACGAAATATATTTGATAATGGCAAAGTATAGAAACGCCTTGTTCAATTTCATTGTATTTTATCAAGGGTATAGACGACCCTTTACGTTGTTTCCCGCAAATATGCATTACTGGTGGCACAATAATTAATGATACTTCTGTATCTATTTGTAGCTGTTTAATTTCTCAATGCTAATATTTCGCGGTTGCCCCGGTCAGAACTAGGTCGCGGAGCAACATTGCTAGCTAAAAAGGGTATCTCGTAATTGTGTGATGTGATGTATTTTACAGGTGTTTTGCGGTAAAAGGGTTAACAAGTATTTTCTTTCATCTCTGTGTATTCATGGTAGTAATACTCGCTTGGTATTTAATATCGCGCTAATATCGCGCTATCTATGGTAACCACGAAAATCGCCAACTTTTAAGTGCATCGTTCGAATGAATTCAAAATACGATGTAAGGGAGACAACTCGAATAAAAAACTTTGTACGTTATAATAGATCTATACAAGGGTAACGTTCTCTCACGTGCTCTGCACGTAAGCGAGCATAACTCACGGAATTTAGAGAATGTAATAAAAGTTACCAACACGTTAAACTATGTTTTTACCATTGTCGTTAGTATCATTTTTTTCTTTAAATCCTTTTGAAAAGAGGTATTCCATAAAAATCACATGAAGCGATATATTTTAATGAATTATACATTAATTTGTAATTGTTCGAAATTTGAATATTTGAAAACAGACATAAAATCATACTCACTGGCAAAGGGCTAGTGACAGATAATAATATAATATAACACAACCGTCGAAATTCTGTTTACCAGTCGATATGTGAAATATGTTTTGGGGAATGCTCCATAATTACAACCCTACTGAATAAGACATTAAACATCTAAATACACTGAGAGATAAAATGGTTCCCATAAAGCATTTCACTTTAGACATTTTTTTCTCATTTTTTTCTCATGCAGAATAAACACATGATCAAAACTTCTCACGACCATACGTGTCTGTGCTCCTGGGCTGTGTTACAATCGGTGAATTGTACAAATTTTAATTGTAATATGTCTTATAAACTAAAAATGCATAACAAATTACAAATACTATCAATTATCTGTCTGCATTTAATTCAAAATAAATATGTGTGTATGTATATGCAGTGTTTGTGTAATATGTATAATATGTACATTTTACTGTATCTGTTAGCGGCAAATAAGCGCCGATCAGATATATGATAGTTTGTTTATGTGTGTTGTTCATTCTCCTGTGACCAATGTGCCCTTTTGTACATATGTAAATATCCTGTTTATTATATGTTTCCACTGATAAGTCGCAAGACTTTAAGTTAATATTAAGAACTTGAACTTGACCTTTTACGTCACCTGTGTTCTCCATTTGGCTGCCCAACTGTAAACCCCGTTGCATCGCCTCCTCCGTCATACCGACGAATCATTTGGAATTCCTGGTCTTGTGGTGACATGGATAAAGCATATGACCACGGAAAATGTTGGAAAATGTTGGTATACCTCAGCAAGGACAGCTGTCCCCGATAAATACAGGCTAAATCTAAAAAGCTTATGTTTGTTTTTTTATGAATGGTTACAAAGCTTTTGTTGTTTGCGAACTGATGACAGTCTATAACTCCGGACATAGACATATCTCGTATGGAAATATGCTATTTCTTTGTTAGATATATTACGGTCGGTGTGATTTTTATTTTGCTCTTTGGTTTACCTTGTGGTTTTGTTGTCACTACCCGAGATCTGGGTGTGATGACGTGACATTACTTGGTTTTGACCTATATCTACATGACGGGTATCGTCGATGAACAAGTATACTTATTATCCCTGCATTTTTTCAATGGCCTCCATGTAAATATGCCCTTTGTTTATATTTTGCCGAAGTTTTATTGATTTTGAGTTTAAATTATGGTTTTGATGATAATTGGAAAATTTTGTTGGAATATTTTGTTTAGAAGTTTTACTGATACTAAACTGTGAAAGGAAATTTGTAAATATATTATATCTACAAAATAAATATAAAGATCGGTTTAACTTTTTTGAATGTTCTTTTAAAGTGAAGTATCTCCAATATATTTCTCTTAAATTGTTAAGTGATAGTTGCTTGCATTGTCCAACATTTACACCGCTGTAATTTTTTAAAATAAAGCAGCAAATATATATTTCCAGCTGTTGTTCTGCAATTAAATTTCTTTGATGAACATGGTTATATGATGTATACTCCAAATTCATAAGAATGAATATGAAAAGAAATGCAGTCTTGTTCATTTAAATTATTTTACTTACCAAGTCGTTGAAGGTTTCATTCTTATGTGTATCAAGTCAGTAGCAGAATAAGTCCAGAACTATCCAGATGTCACAAAAGTCCTGCCGGCTAACTCTTGACATCTGCCGGTAAATTAGTTGGTCGGACAAAAACTGGGTCACGCACACTATCTCGAAATTACATCGTTCCGGTGCATGATTCCTTGTAAAATTGAGTTAAAGGTTTTGTCCGACCACAACGCACGTGCGAATGTCGATAACCAAATACTACCCTGTGTCTAGCACGTGCATAGTTAGTATTTGGTTATTGATTTGCGCTCGTACGTGGCAATCGGGGCATGTATTTATTCAACAATAGAGAGATCAGGGGATATTGGCATCCTTAGTATCTGTAAGATTTTGATGTTATGAAATAAGATATAATAAAATAACAAATAAACTAAAAGTTGTTCTCTTGTGGAAAAGTTACGAGCTTGCCAGGATTCGAACCTGGAATCTTCTGATCCGTAGTCAGACGCGTTATCCATTGCGCCACAAGCCCCTGATATCACGTGCATCTACAGTTCGCCATCCACATCAAAACAAGCATGGTGTTCCCCTTCACTAGTGAGTGTACGGGTTACTGAGCATTGGATACTCGGAGCATAGGGACATGGTAGTTAGTTACAGTAGGTGTATTGGACCTTTACAGATGTGCAGAGAGTAATAATTGACATAAAAAGGGTTATCAACACTCTGTAATACAAGAAGAGTGGACATTCGATCTCATCTAACTTTCTCTTTGAAATGACAAATATGTTTTTCTGTCAATTACTTCCAATTCACCTGTAGGAATGACCCTCGGAATTTCTTATTCAGATTTTTTTTAAAGGAGCAATTTTTAATAGTCCTGTATTTCTTGTTAAAACTAATTGGTAGAATTCAATTTTGACAACCCTTGTTCAGCTGTACCTAAACTCGTTTGACCTATTTACAATGTGTCACCAACCCTTTGTTAGCGATAATGTAAAGAATCTCAGTCTTGCACTCGTAGGGGAAAAACCTGCCAGTGAAGGGAGACAAGTGATCAAAAGATTTTAGAAAAAGTAGTTGATGGTTCTCAACTTAAAACAATATGTTGGGAGATTTTTCTTTACGAGTTATTTCCCTTACATTATTTTTTGTTCACGAAATGTTACGCACAATGATGAAACAACAATTGACACAATGTAAGACAGTGTGGAAAGTTTCGTATAATATTACGTGTAACCTACTTATCGCATGTCAATGTTATTCTGTTCAGCTATTTATTCAATAAAATGAACTTGAATTAAAAACATTTTCTTCGACGTTTCTTGGTAATGATGGCCTATCTAGCGATTTACCGGAAGGACGTTCAAAATGTGAAGATAAATCATAAATTAAGTAGATTGATATTCGGCTTTTCGATAACTAAAATGTGTTTTTAAACACATGCTAAATTTGGAAAAAGATAAACCGAGCTTGCCAGGATTCGAACCTGGAATCTTCTGATCCGTAGTCAGACGCGTTATCCATTGCGCCACAAGCCCTGTATAACAACATACTTTACTGCCACTTTTAAAACTCTTCTCCGTGAGCCTTGTGTAGTGATGCATGTGAGAGTCATTATACTATATAATTAGGGTAGTTTTCCCTATTGCATGCGGTGGCTGCCTCGGCCCGAAAAGACGAGAATCGAGAATCATCGAAACATATTTTTTGTTGCTTCGTGTTTTTCTGCAGTTTGGGATGACACTGACCCTACGGTAAGATACTGAAATCGTGATGATGATTCGTGTCACAACAAACCTCATAACACACAGGGACCTGAGAATTTGTTACAGCTATATAATAATATAACTTTCGGTAAAAATATCATTCCCATTGATGGTATTAATATAAAATGTAACGTAATGTATATGGCATTAATACCGAAAATTGATCTAAACCCCTAAAACGTGTAAAATCACTCTGAACACCTCAATCAAGGTCCAGATATTAGGTGTGACAAATGCTTATGTCCCTGTGGCATAACCTTGGCAAGGGGAGGGGGTTGTCAAACACTTTCGCGGAGAGGAAACAAAAAATTCACCTGAAAACTGGAAAAAAATGCTAACATGGCATAAAAGATCCAGGAAATAACCAATGGAGAAATTAAACTACTTAACATTAAAAAAGGTATAATAATTCCCTTATTTAGTCAAAGCATTGTTCTTTACCGAACGCACAGAGCCATCCCGGAACATTTATACCGTAGTTGGTTTTAAAAATTAGTACATCACTTCAGATGATTGCAAGCAGACGTCACCGATACGTAACACTGAATATCATGATGGTAAGTGTATTTTTTAAATTCACATTTCATAAAACACTTTATGAATTACATGACCATCCTATAACCGAACGGAAAAGCCACATGTCTGAAATCGATGTCACTGACCTTGAAATGTATGAAATAAAAGAAGAACATTTAAATGAAGGGATATTCTAATATTCTCGAAACATGTATGATTCACATTTCTACAGCCCATGAGGGTTCGCCCTTAAACCCTAAGCAATGTGCTTTTGTGCTGCTCTTTCTCAAAATCCTCATTTTACGCCTAGACGTTATATATAATTTGTAGCAACGACTTGCATACGTACATATCTATAGAATAATGTTATTATTATTATTATTATTTTATAGCTGTTTTCACCAGGAAAAAAAACTTGTTCAACTGTCCTCAGAAACTCGTTTGACCTGTTTACAATATGTCAACAACCCTTTGTGAGCGAGAATATATAGAATCTCAGTTTTGCACTTGTAGGAAAAAACCTGCCAGTGAAGGGCGACAAGTGATCAAAAGATTTTAGAAAAAAGTAGTTGATGGTTCTCAACTTAAAAAAATATGTTTGGAGATTTTTCTTACGAGTTATTTCCCTTGCGTCATATTTTGTTCACGAAATGTGAAACAATAGTTGATTGTTCTCAACTTAAAAAAATATGTTGGGAGATTTTCCTCAACGATTTATTTCCCTAACATTATATTTTGTTCACGAAATGTTAGGCACACTGATGAAACAACAATTGACATACTTTATGTACAATGTTGAATGCTTGTTTTTCGCGTCATATGACATGTAACCTTTTCATAAGTATTACTTCCCTCTTATTGATACTCATTTGTAGTATTGCATGTCAATGTTATTCTGTTCAACTATTTATTCAATAAAATGAACTTGAATTAAAAACAATTTCTTCGACGTTTCTTGGTAATGATTGCTCATCAAGCGACTACTTTTTTATTTTGCTTTGGGGCGTGAGGGGGGTGGGTTCAGATCATGTGCAGTAGCATACTAAGGGTCACATCCACGGGTCAGATGATTCGAAGAGTTTAAACTTTGGTGTTACTAAAATTAACTAGAAAGTTAACAGAAATTTTGTTTTGTTTTACACAAATTAAATTAGGAAAAATATTCCGAGCTTGCCAGGATTCGAACCTGGAATCTTCTGATCCGTAGTCAGACGCGTTATCCATTGCGCCACAAGCCCTATATAACAATGCCTTTATTGCCAATTTTAAGAGTGATTGTATTCTCCTCGGTGAGCATGTGTAGCGATGCATGTCAAAGTCTTTATACTCTTCAATTGGGGTATTTTTTCCTATTGCACATGGTGGCTGCCTCGTCCCGAAAAGACGAGAATCATCTAACCATCATTTTCGTTGTTTCGTGGTTTCTGCATTTTTAACTGATTCGGACACCAGGGTAAGATGCTGTTGCAAATCTACCATTTCGTCAAACATATATTATGTTTTCAATGTAGATAATATGTTATAACAACTTTAATAGTGATAACGCTTCATGTGACAGCATACCACGAACAAACCGCGTAACCCATAGGGACCTGAGGATTTGTTACAGCTGTTTTTGGACCTAAACTTAGGTGATCAGAGCTATTTTACACGCTAAAAATAAAATCAACCCAATGATGGTACATGTATATATAAAGGGGGGGGGGGGGCATTTTGACCGAAAATTTATCAAAACCCCTGAAACGTGTACAAACTTACTCTTAACAGCTTAGTTTAGGTCCAAAAACAGATGTTGGATTATGCAGTTTGTTCGTGTCCTATTGGATGGGTATTCTTTCTACATTTCTCTAGTCCCTGTGGCATAACTTGTGTTAGGGGGAGGGTGTGACATACACTCACTTTCGCGAAGAGGAATAAAAAAAAACACTTGAGCACTGAAAAGCAGGTAAAATGGCACTAAGGATACAATTTAAGGATATTAAATATTAAGACATTATATTGCAAAGCATTACAAACTGTATAATAATATCCTTATATAGACATTGCCTATTCTATACTCCGCGCACAGAGCCTTCCCGGCCGGAACATCAATACCGTAGTTGATTTTAAAAATGTGTATATCACTTCAGATTTCCTTAATGCTGATTGCAGGCAGACGACACCGATACGTAAATCTTACGACTGTCACTGAATATCATAATGGTGAGTGTACTTTGTTGAATTGGCATTTTAAATGCAGTTTATGAACTACATGACCATCCTATAAGCGAACGGAAAAGCCACATGTCTGAAATCAACGTCACTGACTTTGAAATGTATGAAATGTATGAAATGAAAGAAGAACATTTGAATGAAGAGATATTCTAATATTCTCGAAACATGTATGATTCACATTTCTACAGCCCATTAGGGTTTCGACCTTGAAGCCTAAGCTAGGTGCTTTTGTGCTTCTCCTTCTCAAAATCCTCATTTTACGCCTGGACGTTATATATGATTTGTATTGAGTGCATTGTTGTTTCTTGTAATCTTTGGTGTTCTACAACTTACGTACGATAAGGTGCATGCATTTTACACAGTAGGAGATTTACGGTAATCGGGGAACGTTAGTTTAAGTTTAGCTTAAACAATATATATCACATTTAGGTAAAGTGTTCACTTGCATACTGTATACCATATGACCTATCCGCCGTACACGAGTAATTTTGAAAATTCCTATTCGCCGTACAATGTATTGCTTTTCGCCGTACACTTCACCAAAATGAGTTATACCAATACCTACAGAGAGAAGCATAATATAGAGTGGCTTCGTGTATTATCATGACTATATAAATATAAGTGTTCATCGTAGGATATAAATGTATATAATCAACTGGCAAATGCCAAGTCAAGACAATATTTGCTGTTGCGAATGAAGGTTTAGCGGTACTAGGCAGACTGTTTTTGTAAATAATTTTCAACTACACCAAAACAATTACATGCCTCCTGTTTCAGATATGAATTACGTCTTTGCTTGACTGTCGTGTATATTTGTCTCTACACTAGCAGAAAATAAAAGTAATATTGGAAAACTTAACGTGATTTGACTACGATCAGCTTCCATGCCCGCCTCGGTACTAGCTATACCCGGTGTCAGTCCAGCCACATGTCTGACATCGACGTCACTGACTTTGAAATGTATGAAATAAAAGAAGAACATTTCAATGAAGAGATATTCTAACATTCTCGAAACATGTATGATTCACATTTCTGCAGCCCATTAGGGTTTCGCCCTTGAACCCTAAGCATTGTGCTTTTGTGCTTCCCCTTCTCAAATTCCTCATTTTACGCCTGGACGTTTTATGTAATTTGTAGCAACGACTTGTATACGAACATATCTTTAGAATAATGTTACTAATTATAATTTTATAGCTGTTTTCACCAGAAAAAAGCATTTGTTCAGCTGTCCTCATAAACCCGTTTGACCTGTTTACAGATTCTCAGTCTTGCACTTGTAGGAAAAAAACAGCCAGTGAAGGGCGACAAGTGATCAAAAGATTTTAGAAAAAGTAGTTGATGGTTCTCAACTTAAAAAAATATGTTTGGAGATTTTTCTTACGAGTTATTTCCCTTGCATCATATTTTGTTCACGAAATGTTAGGCACACTGATGAAACAACAATTGACATACATTATGTACAATGTTGAATGCTTGTTTTTCGCTTCATATGACATGTAACCTTTTCATAAGTATTACTTCCCTCTTATTGATACTCATTTGTAGTATTGCATGTCAATGTTATTCTGTTCAACTATTTATTCAATAAAATGAACTTGAATTAAAAACAATTTCTTCGACGTTTCTTGGTAATGATTGCCCATCAAGCGACTACTTTTTTGTTTTGGGGCTTGGGGGTTGGAGTTCGGATCATGTGCAGCTGCATACTGAGGGTCAGAGCCGGGGGTCAGTTGATTCGAAGAGTTTAATCTTCAGGAAAAATATACCGAGCTTGCCAGGATTCGAACCTAGAATCTTCTGATCCGTAGTCAGACGCGTTATCCATTGCGCCACAAGCCCTATATCACAATGCCTTTATTGCCAATTTTAAGAGTCATTGTATTCTCATCGGTGAGCATGTGTAGCGATGCATGTCAAAGTCTTTATACTATTCAATTGGGGTAATTTTTCCTATTGCACATGGTGGGTGCCTCGTCCCGAAAAAGACGAGAACATGTAACCATCATTTTCGTTGTTTCGTGGTTTCTGCATTTTTAACTGATTCGGACACCAGGGTAAGATGCTGTAGCAAGTCTACCATTTCGTCAAACATATATTATGTTTTCAATGTAGATAATATGTTATAACAACTTTAATAGTGATAACGCTTCATGTGACAGCATACCACGAACTAACCGCGTAACCCACAGGGACCTGAGGACTTGTTACAGATGTTTTTGGACCTAAACTTAGGTAAGTGTTTAGCTCAATTTCAGGTAAAACAAAATCAACCCAATGATTGTACATGTATATATAAAGGGAGGAGGGGGGGGGGG